>NW_028142948.1:600000-1009539 GCF_977018435.1 Lepisma saccharinum | reverse complement strand
TGAAGATCTGAGTATGTCGTTTTTGACCTTATCTGGAACCTTCCATCTGAAAATTTGAAAATTCTTAAAAAATTCGTCGAAAATCTTGATGTCTCCGATCTCTTGTTTTGTACGTTTTTTCCACGTGTCTTGACATGCAAAGTATTCCTGCAAAGTTTGGTGAAGATCTGAGTATGTAGTTTTTGACCTCATCTGGAACCTCCTATCTGAAAATTTGAAAATTCTTAAAAAATTCGTCCAAAATCTTGATGTCTCCAATCTCTTGTTTTGTACGTTTTTTCCACGTGTCTTGACATCCAATGTATCCCTGCAATGTTTGGTGAAGATCTGAGTATGTAGTTTTTGACCTTATCTGGAACCTCCCATCTGAAAATTTGATAATTCCTAAAAAATCCGTCCAAAATCTTGATGACCCCAATCTCTTGTTTTGTACTTTTTTTCCACGTGTCTCGACCTCCAATGTATCCCTGCAAAGTTTGGTGAAGATCTGAGTATGTAGTTTTTGACCTTATATGGAACCTCCTATCTGAAAATTTGAAAATTCTTAAAAAATTCGTCCAAAATCTTGATGTCTCCGATCTCTTGTTTTGTACGTTTTTTCCACGTGTCTTGACATGCAAAGTATTCCTGCAAAGTTTGGTGAAGATCTGAGTATGTAGTTTTTGACCTCATCTGGAACCTCCTATCTGAAAATTTGAAAATTCTTAAAAAATTCGTCCAAAATCTTGATGTCTCCAATCTCTTGTTTTGTACGTTTTTTCCACGTGTCTTGACATCCAATGTATCCCTGCAATGTTTGGTGAAGATCTGAGTATGTAGTTTTTGACCTTATCTGGAACCTCCCATCTGAAAATTTGAAAATTCCTAAAAAATCCGTCCAAAATCTTGATGACCCCAATCTCTTGTTTTGTACTTTTTTTCCACGTGTCTCGACCTCCAATGTATCCCTGCAAAGTTTGGTGAAGATCTGAGTATGTAGTTTTTGACCTTATATGGAACCTCCCATCTGAAAATTTGAAAATTCTTAAAAAATTCGTCCAAAATCTTGATGTCACCAATCTCTTGTTTTGTACGTTTTTTCCACGTGTCTCGACATCCAATGGATCCCTGCAAAGTTTGGTGAAGATCTGAGTATGTCGTTTTTGACCTTATCTGGAACCTCCCATCTGAAAATTTGAAAATTCTTAAAAAATTCGTCGAAAATCTTGATGTCTCCGATCTCTTGTTTTGTACGTTTTTTCCACGTGTCTTGACATGCAAAGTATTCCTGCAAAGTTTGGTGAAGATCTGAGTATGTAGTTTTTGACCTCATCTGGAACCTCCTATCTGAAAATTTGAAAATTCTTAAAAAATTCGTCCAAAATCTTGATGTCTCCAATCTCTTGTTTTGTACGTTTTTTCCACGTGTCTTGACATCCAATGCAATGTTTGGTGAAGATCTGAGTATGTAGTTTTTGACCTTATCTGGAACCTCCTATCTGAAAATTTGAAAATTCTTAAAAAATTCGTCCAAAATCTTGATGTCTCCAATCTCTTGTTTTGTACGTTTTTTCCACGTGTCTTGATATCCAATGTATCCCTGCAAAGTTTGGTGAAGATCTGAGTATGTCGTTTTTGACCTTATCTGGAACATCCTTTCTGAAAATTTGAAAATTGTTAAAAAATTCGTCCAAAATCTTGATGTCTCCAATCTCTTTTTTGTACGTTTTTTCCACGTGTCTTGACATCCAATGTATCCCTGCAAAGTTTGGTGAAGATCTGAGTATGTAGTTTTTGACCTTATCTGGAACCTCCCATCTGAAAATTTGAAAATTCTTAAAAAATTCGACCAAAATCTTGATGTCTCCAATCTTTTGTTTTGTACGTTTTTTCCACGTGTCTTGACACATAATGTATCCATGCAAAGTTTGGTGAAGATCTGAGTATGTAGTTTTTGACCTTATATGGAACCTCCTATCTGAAAATTTGAAAATTCTTAAAAAATTCATCCAAAATCTTGATGTCTCCAATCTCTTGTTTTGTACGTTTTTTCCACGTGTCATGACATCCAATGTATCCCTGCAAAGTTTGGTGAAGATCTGAGTATGTAGTTTTTGACCTTATCTGGAACCTCCCATCTGAAAATTTGAAAATTCCTAAAAAATCCGTGCAAAATCTTGATGACCCCAATCTCTTGTTTTGTACGTTTTTTCCACGTGTCTTGACATCCAATGTATTCCTGCAATGTTTGGTGAAGATCTGAGTATGTAGTTTTTGACCTTATATGGAACCTCCTATCTGAAAATTTGAAAATTCTTAAAAAATTCGACCAAAATCTTGATGTTCCGAATCCTATGTTTTGTATGTTTTTTCCACGTGTCTTGACATCCAATGTATCCATGCAAAGTTTGGTGAAGATCTGAGTATGTAGTTTTTGACCTTATATTGAACCTCCCATCTGAAAATTTGAAAATTCTTAAAAAATTCGTCCAAAATCTTGATGACCCCAATCTCTTGTTTTGTACGTTTTTTCCACGTGTCTTGACATCCAAAGTATCCCTGCAAAGTTTGGTGAAGATCTGAGTATGTAGTTTTTGACCTTATATGGAACCTCCTTTCTGAAAATTTGAGAATTCTTAAAAAATTCGTCCAAAATCTTGATGTCTCCAATCTCTTGTTTTGTACGTTTTTTCCACGTGTCTTGACATCCAATGTATCCATGCAAAGTTTGGTGAAGATCTGAGTATGTCGTTTTTGACCTTATCTGGAACCTCCCATCTGAAAATTTGAAAATTCTTAAAAAATTCGTCGAAAATCTTGATGTCTCCAATCTTTTGTTTTGTACGTTTTTTCCACGTGTCTTGACATGCAAAGTATCCCTGCAACGTTTGGTGAAGATCTGAGTATGTAGTTTTTGACCTTATCTGGAACCTCCTATCTGAAAATTTGAAAATTCTTAAAAAATTCGTCGAAAATCTTGATGTCTCCAATCTCTTGTTTTGTACGTTTTTTCCACGTGTCTTGATATCCAATGTATCCCTGCAAAGTTTGGTGAAGATCTGAGTATGTCGTTTTTGACCTTATCTGGAACATCCTTTCTGAAAATTTGAAAATTGTTAAAAAATTCGTCCAAAATCTTGATGTCTCCAATCTCTTTTTTGTACGTTTTTTCCACGTGTCTTGACATCCAATGTATCCCTGCAAAGTTTGGTGAAGATCTGAGTATGTAGTTTTTGACCTTATCTGGAACCTCCCATCTGAAAATTTGAAAATTCTTAAAAAATTCGACCAAAATCTTGATGTCTCCAATCTTTTGTTTTGTACGTTTTTTCCACGTGTCTTGACACATAATGTATCCATGCAAAGTTTGGTGAAGATCTGAGTATGTAGTTTTTGACCTTATATGGAACCTCCTATCTGAAAATTTGAAAATTCTTAAAAAATTCGTCCAAAATTTTGATGTCTCCAATCTCTTGTTTTGTACGTTTTTTCCACGTGTCTTGACATCCAATGTATCCCTGCAAAGTTTGGTGAAGATCTGAGTATGTAGTTTTTGACCTTATCTGGAACCTCCCATCTGAAAATTTGAAAATTCCTAAAAAATCCGTGCAAAATCTTGATGACCCCAATCTCTTGTTTTGTACGTTTTTTCCACGTGTCTTGACATCCAATGTATCCATGCAAAGTTTGGTGAAGATCTGAGTAGGTCGTTTTTGACCTTATCTGGAACATCCTTTCTGAAAATTTGAAAATTGTTAAAAAATTCGTCCAAAATCTTGATGTCTCCAATCTCTTTTTTGTACGTTTTTTCCACGTGTCTTGACATCCAATGTATCCCTGCAAAGTTTGGTGAAGATCTGAGTATGTAGTTTTTGACCTTATCTGGAACCTCCCATCTGAAAATTTGAAAATTCTTCAAAAATTCGTCGAAAATCTTGATGTCTCCAATCTCTTGTTTTGTACGTTTTTTCCACGTGTCTCGACCTCCAATGGATCCCTGCAAAGTTTGGTGAAGATCTGAGTATGTAGTTTTTGACCTTATCTGGAACCTCCCATCTGAAAATTTGAAAATTCTTAAAAAATTCGTCGAAAATCTTGATGTCTCCAATCTCTTGTTTTGTACGTTTTTTCCACGTGTCTTGACATCCAATGTATCCCTGCAAAGTTTGGTGAAGATCTGAATATGTAGTTTTTGACCTTATCTGGAACCTCCCATCTGAAAATTTGAAAATTCTTCAAAAATTCGTCGAAAATCTTGATGTCTCCGACCTCTTGTTTTGTACGTTTTTTCCACGTGTCTTGACACGCAAAGTATTCCTGCAAAGTTTGGTGAAGATCTGAGTATGTAGTTTTTGACCTTATCTGGAACCTCCCATCTGAAAATTTGAAAATTCCTAAAAAATCCGTGCAAAATCTTGATGACCCCAATCTCTTGTTTTGTACGTTTTTTCCACGTGTCTTGACATCCAATGTATCCATGCAAAGTTTGGTGAAGATCTGAGTATGTCGTTTTTGACCTTATCTGGAACATCCTTTCTGAAAATTTGAAAATTGTTAAAAAATTCGTCCAAAATCTTGATGTCTCCAATCTCTTTTTTGTACGTTTTTTCCACGTGTCTTGACATCCAATGTATCCCTGCAAAGTTTGGTGAAGATCTGAGTATGTAGTTTTTGACCTTATCTGGAACCTCCCATCTGAAAATTTGAAAATTCTTCAAAAATTCGTCGAAAATCTTGATGTCTCCAATCTCTTGTTTTGTACGTTTTTTCCACGTGTCTCGACCTCCAATGGATCCCTGCAAAGTTTGGTGAAGATCTGAGTATGTCGTTTTTGACCTTATCTGGAACATCCTTTCTGAAAATTTGAAAATTCTTAAAAAATTCGTCGAAAATCTTGATGTCTCCAATCTCTTGTTTTGTACGTTTTTTCCACGTGTCTTGACATCCAATGTATCCCTGCAAAGTTTGGTGAAGATCTGAGTATGTAGTTTTTGACCTTATATGGAACCTCCTATCTGAAAATTTGAAAATTCTTAAAAAATTCGTCCAAAATCTTGATGTCTCCAATCTCTTGTTTTGTACGTTTTTTCCACGTGTCTCGACCTCCAATGGATCCCTGCAAAGTTTGGTGAAGATCTGAGTATGTCGTTTTTGACCTTATCTGGAACCTCCCATCTGAAAATTTGAAAATTCTTAAAAAATTCGTCGAAAATCTTGATGTCTCCAATCTTTTGTTTTGTACGTTTTTTCCACGTGTCTTGACATCCAATGTATCCATGCAAAGTTTGGTGAACATCTGAGTATGTAGTTTTTGACCTTATCTGGAACCTCCTATCTGAAAATTTGAAAATTCTTCAAAAATTCGTCGAAAATCTTGATGTCTCCAATCTCTTTTTTGTACGTTTTTTCCACGTGTCTTGACATCCAATGTATCCCTGCAAAGTTTGGTGAAGATCTGAGTATGTAGTTTTTGACCTTATCTGGAACCTCCCATCTGAAAATTTGAAAATTCTTCAAAAATTCGTCCAAAATCTTGATGTCTCCAATCTCTTGTTTTGTACGTTTTTTCCACGTGTCTCGACCTCCAATGGATCCCTGCAAAGTTTGGTGAAGATCTGAGTATGTCGTTTTTGACCTTATCTGGAACATCCTTTCTGAAAATTTGAAAATTCTTAAAAAATTCGTCGAAAATTTTGATGTCTCCAATCTCTTGTTTTGTACGTTTTTTCCACGTGTCTTGACATCCAATGTATCCCTGCAAAGTTTGGTGAAGATCTGAGTATGTAGTTTTTGACCTTATATGGAACCTCCTATCTGAAAATTTGAAAATTCTTAAAAAATTCGTCCAAAATCTTGATGTCTCCAATCTCTTGTTTTGTACGTTTTTTCCACGTGTCTCGACCTCCAATGGATCCCTGCAAAGTTTGGTGAAGATCTGAGTATGTCGTTTTTGACCTTATCTGGAACCTTCCATCTGAAAATTTGAAAATTCTTAAAAAATTCGTCGAAAATCTTGATGTCTCCGATCTCTTGTTTTGTACGTTTTTTCCACGTGTCTTGACATGCAAAGTATTCCTGCAAAGTTTGGTGAAGATCTGAGTATGTAGTTTTTGACCTCATCTGGAACCTCCTATCTGAAAATTTGAAAATTCTTAAAAAATTCGTCCAAAATCTTGATGTCTCCAATCTCTTGTTTTGTACGTTTTTTCCACGTGTCTTGACATCCAATGTATCCCTGCAATGTTTGGTGAAGATCTGAATATGTAGTTTTTGACCTTATCTGGAACCTCCCATCTGAAAATTTGATAATTCCTAAAAAATCCGTCCAAAATCTTGATGACCCCAATCTCTTGTTTTGTACTTTTTTTCCACGTGTCTCGACCTCCAATGTATCCCTGCAAAGTTTGGTGAAGATCTGAGTATGTAGTTTTTGACCTTATATGGAACCTCCTATCTGAAAATTTGAAAATTCTTAAAAAATTCGTCCAAAATCTTGATGTCTCCGATCTCTTGTTTTGTACGTTTTTTCCACGTGTCTTGACATGCAAAGTATTCCTGCAAAGTTTGGTGAAGATCTGAGTATGTAGTTTTTGACCTCATCTGGAACCTCCTATCTGAAAATTTGAAAATTCTTAAAAAATTCGTCCAAAATCTTGATGTCTCCAATCTCTTGTTTTGTACGTTTTTTCCACGTGTCTTGACATCCAATGTATCCCTGCAATGTTTGGTGAACATCTGAGTATGTAGTTTTTGACCTTATCTGGAACCTCCCATCTGAAAATTTGAAAATTCCTAAAAAATCCGTCCAAAATCTTGATGACCCCAATCTCTTGTTTTGTACTTTTTTTCCACGTGTCTCGACCTCCAATGTATCCCTGCAAAGTTTGGTGAAGATCTGAGTATGTAGTTTTTGACCTTATATGGAACCTCCCATCTGAAAATTTGAAAATTCTTAAAAAATTCGTCCAAAATCTTGATGTCACCAATCTCTTGTTTTGTACGTTTTTTCCACGTGTCTCGACATCCAATGGATCCCTGCAAAGTTTGGTGAAGATCTGAGTATGTCGTTTTTGACCTTATCTGGAACCTCCCATCTGAAAATTTGAAAATTCTTAAAAAATTCGTCGAAAATCTTGATGTCTCCGATCTCTTGTTTTGTACGTTTTTTCCACGTGTCTTGACATGCAAAGTATTCCTGCAAAGTTTGGTGAAGATCTGAGTATGTAGTTTTTGACCTCATCTGGAACCTCCTATCTGAAAATTTGAAAATTCTTAAAAAATTCGTATAAAATCTTGATGTCTCCAATCTCTTGTTTTGTACGTTTTTTCCACGTGTCTTGACATCCAATGCAATGTTTGGTGAAGATCTGAGTATGTAGTTTTTGACCTTATCTGGAACCTCCTATCTGAAAATTTGAAAATTCTTAAAAAATTCGTCCAAAATCTTGATGTCTCCAATCTCTTGTTTTGTACGTTTTTTCCACGTGTCTTGATATCCAATGTATCCCTGCAAAGTTTGGTGAAGATCTGAGTATGTCGTTTTTGACCTTATCTGGAACATCCTTTCTGAAAATTTGAAAATTGTTAAAAAATTCGTCCAAAATCTTGATGTCTCCAATCTCTTTTTTGTACGTTTTTTCCACGTGTCTTGACATCCAATGTATCCCTGCAAAGTTTGGTGAAGATCTGAGTATGTAGTTTTTGACCTTATCTGGAACCTCCCATCTGAAAATTTGAAAATTCTTAAAAAATTCGACCAAAATCTTGATGTCTCCAATCTTTTGTTTTGTACGTTTTTTCCACGTGTCTTGACACATAATGTATCCATGCAAAGTTTGGTGAAGATCTGAGTATGTAGTTTTTGACCTTATATGGAACCTCCTATCTGAAAATTTGAAAATTCTTAAAAAATTCATCCAAAATCTTGATGTCTCCAATCTCTTGTTTTGTACGTTTTTTCCACGTGTCATGACATCCAATGTATCCCTGCAAAGTTTGGTGAAGATCTGAGTATGTAGTTTTTGACCTTATCTGGAACCTCCCATCTGAAAATTTGAAAATTCCTAAAAAATCCGTGCAAAATCTTGATGACCCCAATCTCTTGTTTTGTACGTTTTTTCCACGTGTCTTGACATCCAATGTATTCCTGCAATGTTTGGTGAAGATCTGAGTATGTAGTTTTTGACCTTATATGGAACCTCCTATCTGAAAATTTGAAAATTCTTAAAAAATTCGACCAAAATCTTGATGTTCCGAATCCTATGTTTTGTATGTTTTTTCCACGTGTCTTGACATCCAATGTATCCATGCAAAGTTTGGTGAAGATCTGAGTATGTAGTTTTTGACCTTATATTGAACCTCCCATCTGAAAATTTGAAAATTCTTAAAAAATTCGTCCAAAATCTTGATGACCCCAATCTCTTGTTTTGTACGTTTTTTCCACGTGTCTTGACATCCAAAGTATCCCTGCAAAGTTTGGTGAAGATCTGAGTATGTAGTTTTTGACCTTATATGGAACCTCCTTTCTGAAAATTTGAGAATTCTTAAAAAATTCGTCCAAAATCTTGATGTCTCCAATCTCTTGTTTTGTACGTTTTTTCCACGTGTCTTGACATCCAATGTATCCATGCAAAGTTTGGTGAAGATCTGAGTATGTCGTTTTTGACCTTATCTGGAACCTCCCATCTGAAAATTTGAAAATTCTTAAAAAATTCGTCGAAAATCTTGATGTCTCCAATCTTTTGTTTTGTACGTTTTTTCCACGTGTCTTGACATGCAAAGTATCCCTGCAACGTTTGGTGAAGATCTGAGTATGTAGTTTTTGACCTTATCTGGAACCTCCTATCTGAAAATTTGAAAATTCTTAAAAAATTCGTCGAAAATCTTGATGTCTCCAATCTCTTGTTTTGTACGTTTTTTCCACGTGTCTTGATATCCAATGTATCCCTGCAAAGTTTGGTGAAGATCTGAGTATGTCGTTTTTGACCATATCTGGAACATCCTTTCTGAAAATTTGAAAATTGTTAAAAAATTCGTCCAAAATCTTGATGTCTCCAATCTCTTTTTTGTACGTTTTTTCCACGTGTCTTGACATCCAATGTATCCCTGCAAAGTTTGGTGAAGATCTGAGTATGTAGTTTTTGACCTTATCTGGAACCTCCCATCTGAAAATTTGAAAATTCTTAAAAAATTCGACCAAAATCTTGATGTCTCCAATCTTTTGTTTTGTACGTTTTTTCCACGTGTCTTGACACATAATGTATCCATGCAAAGTTTGGTGAAGATCTGAGTATGTAGTTTTTGACCTTATATGGAACCTCCTATCTGAAAATTTGAAAATTCTTAAAAAATTCGTCCAAAATCTTGATGTCTCCAATCTCTTGTTTTGTACGTTTTTTCCACGTGTCTTGACATCCAATGTATCCCTGCAAAGTTTGGTGAAGATCTGAGTATGTAGTTTTTGACCTTATCTGGAACCTCCCATCTGAAAATTTGAAAATTCCTAAAAAATCCGTGCAAAATCTTGATGACCCCAATCTCTTGTTTTGTACGTTTTTTCCACGTGTCTTGACATCCAATGTATCCATGCAAAGTTTGGTGAAGATCTGAGTAGGTCGTTTTTGACCTTATCTGGAACATCCTTTCTGAAAATTTGAAAATTGTTAAAAAATTCGTCCAAAATCTTGATGTCTCCAATCTCTTTTTTGTACGTTTTTTCCACGTGTCTTGACATCCAATGTATCCCTGCAAAGTTTGGTGAAGATCTGAGTATGTAGTTTTTGACCTTATCTGGAACCTCCCATCTGAAAATTTGAAAATTCTTCAAAAATTCGTCGAAAATCTTGATGTCTCCAATCTCTTGTTTTGTACGTTTTTTCCACGTGTCTCGACCTCCAATGGATCCCTGCAAAGTTTGGTGAAGATCTGAGTATGTCGTTTTTGACCTTATCTGGAACATCCTTTCTGAAAATTTGAAAATTCTTAAAAAATTCGTCGAAAATCTTGATGTCTCCAATCTCTTGTTTTGTACGTTTTTTCCACGTGTCTTGACATCCAATGTATCCCTGCAAAGTTTGGTGAAGATCTGAGTATGTAGTTTTTGACCTTATCTGGAACCTCCCATCTGAAAATTTGAAAATTCTTCAAAAATTCGTCGAAAATCTTGATGTCTCCGACCTCTTGTTTTGTACGTTTTTTCCACGTGTCTTGACACGCAAAGTATTCCTGCAAAGTTTGGTGAAGATCTGAGTATGTAGTTTTTGACCTTATCTGGAACCTCCCATCTGAAAATTTGAAAATTCCTAAAAAATCCGTGCAAAATCTTGATGACCCCAATCTCTTGTTTTGTACGTTTTTTCCACGTGTCTTGACATCCAATGTATCCATGCAAAGTTTGGTGAAGATCTGAGTATGTCGTTTTTGACCTTATCTGGAACATCCTTTCTGAAAATTTGAAAATTGTTAAAAAATTCGTCCAAAATCTTGATGTCTCCAATCTCTTTTTTGTACGTTTTTTCCACGTGTCTTGACATCCAATGTATCCCTGCAAAGTTTGGTGAAGATCTGAGTATGTAGTTTTTGACCTTATCTGGAACCTCCCATCTGAAAATTTGAAAATTCTTCAAAAATTCGTCGAAAATCTTGATGTCTCCAATCTCTTGTTTTGTACGTTTTTTCCACGTGTCTCGACCTCCAATGGATCCCTGCAAAGTTTGGTGAAGATCTGAGTATGTCGTTTTTGACCTTATCTGGAACATCCTTTCTGAAAATTTGAAAATTCTTAAAAAATTCGTCGAAAATCTTGATGTCTCCAATCTCTTGTTTTGTACGTTTTTTCCACGTGTCTTGACATCCAATGTATCCCTGCAAAGTTTGGTGAAGATCTGAGTATGTAGTTTTTGACCTTATATGGAACCTCCTATCTGAAAATTTGAAAATTCTTAAAAAATTCGTCCAAAATCTTGATGTCTCCGATCTCTTGTTTTGTACGTTTTTTCCACGTGTCTTGACATGCAAAGTATTCCTGCAAAGTTTGGTGAAGATCTGAGTATGTAGTTTTTGACCTCATCTGGAACCTCCTATCTGAAAATTTGAAAATTCTTAAAAAATTCGTCCAAAATTTTGATGTCTCCAATCTCTTGTTTTGTACGTTTTTTCCACGTGTCTTGACACATAATGTATCCATGCAAAGTTTGGTGAAGATCTGAGTATGTAGTTTTTGACCTTATATGGAACCTCCTATCTGAAAATTTGAAAATTCTTAAAAAATTCATCCAAAATCTTGATGTCTCCAATCTCTTGTTTTGTACGTTTTTTCCACGTGTCATGACATCCAATGTATCCCTGCAAAGTTTGGTGAAGATCTGAGTATGTAGTTTTTGACCTTATCTGGAACCTCCCATCTGAAAATTTGAAAATTCCTAAAAAATCCGTGCAAAATCTTGATGACCCCAATCTCTTGTTTTGTACGTTTTTTCCACGTGTCTTGACATCCAATGTATTCCTGCAATGTTTGGTGAAGATCTGAGTATGTAGTTTTTGACCTTATATGGAACCTCCTATCTGAAAATTTGAAAATTCTTAAAAAATTCGACCAAAATCTTGATGTTCCGAATCCTATGTTTTCTATGTTTTTTCCACGTGTCTTGACATCCAATGTATCCATGCAAAGTTTGGTGAAGATCTGAGTATGTAGTTTTTGACCTTATATTGAACCTCCCATCTGAAAATTTGAAAATTCTTAAAAAATTCGTCCAAAATCTTGATGACCCCAATCTCTTGTTTTGTACGTTTTTTCCACGTGTCTTGACATCCAAAGTATCCCTGCAAAGTTTGGTGAAGATCTGAGTATGTAGTTTTTGACCTTATATGGAACCTCCTTTCTGAAAATTTGAGAATTCTTAAAAAATTCGTCCAAAATCTTGATGTCTCCAATCTCTTGTTTTGTACGTTTTTTCCACGTGTCTTGACATCCAATGTATCCATGCAAAGTTTGGTGAAGATCTGAGTATGTCGTTTTTGACCTTATCTGGAACCTCCCATCTGAAAATTTGAAAATTCTTAAAAAATTCGTCGAAAATCTTGATGTCTCCAATCTTTTGTTTTGTACGTTTTTTCCACGTGTCTTGACATGCAAAGTATCCCTGCAACGTTTGGTGAAGATCTGAGTATGTAGTTTTTGACCTTATCTGGAACCTCCTATCTGAAAATTTGAAAATTCTTAAAAAATTCGTCGAAAATCTTGATGTCTCCAATCTCTTGTTTTGTACGTTTTTTCCACGTGTCTTGATATCCAATGTATCCCTGCAAAGTTTGGTGAAGATCTGAGTATGTCGTTTTTGACCTTATCTGGAACATCCTTTCTGAAAATTTGAAAATTGTTAAAAAATTCGTCCAAAATCTTGATGTCTCCAATCTCTTTTTTGTACGTTTTTTCCACGTGTCTTGACATCCAATGTATCCCTGCAAAGTTTGGTGAAGATCTGAGTATGTAGTTTTTGACCTTATCTGGAACCTCCCATCTGAAAATTTGAAAATTCTTAAAAAATTCGACCAAAATCTTGATGTCTCCAATCTTTTGTTTTGTACGTTTTTTCCACGTGTCTTGACACATAATGTATCCATGCAAAGTTTGGTGAAGATCTGAGTATGTAGTTTTTGACCTTATATGGAACCTCCTATCTGAAAATTTGAAAATTCTTAAAAAATTCGTCCAAAATCTTGATGTCTCCAATCTCTTGTTTTGTACGTTTTTTCCACGTGTCTTGACATCCAATGTATCCCTGCAAAGTTTGGTGAAGATCTGAGTATGTAGTTTTTGACCTTATCTGGAACCTCCCATCTGAAAATTTGAAAATTCCTAAAAAATCCGTGCAAAATCTTGATGACCCCAATCTCTTGTTTTGTACGTTTTTTCCACGTGTCTTGACATCCAATGTATCCATGCAAAGTTTGGTGAAGATCTGAGTAGGTCGTTTTTGACCTTATCTGGAACATCCTTTCTGAAAATTTGAAAATTGTTAAAAAATTCGTCCAAAATCTTGATGTCTCCAATCTCTTTTTTGTACGTTTTTTCCACGTGTCTTGACATCCAATGTATCCCTGCAAAGTTTGGTGAAGATCTGAGTATGTAGTTTTTGACCTTATCTGGAACCTCCCATCTGAAAATTTGAAAATTCTTCAAAAATTCGTCGAAAATCTTGATGTCTCCAATCTCTTGTTTTGTACGTTTTTTCCACGTGTCTCGACCTCCAATGGATCCCTGCAAAGTTTGGTGAAGATCTGAGTATGTCGTTTTTGACCTTATCTGGAACATCCTTTCTGAAAATTTGAAAATTCTTAAAAAATTCGTCGAAAATCTTGATGTCTCCAATCTCTTGTTTTGTACGTTTTTTCCACGTGTCTTGACATCCAATGTATCCCTGCAAAGTTTGGTGAAGATCTGAGTATGTAGTTTTTGACCTTATCTGGAACCTCCCATCTGAAAATTTGAAAATTCTTCAAAAATTCGTCGAAAATCTTGATGTCTCCGACCTCTTGTTTTGTACGTTTTTTCCACGTGTCTTGACACGCAAAGTATTCCTGCAAAGTTTGGTGAAGATCTGAGTATGTAGTTTTTGACCTTATCTGGAACCTCCCATCTGAAAATTTGAAAATTCCTAAAAAATCCGTGCAAAATCTTGATGACCCCAATCTCTTGTTTTGTACGTTTTTTCCACGTGTCTTGACATCCAATGTATCCATGCAAAGTTTGGTGAAGATCTGAGTATGTCGTTTTTGACCTTATCTGGAACATCCTTTCTGAAAATTTGAAAATTGTTAAAAAATTCGTCCAAAATCTTGATGTCTCCAATCTCTTTTTTGTACGTTTTTTCCACGTGTCTTGACATCCAATGTATCCCTGCAAAGTTTGGTGAAGATCTGAGTATGTAGTTTTTGACCTTATCTGGAACCTCCCATCTGAAAATTTGAAAATTCTTCAAAAATTCGTCGAAAATCTTGATGTCTCCAATCTCTTGTTTTGTACGTTTTTTCCACGTGTCTCGACCTCCAATGGATCCCTGCAAAGTTTGGTGAAGATCTGAGTATGTCGTTTTTGACCTTATCTGGAACATCCTTTCTGAAAATTTGAAAATTCTTAAAAAATTCGTCGAAAATCTTGATGTCTCCAATCTCTTGTTTTGTACGTTTTTTCCACGTGTCTTGACATCCAATGTATCCCTGCAAAGTTTGGTGAAGATCTGAGTATGTAGTTTTTGACCTTATATGGAACCTCCTATCTGAAAATTTGAAAATTCTTAAAAAATTCGTCCAAAATCTTGATGTCTCCAATCTCTTGTTTTGTACGTTTTTTCCACGTGTCTCGACCTCCAATGGATCCCTGCAAAGTTTGGTGAAGATCTGAGTATGTCGTTTTTGACCTTATCTGGAACCTCCCATCTGAAAATTTGAAAATTCTTAAAAAATTCGTCGAAAATCTTGATGTCTCCAATCTTTTGTTTTGTACGTTTTTTCCACGTGTCTTGACATCCAATGTATCCATGCAAAGTTTGGTGAACATCTGAGTATGTAGTTTTTGACCTTATCTGGAACCTCCTATCTGAAAATTTGAAAATTCTTCAAAAATTCGTCGAATATCTTGATGTCTCCAATCTCTTTTTTGTACGTTTTTTCCACGTGTCTTGACATCCAATGTATCCCTGCAAAGTTTGGTGAAGATCTGAGTATGTAGTTTTTGACCTTATCTGGAACCTCCCATCTGAAAATTTGAAAATTCTTCAAAAATTCGTCCAAAATCTTGATGTCTCCAATCTCTTGTTTTGTACGTTTTTTCCACGTGTCTCGACCTCCAATGGATCCCTGCAAAGTTTGGTGAAGATCTGAGTATGTCGTTTTTGACCTTATCTGGAACATCCTTTCTGAAAATTTGAAAATTCTTAAAAAATTCGTCGAAAATTTTGATGTCTCCAATCTCTTGTTTTGTACGTTTTTTCCACGTGTCTTGACATCCAATGTATCCCTGCAAAGTTTGGTGAAGATCTGAGTATGTAGTTTTTGACCTTATATGGAACCTCCTATCTGAAAATTTGAAAATTCTTAAAAAATTCGTCCAAAATCTTGATGTCTCCAATCTCTTGTTTTGTACGTTTTTTCCACGTGTCTCGACCTCCAATGGATCCCTGCAAAGTTTGGTGAAGATCTGAGTATGTCGTTTTTGACCTTATCTGGAACCTTCCATCTGAAAATTTGAAAATTCTTAAAAAATTCGTCGAAAATCTTGATGTCTCCGATCTCTTGTTTTGTACGTTTTTTCCACGTGTCTTGACATGCAAAGTATTCCTGCAAAGTTTGGTGAAGATCTGAGTATGTAGTTTTTGACCTCATCTGGAACCTCCTATCTGAAAATTTGAAAATTCTTAAAAAATTCGTCCAAAATCTTGATGTCTCCAATCTCTTGTTTTGTACGTTTTTTCCACGTGTCTTGACATCCAATGTATCCCTGCAATGTTTGGTGAAGATCTGAATATGTAGTTTTTGACCTTATCTGGAACCTCCCATCTGAAAATTTGATAATTCCTAAAAAATCCGTCCAAAATCTTGATGACCCCAATCTCTTGTTTTGTACTTTTTTTCCACGTGTCTCGACCTCCAATGTATCCCTGCAAAGTTTGGTGAAGATCTGAGTATGTAGTTTTTGACCTTATATGGAACCTCCTATCTGAAAATTTGAAAATTCTTAAAAAATTCGTCCAAAATCTTGATGTCTCCGATCTCTTGTTTTGTACGTTTTTTCCACGTGTCTTGTCATGCAAAGTATTCCTGCAAAGTTTGGTGAAGATCTGAGTATGTAGTTTTTGACCTCATCTGGAACCTCCTATCTGAAAATTTGAAAATTCTTAAAAAATTCGTCCAAAATCTTGATGTCTCCAATCTCTTGTTTTGTACGTTTTTTCCACGTGTCTTGACATCCAATGTATCCCTGCAATGTTTGGTGAACATCTGAGTATGTAGTTTTTGACCTTATCTGGAACCTCCCATCTGAAAATTTGAAAATTCCTAAAAAATCCGTCCAAAATCTTGATGACCCCAATCTCTTGTTTTGTACTTTTTTTCCACGTGTCTCGACCTCCAATGTATCCCTGCAAAGTTTGGTGAAGATCTGAGTATGTAGTTTTTGACCTTATATGGAACCTCCCATCTGAAAATTTGAAAATTCTTAAAAAATTCGTCCAAAATCTTGATGTCACCAATCTCTTGTTTTGTACGTTTTTTCCACGTGTCTCGACATCCAATGGATCCCTGCAAAGTTTGGTGAAGATCTGAGTATGTCGTTTTTGACCTTATCTGGAACCTCCCATCTGAAAATTTGAAAATTCTTAAAAAATTCGTCGAAAATCTTGATGTCTCCGATCTCTTGTTTTGTACGTTTTTTCCACGTGTCTTGACATGCAAAGTATTCCTGCAAAGTTTGGTGAAGATCTGAGTATGTAGTTTTTGACCTCATCTGGAACCTCCTATCTGAAAATTTGAAAATTCTTAAAAAATTCGTCCAAAATCTTGATGTCTCCAATCTCTTGTTTTGTACGTTTTTTCCACGTGTCTTGACATCCAATGCAATGTTTGGTGAAGATCTGAGTATGTAGTTTTTGACCTTATCTGGAACCTCCTATCTGAAAATTTGAAAATTCTTAAAAAATTCGTCCAAAATCTTGATGTCTCCAATCTCTTGTTTTGTACGTTTTTTCCACGTGTCTTGATATCCAATGTATCCCTGCAAAGTTTGGTGAAGATCTGAGTATGTCGTTTTTGACCTTATCTGGAACATCCTTTCTGAAAATTTGAAAATTGTTAAAAAATTCGTCCAAAATCTTGATGTCTCCAATCTCTTTTTTGTACGTTTTTTCCACGTGTCTTGACATCCAATGTATCCCTGCAAAGTTTGGTGAAGATCTGAGTATGTAGTTTTTGACCTTATCTGGAACCTCCCATCTGAAAATTTGAAAATTCTTAAAAAATTCGACCAAAATCTTGATGTCTCCAATCTTTTGTTTTGTACGTTTTTTCCACGTGTCTTGACACATAATGTATCCATGCAAAGTTTGGTGAAGATCTGAGTATGTAGTTTTTGACCTTATATGGAACCTCCTATCTGAAAATTTGAAAATTCTTAAAAAATTCATCCAAAATCTTGATGTCTCCAATCTCTTGTTTTGTACGTTTTTTCCACGTGTCATGACATCCAATGTATCCCTGCAAAGTTTGGTGAAGATCTGAGTATGTAGTTTTTGACCTTATCTGGAACCTCCCATCTGAAAATTTGAAAATTCCTAAAAAATCCGTGCAAAATCTTGATGACCCCAATCTCTTGTTTTGTACGTTTTTTCCACGTGTCTTGACATCCAATGTATTCCTGCAATGTTTGGTGAAGATCTGAGTATGTAGTTTTTGACCTTATATGGAACCTCCTATCTGAAAATTTGAAAATTCTTAAAAATTCGACCAAAATCTTGATGTTCCGAATCCTATGTTTTGTATGTTTTTTCCACGTGTCTTGACATCCAATGTATCCATGCAAAGTTTGGTGAAGATCTGAGTATGTAGTTTTTGACCTTATATTGAACCTCCCATCTGAAAATTTGAAAATTCTTAAAAAATTCGTCCAAAATCTTGATGACCCCAATCTCTTGTTTTGTACGTTTTTTCCACGTGTCTTGACATCCAAAGTATCCCTGCAAAGTTTGGTGAAGATCTGAGTATGTAGTTTTTGACCTTATATGGAACCTCCTTTCTGAAAATTTGAGAATTCTTAAAAAATTCGTCCAAAATCTTGATGTCTCCAATCTCTTGTTTTGTACGTTTTTTCCACGTGTCTTGACATCCAATGTATCCATGCAAAGTTTGGTGAAGATCTGAGTATGTCGTTTTTGACCTTATCTGGAACCTCCCATCTGAAAATTTGAAAATTCTTAAAAAATTCGTCGAAAATCTTGATGTCTCCAATCTTTTGTTTTGTACGTTTTTTCCACGTGTCTTGACATGCAAAGTATCCCTGCAACGTTTGGTGAAGATCTGAGTATGTAGTTTTTGACCTTATCTGGAACCTCCTATCTGAAAATTTGAAAATTCTTAAAAAATTCGTCGAAAATCTTGATGTCTCCAATCTCTTGTTTTGTACGTTTTTTCCACGTGTCTTGATATCCAATGTATCCCTGCAAAGTTTGGTGAAGATCTGAGTATGTCGTTTTTGACCTTATCTGGAACATCCTTTCTGAAAATTTGAAAATTGTTAAAAAATTCGTCCAAAATCTTGATGTCTCCAATCTCTTTTTTGTACGTTTTTTCCACGTGTCTTGACATCCAATGTATCCCTGCAAAGTTTGGTGAAGATCTGAGTATGTAGTTTTTGACCTTATCTGGAACCTCCCATCTGAAAATTTGAAAATTCTTAAAAAATTCGACCAAAATCTTGATGTCTCCAATCTTTTGTTTTGTACGTTTTTTCCACGTGTCTTGACACATAATGTATCCATGCAAAGTTTGGTGAAGATCTGAGTATGTAGTTTTTGACCTTATATGGAACCTCCTATCTGAAAATTTGAAAATTCTTAAAAAATTCGTCCAAAATCTTGATGTCTCCAATCTCTTGTTTTGTACGTTTTTTCCACGTGTCTTGACATCCAATGTATCCCTGCAAAGTTTGGTGAAGATCTGAGTATGTAGTTTTTGACCTTATCTGGAACCTCCCATCTGAAAATTTGAAAATTCCTAAAAAATCCGTGCAAAATCTTGATGACCCCAATCTCTTGTTTTGTACGTTTTTTCCACGTGTCTTGACATCCAATGTATCCATGCAAAGTTTGGTGAAGATCTGAGTAGGTCGTTTTTGACCTTATCTGGAACATCCTTTCTGAAAATTTGAAAATTGTTAAAAAATTCGTCCAAAATCTTGATGTCTCCAATCTCTTTTTTGTACGTTTTTTCCACGTGTCTTGACATCCAATGTATCCCTGCAAAGTTTGGTGAAGATCTGAGTATGTAGTTTTTGACCTTATCTGGAACCTCCCATCTGAAAATTTGAAAATTCTTCAAAAATTCGTCGAAAATCTTGATGTCTCCAATCTCTTGTTTTGTACGTTTTTTCCACGTGTCTCGACCTCCAATGGATCCCTGCAAAGTTTGGTGAAGATCTGAGTATGTCGTTTTTGACCTTATCTGGAACATCCTTTCTGAAAATTTGAAAATTCTTAAAAAATTCGTCGAAAATCTTGATGTCTCCAATCTCTTGTTTTGTACGTTTTTTCCACGTGTCTTGACATCCAATGTATCCCTGCAAAGTTTGGTGAAGATCTGAGTATGTAGTTTTTGACCTTATCTGGAACCTCCCATCTGAAAATTTGAAAATTCTTCAAAAATTCGTCGAAAATCTTGATGTCTCCGACCTCTTGTTTTGTACGTTTTTTCCACGTGTCTTGACATGCAAAGTATTCCTGCAAAGTTTGGTGAAGATCTGAGTATGTAGTTTTTGACCTCATCTGGAACCTCCTATCTGAAAATTTGAAAATTCTTAAAAAATTCGTCCAAAATCTTGATGTCTCCAATCTCTTGTTTTGTACGTTTTTTCCACGTGTCTTGACATCCAATGTATCCCTGCAATGTTTGGTGAAGATCTGAGTATGTAGTTTTTGACCTTATCTGGAACCTCCCATCTGAAAATTTGAAAATTCCTAAAAAATCCGTCCAAAATCTTGATGACCCCAATCTCTTGTTTTGTACTTTTTTTCCACGTGTCTCGACCTCCAATGTATCCCTGCAAAGTTTGGTGAAGATCTGAGTATGTAGTTTTTGACCTTATATGGAACCTCCTATCTGAAAATTTGAAAATTCTTAAAAAATTCGTCGAAAATCTTGATGTCTCCGATCTCTTGTTTTGTACGTTTTTTCCACGTGTCTTGACATGCAAAGTATTCCTGCAAAGTTTGGTGAAGATCTGAGTATGTAGTTTTTGACCTCATCTGGAACCTCCTATCTGAAAATTTGAAAATTCTTAAAAAATTCGTCCAAAATCTTGATGTCTCCAATCTCTTGTTTTGTACGTTTTTTCCACGTGTCTTGACATCCAATGTATCCCTGCAATGTTTGGTGAAGATCTGAGTATGTAGTTTTTGACCTTATCTGGAACCTCCCATCTGAAAATTTGAAAATTCCTAAAAAATCCGTCCAAAATCTTGATGACCCCATTCTCTTTTTTGTACGTTTTTTCCACGTGTCTTGACATCCAATGTATCCCTGCAAAGTTTGGTGAAGATCTGAGTATGTAGTTTTTGACCTTATCTGGAACCTCCCATCTGAAAATTTGAAAATTCTTAAAAAATTCGACCAAAATTTTTATGTCTCCAATCTTTTGTTTTGTACGTTTTTTCCACGTGTCTTGACAAATAATGTATCCATGCAAAGTTTGGTGAAGATCTGAGTATGTAGTTTTTGACCTTATATGGAACCTCCTATCTGAAAATTTGAAAATTCTTAAAAAATTCGTCCAAAATCTTGATGTCTCCAATCTCTTGTTTTGTACGTTTTTTCCACGTGTCTTGACATCCAATGTATCCCTGCAAAGTTTGGTGAAGATCTGAGTATGTAGTTTTTGACCTTATCTGGAACCTCCCATCTGAAAATTTGAAAATTCCTAAAAAATCCGTGCAAAATCTTGATGACCCCAATCTCTTGTTTTGTACGTTTTTTCCACGTGTCTTGACATCCAATGTATCCATGCAAAGTTTGGTGAAGATCTGAGTATGTCGTTTTTGACCTTATCTGGAACATCCTTTCTGAAAATTTGAAAATTGTTAAAAAATTCGTCCAAAATCTTGATGTCTCCAATCTCTTTTTTGTACGTTTTTTCCACGTGTCTTGACATCCAATGTATCCCTGCAAAGTTTGGTGAAGATCTGAGTATGTAGTTTTTGACCTTATCTGGAACCTCCCATCTGAAAATTTGAAAATTCTTCAAAAATTCGTCCAAAATCTTGATGTCTCCAATCTCTTGTTTTGTACGTTTTTTCCACGTGTCTCGACCTCCAATGGATCCCTGCAAAGTTTGGTGAAGATCTGAGTATGTAGTTTTTGACCTTATCTGGAACCTCCCATCTGAAAATTTGAAAATTCCTAAAAAATCCGTGCAAAATCTTGATGACCCCAATCTCTTGTTTTGTACGTTTTTTCCACGTGTCTTGACATCCAATGTATTCCTGCAATGTTTGGTGAAGATCTGAGTATGTAGTTTTTGACCTTATATGGAACCTCCTATCTGAAAATTTGAAAATTCTTAAAAAATTCGACCAAAATCTTGATGTTCCGAATCCTATGTTTTGTATGTTTTTTCCACGTGTCTTGACATCCAATGTATCCATGCAAAGTTTGGTGAAGATCTGAGTATGTAGTTTTTGACCTTATATTGAACCTCCCATCTGAAAATTTGAAAATTCTTAAAAAATTCGTCCAAAATCTTGATGTCTCCAATCTCTTGTTTTGTACGTTTTTTCCACGTGTCTTGACATCCAATGTATCCATGCAAAGTTTGGTGAAGATCTGAGTATGTCGTTTTTGACCTTATCTGGAACCTCCCATCTGAAAATTTGAAAATTCTTAAAAAATTCGTCGAAAATCTTGATGTCTCCAATCTTTTGTTTTGTACGTTTTTTCCACGTGTCTTGACATGCAAAGTATCCCTGCAACGTTTGGTGAAGATCTGAGTATGTAGTTTTTGACCTTATCTGGAACCTCCTATCTGAAAATTTGAAAATTCTTAAAAAATTCGTCGAAAATCTTGATGTCTCCAATCTCTTGTTTTGTACGTTTTTTCCACGTGTCTTGACATCCAATGTATTCCTGCAATGTTTGGTGGAGATCTGAGTATGTAGTTTTAGACCTTATCTGGAACCTCCTATCTGAAAATTTGAAAATTCTTCAAAAATTCGTCCAAAATCTTGATGTCTCCAATCTCTTGTTTTGTACGTTTTTTCCACGTGTCTCGACCTCCAATGGATCCCTGCAAAGTTTGGTGAAGATCTGAGTATGTCGTTTTTGACCTTATCTGGAACATCCTTTCTGAAAATTTGAAAATTCTTAAAAAATTCGTCGAAAATCTTGATGTCTCCAATCTCTTGTTTTGTACGTTTTTTCCACGTGTCTTGACATCCAATGTATCCCTGCAAAGTTTGGTGAAGATCTGAGTATGTAGTTTTTGACCTTATATGGAACCTCCTATCTGAAAATTTGAAAATTCTTAAAAAATTCGTCCAAAATCTTGATGTCTCCAATCTCTTGTTTTGTACGTTTTTTCCACGTGTCTCGACCTCCAATGGATCCCTGCAAAGTTTGGTGAAGATCTGAGTATGTCGTTTTTGACCTTATCTGGAACCTCCCATCTGAAAATTTGAAAATTCTTAAAAAATTCGTCGAAAATCTTGATGTCTCCGATCTCTTGTTTTGTACGTTTTTTCCACGTGTCTTGACATGCAAAGTATTCCTGCAAAGTTTGGTGAAGATCTGAGTATGTAGTTTTTGACCTCATCTGGAACCTCCTATCTGAAAATTTGAAAATTCTTAAAAAATTCGTCCAAAATCTTGATGTCTCCAATCTCTTGTTTTGTACGTTTTTTCCACGTGTCTTGACATCCAATGTATCCCTGCAATGTTTGGTGAAGATCTGAGTATGTAGTTTTTGACCTTATCTGGAACCTCCCATCTGAAAATTTGAAAATTCCTAAAAAATCCGTCCAAAATCTTGATGACCCCAATCTCTTGTTTTGTACTTTTTTTCCACGTGTCTCGACCTCCAATGTATCCCTGCAAAGTTTGGTGAAGATCTGAGTATGTAGTTTTTGACCTTATATGGAACCTCCTATCTGAAAATTTGAAAATTCTTAAAAAATTCGTCCAAAATCTTGATGTCACCAATCCTATGTTTTGTATGTTTTTTCCACGTGTCTTGACATCCAATGTATCCATGCAAAGTTTGGTGAAGATCTGAGTATGTCGTTTTTGACCTTATCTGGAACCTCCCATCTGAAAATTTGAAAATTCTTAAAAAATTCGTCGAAAATCTTGATGTCACCGATCTCTTGTTTTGTACGTTTTTTCCACGTGTCTTGACATGCAAAGTATTCCTGCAAAGTTTGGTAAAGATCTGAGTATGTAGTTTTTGACCTCATCTGGAACCTCCTATCTGAAAATTTGAAAATTCTTAAAAAATTCGTCCAAAATTTTGATGTCTCCAATCTCTTGTTTTGTACGTTTTTTCCACGTGTCTTGACATCCAATGTATCCCTGCAATGTTTGGTGAAGATCTGAGTATGTAGTTTTTGACCTTATCTGGAACCTCCCATCTGAAAATTTGAAAATTCCTAAAAAATCCGTCCAAAATCTTGATGACCCCAATCTCTTGTTTTGTACGTTGTTTCCACGTGTCTTGACATCCAATGTATCCCTGCAAAGTTTGGTGAAGATCTGAGTATGTAGTTTTTGACCTTATCTGGAACCTCCTATCTGAAAATTTGAAAATTCTTAAAAAATTCGTCCAAAATCTTGATGTCTCCAATCTCTTGTTTTGTACGTTTTTTCCACGTGTCTTGATATCCAATGTATCCCTGCAAAGTTTGGTGAAGATCTGAGTATGTAGTTTTTGACATTATATGGAACCTCCTATCTGAAAATTTGAAAATTCTTAAAAAATTCGTCCAAAATCTTGATGTCTCCAATCTCTTGTTTTGTACGTTTTTTCCACGTGTCTTGACATCCAATGTATCCCTGCAAAGTTTGGTGAAGATCTGAGTATGTAGTTTTTGACCTTATATTGAACCTCCCATCTGAAAATTTGAAAATTCTTAAAAAATTCGTCCAAAATCTTGATGTCTCCAATCTCTTGTTTTGTACGTTTTTTCCACGTGTCTTGATATCCAATGTATCCATGCAAAGTTTGGTGAAGATCTGAGTATGTCGTTTTTGACCTTATCTGGAACATCCTTTCTGAAAATTTGAAAATTGTTAAAAAATTCGTCCAAAATCTTGATGTCTCCAATCTCTTTTTTGTACGTTTTTTCCACGTGTCTTGACATCCAATGTATCCCTGCAAAGTTTGGTGAAGATCTGAGTATGTAGTTTTTGACCTTATCTGGAACCTCCCATCTGAAAATTTGAAAATTCTTAAAAAATTCGACCAAAATCTTGATGTCTCCAATCTTTTGTTTTGTACGTTTTTTCCACGTGTCTTGACACATAATGTATCCATGCAAAGTTTGGTGAAGATCTGAGTATGTAGTTTTTGACCTTATATGGAACCTCCTATCTGAAAATTTGAAAATTCTTAAAAAATTCGTCCAAAATCTTGATGTCTCCAATCTCTTGTTTTGTACGTTTTTTCCACGTGTCTTGACATCCAATGTATCCCTGCAAAGTTTGGTGAAGATCTGAGTATGTAGTTTTTGACCTTATATGGAACCTCCTATCTGAAAATTTGAAAATTCTTAAAAAATTCGTCCAAAATCTTGATGTCTCCAATCTCTTGTTTTGTACGTTTTTTCCACGTGTCTTGATATCCAATGTATCCCTGAAATGTTTGGTGAAGATCTGAGTATGTAGTTTTTGACCTTATATGGAACCTCCTATCTGAAAATTTGAAAATTCTTAAAAAATTCGTCCAAAATCTTGATGTCTCCAATCTCTTGTTTTGTACGTTTTTTCCACGTATCTTGACATCCAATGTATCCCTGCAAAGTTTGGTGAAGATCTGAGTATGTAGTTTTTGACCTTATCTGGAACCTCCTATCTGAAAATTTGAAAATTCTTAAAAAATTCGTCCAAAATCTTGATGTCTCCAATCTCTTGTTTTGTACGTTTTTTCCACGTATCTTGACATCCAATGTATCCCTGCAAAGTTTGGTGAAGATCTGAGTATGTAGTTTTTGACCTTATCTGGAACCTCCCATCTGAAAATTTGAAAATTCTTAAAAAATCCGTGCAAAATCTTGATGACCCCAATCTCTTGTTTTGTACGTTTTTTCCACGTGTCTTGACATCCAATGTATTCCTGCAATGTTTGGTGAAGATCTGAGTATGTAGTTTTTGACCTTATATGGAACCTCCTATCTGAAAATTTGAAAACTCTTAAAAAATTCGACCAAAATCTTGATGACCCCAATCCTATGTTTTGTATGTTTTTTCCACGTGTCTTGACATCCAATGTATCCATGCAAAATTTGGTGAAGATCTGAGTATGTCGTTTTTGACCTTATCTGGAACCTCCCATCTGAAAATTTGAAAATTCTTAAAAAATTCGTCGAAAATCTTGATGTCTCCGATCTCTTGTTTTGTACGTTTTTTCCACGTGTCTTGACATGCAAAGTATTCCTGCAAAGTTTGGTGAAGATCTGAGTATGTAGTTTTTGACCTTATCTGGAACCTCCCATCTGAAAATTTGAAAATTCTTAAAAAATTCGTCGAAAATCTTGATGTCTCCGATCTCTTGTTTTGTACGTTTTTTCCACGTGTCTTGACATGCAAAGTATTCCTGCAAAGTTTGGTGAAGATCTGAGTATGTAGTTTTTGACCTCATCTGGAACCTCCTATCTGAAAATTTGAAAATTCTTAAAAAATTCGTCCAAAATCTTGATGTCTCCAATCTCTTGTTTTGTACGTTTTTTCCACGTGTCTTGACATCCAATGTATCCCTGCAATGTTTGGTGAAGATCTGAGTATGTAGTTTTTGACCTTATCTGGAACCTCCCATCTGAAAATTTGAAAATTCCTAAAAAATCCGTCCAAAATCTTGATGACCCCAATCTCTTGTTTTGTACTTTTTTTCCACGTGTCTCGACCTCCAATGTATCCCTGCAAAGTTTGGTGAAGATCTGAGTATGTAGTTTTTGACCTTATATGGAACCTCCTATCTGAAAATTTGAAAATTCTTAAAAAATTCGTCCAAAATCTTGATGTCACCAATCCTATGTTTTGTATGTTTTTTCCACGTGTCTTGACATCCAATGTATCCATGCAAAGTTTGGTGAAGATCTGAGTATGTCGTTTTTGACCTTATCTGGAACCTCCCATCTGAAAATTTGAAAATTCTTAAAAAATTCGTCGAAAATCTTGATGTCTCCGATCTCTTGTTTTGTACGTTTTTTCCACGTGTCTTGACATGCAAAGTATTCCTGCAAAGTTTGGTGAAGATCTGAGTATGTAGTTTTTGACCTCATCTGGAACCTCCTATCTGAAAATTTGAAAATTCTTAAAAAATTCGTCCAAAATTTTGATGTCTCCAATCTCTTGTTTTGTACGTTTTTTCCACGTGTCTTGACATCCAATGTATCCCTGCAATGTTTGGTGAAGATCTGAGTATGTAGTTTTTGACCTTATCTGGAACCTCCCATCTGAAAATTTGAAAATTCCTAAAAAATCCGTCCAAAATCTTGATGACCCCAATCTCTTGTTTTGTACGTTTTTTCCACGTGTCTTGACATCCAATGTATCCCTGCAAAGTTTGGTGAAGATCTGAGTATGTAGTTTTTGACCTTATCTGGAACCTCCTATCTGAAAATTTGAAAATTCTTAAAAAATTCGTCCAAAATCTTGATGTCTCCAATCTCTTGTTTTGTACGTTTTTTCCACGTGTCTTGATATCCAATGTATCCCTGCAAAGTTTGGTGAAGATCTGAGTATGTAGTTTTTGACCTTATATGGAACCTCCTATCTGAAAATTTGAAAATTCTTAAAAAATTCGTCCAAAATCTTGATGTCTCCAATCTCTTGTTTTGTACGTTTTTTCCACGTGTCTTGACACATAATGTATCCATGCAAAGTTTGGTGAAGATCTGAGTATGTAGTTTTTGACCTTATATGGAACCTCCTATCTGAAAATTTGAAAATTCTTAAAAAATTCGTCCAAAATCTTGATGTCTCCAATCTCTTGTTTTGTACGTTTTTTCCACGTGTCTTGACATCCAATGTATCCCTGCAAAGTTTGGTGAAGATCTGAGTATGTTGTTTTTGACCTTATCTGGAACATCCTTTCTGAAAATTTGAAAATTGTTAAAAAATTCGTCCAAAATCTTGATGTCTCCTATCTCTTGTTTTGTACGTTTTTTCCACGTGTCTTGACATCCAATGTATCCCTGCAAAGTTTGGTGAAGATCTGAGTATGTAGTTTTTGACCTTATCTGGAACCTCCCATCTGAAAATTTGAAAATTCTTAAAAAATTCGACCAATATCTTGATGTCTCCAATCTTTTGTTTTGTACGTTTTTTCCACGTGTCTTGACACATAATGTATCCATGCAAAGTTTGGTGAAGATCTGAGTATGTAGTTTTTGACCTTATATGGAACCTCCTATCTGAAAATTTGAAAATTCTTAAAAAATTCGTCCAAAATCTTGATGTCTCCAATCTCTTGTTTTGTACGTTTTTTCCACGTGTCTTGACATCCAATGTATCCCTGCAAAGTTTGGTGAAGATCTGAGTATGTAGTTTTTGACCTTATCTGGAACCTCCCATCTGAAAATTTGAAAATTCCTAAAAAATCCGTCCAAAATCTTGATGACCCCAATCTCTTGTTTTGTACTTTTTTTCCACGTGTCTCGACCTCCAATGTATCCCTGCAAAGTTTGGTGAAGATCTGAGTATGTAGTTTTTGACCTTATATGGAACCTCCTATCTGAAAATTTGAAAATTCTTAAAAAATTCGTCCAAAATCTTGATGTCACCAATCCTATGTTTTGTATGTTTTTTCCACGTGTCTTGACATCCAATGTATCCATGCAAAGTTTGGTGAAGATCTGAGTATGTCGTTTTTGACCTTATCTGGAACCTCCCATCTGAAAATTTGAAAATTCTTAAAAAATTCGTCGAAAATCTTGATGTCTCCGATCTCTTGTTTTGTACGTTTTTTCCACGTGTCTTGACATGCAAAGTATTCCTGCAAAGTTTGGTGAAGATCTGAGTATGTAGTTTTTGACCTCATCTGGAACCTCCTATCTGAAAATTTGAAAATTCTTAAAAAATTCGTCCAAAATTTTGATGTCTCCAATCTCTTGTTTTGTACGTTTTTTCCACGTGTCTTGACATCCAATGTATCCCTGCAATGTTTGGTGAAGATCTGAGTATGTAGTTTTTGACCTTATCTGGAACCTCCCATCTGAAAATTTGAAAATTCCTAAAAAATCCGTCCAAAATCTTGATGACCCCAATCTCTTGTTTTGTACGTTTTTTCCACGTGTCTTGACATCCAATGTATCCCTGCAAAGTTTGGTGAAGATCTGAGTATGTAGTTTTTGACCTTATCTGGAACCTCCTATCTGAAAATTTGAAAATTCTTAAAAAATTCGTCCAAAATCTTGATGTCTCCAATCTCTTGTTTTGTACGTTTTTTCCACGTGTCTTGATATCCAATGTATCCCTGCAAAGTTTGGTGAAGTCTGAGTATGTAGTTTTTGACCTTATCTGGAACCTCCCATCTGAAAATTTGAAAATTCTTAAAAAATTCGACCAAAATCTTGATGTCTCCAATCTTTTGTTTTGTACGTTTTTTCCACGTGTCTTGACACATAATGTATCCATGCAAAGTTTGGTGAAGATCTGAGTATGTAGTTTTTGACCTTATATGGAACCTCCTATCTGAAAATTTGAAAATTCTTAAAAAATTCGTCCAAAATCTTGATGTCTCCAATCTCTTGTTTTGTACGTTTTTTCCACGTGTCTTGACATCCAATGTATCCCTGCAAAGTTTGGTGAAGATCTGAGTATGTAGTTTTTGACCTTATCTGGAACCTCCCATCTGAAAATTTGAAAATTCCTAAAAAACCCGTGCAAAATCTTGATGACCCCAATCTCTTGTTTTGTACGTTTTTTCCACGTGTCTTGACATCCAATGTATTCCTGCAATGTTTGGTGAAGATCTGAGTATGTAGTTTTTGACCTTATATGGAACCTCCTATCTGAAAATTTGAAAATTCTTAAAAAATTCGACCAAAATCTTGATGTTCCGAATCCTATGTTTTGTATGTTTTTTCCACGTGTCTTGACATCCAATGTATCCATGCAAAGTTTGGTGAAGATCTGAGTATGTAGTTTTTGACCTTATATTGAACCTCCCATCTGAAAATTTGAAAATTCTTAAAAAATTCGTCCAAAATCTTGATGACCCCAATCTCTTGTTTTGTACGTTTTTTCCACGTGTCTTGACATCCAAAGTATCCCTGCAAAGTTTGGTGAAGATCTGAGTATGTAGTTTTTGACCTTATATGGAACCTCCTTTCTGAAAATTTGAGAATTCTTAAAAAATTCGTCCAAAATCTTGATGTCTCCAATCTCTTGTTTTGTACGTTTTTTCCACGTGTCTTGACATCCAATGTATCCATGCAAAGTTTGGTGAAGATCTGAGTATGTCGTTTTTGACCTTATCTGGAACCTCCCATCTGAAAATTTGAAAATTCTTAAAAAATTCGTCGAAAATCTTGATGTCTCCAATCTTTTGTTTTGTACGTTTTTTCCACGTGTCTTGACATGCAAAGTATCCCTGCAACGTTTGGTGAAGATCTGAGTATGTAGTTTTTGACCTTATCTGGAACCTCCTATCTGAAAATTTGAAAATTCTTAAAAAATTCGTCGAAAATCTTGATGTCTCCAATCTCTTGTTTTGTACGTTTTTTCCACGTGTCTTGATATCCAATGTATCCCTGCAAAGTTTGGTGAAGATCTGAGTATGTCGTTTTTGACCTTATCTGGAACATCCTTTCTGAAAATTTGAAAATTGTTAAAAAATTCGTCCAAAATCTTGATGTCTCCAATCTCTTTTTTGTACGTTTTTTCCACGTGTCTTGACATCCAATGTATCCCTGCAATGTTTGGTGAAGATCTGAGTATGTAGTTTTTGACCTTATCTGGAACCTCCCATCTGAAAATTTGAAAATTCCTAAAAAATCCGTCCAAAATCTTGATGACCCCAATCTCTTGTTTTGTACTTTTTTTCCACGTGTCTCGACCTCCAATGTATCCCTGCAAAGTTTGGTGAAGATCTGAGTATGTAGTTTTTGACCTTATATGGAACCTCCTATCTGAAAATTTGAAAATTCTTAAAAAATTCGTCGAAAATCTTGATGTCTCCGATCTCTTGTTTTGTACGTTTTTTCCACGTGTCTTGACATGCAAAGTATTCCTGCAAAGTTTGGTGAAGATCTGAGTATGTAGTTTTTGACCTCATCTGGAACCTCCTATCTGAAAATTTGAAAATTCTTAAAAAATTCGTCCAAAATCTTGATGTCTCCAATCTCTTGTTTTGTACGTTTTTTCCACGTGTCTTGACATCCAATGTATCCCTGCAATGTTTGGTGAAGATCTGAGTATGTAGTTTTTGACCTTATCTGGAACCTCCCATCTGAAAATTTGAAAATTCCTAAAAAATCCGTCCAAAATCTTGATGACCCCAATCTCTTTTTTGTACGTTTTTTCCACGTGTCTTGACATCCAATGTATCCCTGCAAAGTTTGGTGAAGATCTGAGTATGTAGTTTTTGACCTTATCTGGAACCTCCCATCTGAAAATTTGAAAATTCTTAAAAAATTCGACCAAAATCTTGATGTCTCCAATCTCTTTTTTGTACGTTTTTTCCACGTGTCTTGACATCCAATGTATCCCTGCAAAGTTTGGTGAAGATCTGAGTATGTAGTTTTTGACCTTATCTGGAACCTCCCATCTGAAAATTTGAAAATTCTTAAAAAATTCGACCAAAATCTTGATGTCTCCAATCTTTTGTTTTGTACGTTTTTTCCACGTGTCTTGACACATAATGTATCCATGCAAAGTTTGGTGAAGATCTGAGTATGTAGTTTTTGACCTTATATGGAACCTCCTATCTGAAAATTTGAAAATTCTTAAAAAATTCGTCCAAAATCTTGATGTCTCCAATCTCTTGTTTTGTACGTTTTTTCCACGTGTCTTGACATCCAATGTATCCCTGCAAAGTTTGGTGAAGATCTGAGTATGTAGTTTTTGACCTTATCTGGAACCTCCCATCTGAAAATTTGAAAATTCCTAAAAAATCCGTGCAAAATCTTGATGACCCCAATCTCTTGTTTTGTACGTTTTTTCCACGTGTCTTGACATCCAATGTATCCATGCAAAGTTTGGTGAAGATTTGAGTATGTCGTTTTTGACCTTATCTGGAACATCCTTTCTGAAAATTTGAAAATTGTTAAAAAATTCGTCCAAAATCTTGATGTCTCCAATCTCTTTTTTGTACGTTTTTTCCACGTGTCTTGACATCCAATGTATCCCTGCAAAGTTTGGTGAAGATCTGAGTATGTAGTTTTTGACCTTATATGGAACCTCCTATCTGAAAATTTGAAAATTCTTAAAAAATTCGTCCAAAATCTTGATGTCTCCAATCTCTTGTTTTGTACGTTTTTTCCACGTGTCTTGACATCCAATGTATCCCTGCAAAGTTTGGTGAAGATCTGAGTATGTAGTTTTTGACCTTATCTGGAACCTCCCATCTGAAAATTTGAAAATTCCTAAAAAATCCGTGCAAAATCTTGATGACCCCAATCTCTTGTTTTGTACGTTTTTTCCACGTGTCTTGACATCCAATGTATTCCTGCAATGTTTGGTGAAGATCTGAGTATGTAGTTTTTGACCTTATATGGAACCTCCCATCTGAAAATTTGAAAATTCTTAAAAAATTCGACCAAAATCTTGATGTTCCGAATCCTATGTTTTGTATGTTTTTTCCACGTGTCTTGACATCCAATGTATCCATGCAAAGTTTGGTGAAGATCTGAGTATGTAGTTTTTGACCTTATATTGAACCTCCCATCTGAAAATTTGAAAATTCTTAAAAAATTCGTCCAAAATCTTGATGACCCCAATCATTGTTTTGTACGTTTTTTCCACGTGTCTTGACATCCAAAGTATCCCTGCAAAGTTTGGTGAAGATCTGAGTATGTAGTTTTTGACCTTATATGGAACCTCCTTTCTGAAAATTTGAGAATTCTTAAAAAATTCGTCCAAAATCTTGATGTCTCCAATCTCTTGTTTTGTACGTTTTTTCCACGTGTCTTGACATCCAATGTATCCATGCAAAGTTTGGTGAAGATCTGAGTATGTCGTTTTTGACCTTATCTGGAACCTCCCATCTGAAAATTTGAAAATTCTTAAAAAATTCGTCGAAAATCTTGATGTCTCCAATCTTTTGTTTTGTACGTTTTTTCCACGTGTCTTGACATGCAAAGTATCCCTGCAACGTTTGGTGAAGATCTGAGTATGTAGTTTTTGACCTTATCTGGAACCTCCTATCTGAAAATTTGAAAATTCTTAAAAAATTCGTCGAAAATCTTGATGCCTCCAATCTCTTGTTTTGTACGTTTTTTCCACGTGTCTTGATATCCAATGTATCCCTGCAAAGTTTGGTGAAGATCTGAGTATGTCGTTTTTGACCTTATCTGGAACATCCTTTCTGAAAATTTGAAAATTGTTAAAAAATTCGTCCAAAATCTTGATGTCTCCAATCTCTTTTTTGTACGTTTTTTCCACGTGTCTTGACATCCAATGTATCCCTGCAAAGTTTGGTGAAGATCTGAGTATGTAGTTTTTGACCTTATCTGGAACCTCCCATCTGAAAATTTGAAAATTCTTAAAAAATTCGACCAAAATCTTGATGTCTCCAATCTTTTGTTTTGTACGTTTTTTCCACGTGTCTTGACACATAATGTATACATGCAAAGTTTGGTGAAGATCTGAGTATGTAGTTTTTGACCTTATATGGAACCTCCTATCTGAAAATTTGAAAATTCTTAAAAAATTCGTCCAAAATCTTGATGTCTCCAATCTCTTGTTTTGTACGTTTTTTCCACGTGTCTTGACATCCAATGTATCCCTGCAAAGTTTGGTGAAGATCTGAGTATGTAGTTTTTGACCTTATCTGGAACCTCCCATCTGAAAATTTGAAAATTCCTAAAAAATCCGTGCAAAATCTTGATGACCCCAATCTCTTGTTTTGTACGTTTTTTCCACGTGTCTTGACATCCAATGTATCCATGCAAAGTTTGGTGAAGATCTGAGTATGTCGTTTTTGACCTTATCTGGAACATCCTTTCTGAAAATTTGAAAATTGTTAAAAAATTCGTCCAAAATCTTGATGTCTCCAATCTCTTTTTTGTACGTTTTTTCCACGTGTCTTGACATCCAATGTATCCCTGCAAAGTTTGGTGAAGATCTGAGTATGCAGTTTTTGACCTTATCTGGAACCTCCCATCTGAAAATTTGAAAATTCTTCAAAAATTCGTCGAAAATCTTGATGTCTCCAATCTCTTGTTTTGTACGTTTTTTCCACGTGTCTCGACCTCCAATGGATCCCTGCAAAGTTTGGTGAAGATCTGAGTATGTCGTTTTTGACCTTATCTGGAACATCCTTTCTGAAAATTTGAAAATTGTTAAAAAATTCGTCCAAAATCTTGATGTCTCCAATCTCTTTTTTGTACGTTTTTTCCACGTGTCTTGACATCCAATGTATCCCTGCAATGTTTGGTGAAGATCTGAGTATGTAGTTTTTGACCTTATCTGGAACCTCCCATCTGAAAATTTGAAAATTCCTAAAAAATCCGTCCAAAATCTTGATGACCCCAATCTCTTGTTTTGTACTTTTTTTCCACGTGTCTCGACCTCCAATGTATCCCTGCAAAGTTTGGTGAAGATCTGAGTATGTAGTTTTTGACCTTATATGGAACCTCCTATCTGAAAATTTGAAAATTCTTAAAAAATTCGTCGAAAATCGTGATGTCTCCGATCTCTTGTTTTGTACGTTTTTTCCACGTGTCTTGACATGCAAAGTATTCCTGCAAAGTTTGGTGAAGATCTGAGAATGTAGTTTTTGACCTCATCTGGAACCTCCTATCTGAAAATTTGAAAATTCTTAAAAAATTCGTCCAAAATCTTGATGTCTCCAATCTCTTGTTTTGTACGTTTTTTCCACGTGTCTTGACATCCAATGTATCCCTGCAATGTTTGGTGAAGATCTGAGTATGTAGTTTTTGACCTTATCTGGAACCTCCCATCTGAAAATTTGAAAATTCCTAAAAAATCCGTCCAAAATCTTGATGACCCCAATCTCTTTTTTGTACGTTTTTTCCACGTGTCTTGACATCCAATGTATCCCTGCAAAGTTTGGTGAAGATCTGAGTATGTAGTTTTTGACCTTATCTGGAACCTCCCATCTGAAAATTTGAAAATTCTTAAAAAATTCGACCAAAATCTTGATGTCTCCAATCTCTTTTTTGTACGTTTTTTCCACGTGTCTTGACATCCAATGTATCCCTGCAAAGTTTGGTGAAGATCTGAGTATGTAGTTTTTGACCTTATCTGGAACCTCCCATCTGAAAATTTGAAAATTCTTAAAAAATTCGACCAAAATCTTGATGTCTCCAATCTTTTGTTTTGTACGTTTTTTCCACGTGTCTTGACACATAATGTATCCATGCAAAGTTTGGTGAAGATCTGAGTATGTAGTTTTTGACCTTATATGGAACCTCCTATCTGAAAATTTGAAAATTCTTAAAAAATTCGTCCAAAATCTTGATGTCTCCAATCTCTTGTTTTGTACGTTTTTTCCACGTGTCTTGACATCCAATGTATCCCTGCAAAGTTTGGTGAAGATCTGAGTATGTAGTTTTTGACCTTATCTGGAACCTCCCATCTGAAAATTTGAAAATTCCTAAAAAATCCGTGCAAAATCTTGATGACCCCAATCTCTTGTTTTGTACGTTTTTTCCACGTGTCTTGACATCCAATGTATCCATGCAAAGTTTGGTGAAGATTTGAGTATGTCGTTTTTGACCTTATCTGGAACATCCTTTCTGAAAATTTGAAAATTGTTAAAAAATTCGTCCAAAATCTTGATGTCTCCAATCTCTTTTTTGTACGTTTTTTCCACGTGTCTTGACATCCAATGTATCCCTGCAAAGTTTGGTGAAGATCTGAGTATGTAGTTTTTGACCTTATATGGAACCTCCTATCTGAAAATTTGAAAATTCTTAAAAAATTCGTCCAAAATCTTGATGTCTCCAATCTCTTGTTTTGTACGTTTTTTCCACGTGTCTTGACATCCAATGTATCCCTGCAAAGTTTGGTGAAGATCTGAGTATGTAGTTTTTGACCTTATCTGGAACCTCCCATCTGAAAATTTGAAAATTCCTAAAAAATCCGTGCAAAATCTTGATGACCCCAATCTCTTGTTTTGTACGTTTTTTCCACGTGTCTTGACATCCAATGTATTCCTGCAATGTTTGGTGAAGATCTGAGTATGTAGTTTTTGACCTTATATGGAACCTCCCATCTGAAAATTTGAAAATTCTTAAAAAATTCGACCAAAATCTTGATGTTCCGAATCCTATGTTTTGTATGTTTTTTCCACGTGTCTTGACATCCAATGTATCCATGCAAAGTTTGGTGAAGATCTGAGTATGTAGTTTTTGACCTTATATTGAACCTCCCATCTGAAAATTTGAAAATTCTTAAAAAATTCGTCCAAAATCTTGATGACCCCAATCATTGTTTTGTACGTTTTTTCCACGTGTCTTGACATCCAAAGTATCCCTGCAAAGTTTGGTGAAGATCTGAGTATGTAGTTTTTGACCTTATATGGAACCTCCTTTCTGAAAATTTGAGAATTCTTAAAAAATTCGTCCAAAATCTTGATGTCTCCAATCTCTTGTTTTGTACGTTTTTTCCACGTGTCTTGACATCCAATGTATCCATGCAAAGTTTGGTGAAGATCTGAGTATGTCGTTTTTGACCTTATCTGGAACCTCCCATCTGAAAATTTGAAAATTCTTAAAAAATTCGTCGAAAATCTTGATGTCTCCAATCTTTTGTTTTGTACGTTTTTTCCACGTGTCTTGACATGCAAAGTATCCCTGCAACGTTTGGTGAAGATCTGAGTATGTAGTTTTTGACCTTATCTGGAACCTCCTATCTGAAAATTTGAAAATTCTTAAAAAATTCGTCGAAAATCTTGATGCCTCCAATCTCTTGTTTTGTACGTTTTTTCCACGTGTCTTGATATCCAATGTATCCCTGCAAAGTTTGGTGAAGATCTGAGTATGTCGTTTTTGACCTTATCTGGAACATCCTTTCTGAAAATTTGAAAATTGTTAAAAAATTCGTCCAAAATCTTGATGTCTCCAATCTCTTTTTTGTACGTTTTTTCCACGTGTCTTGACATCCAATGTATCCCTGCAAAGTTTGGTGAAGATCTGAGTATGTAGTTTTTGACCTTATCTGGAACCTCCCCTCTGAAAATTTGAAAATTCTTAAAAAATTCGACCAAAATCTTGATGTCTCCAATCTTTTGTTTTGTACGTTTTTTCCACGTGTCTTGACACATAATGTATACATGCAAAGTTTGGTGAAGATCTGAGTATGTAGTTTTTGACCTTATATGGAACCTCCTATCTGAAAATTTGAAAATTCTTAAAAAATTCGTCCAAAATCTTGATGTCTCCAATCTCTTGTTTTGTACGTTTTTTCCACGTGTCTTGACATCCAATGTATCCCTGCAAAGTTTGGTGAAGATCTGAGTATGTAGTTTTTGACCTTATCTGGAACCTCCCATCTGAAAATTTGAAAATTCCTAAAAAATCCGTGCAAAATCTTGATGACCCCAATCTCTTGTTTTGTACGTTTTTTCCACGTGTCTTGACATCCAATGTATCCATGCAAAGTTTGGTGAAGATCTGAGTATGTCGTTTTTGACCTTATCTGGAACATCCTTTCTGAAAATTTGAAAATTGTTAAAAAATTCGTCCAAAATCTTGATGTCTCCAATCTCTTTTTTGTACGTTTTTTCCACGTGTCTTGACATCCAATGTATCCCTGCAAAGTTTGGTGAAGATCTGAGTATGTAGTTTTTGACCTTATCTGGAACCTCCCATCTGAAAATTTGAAAATTCTTCAAAAATTCGTCGAAAATCTTGATGTCTCCAATCTCTTGTTTTGTACGTTTTTTCCACGTGTCTCGACCTCCAATGGATCCCTGCAAAGTTTGGTGAAGATCTGAGTATGTCGTTTTTGACCTTATCTGGAACATCCTTTCTGAAAATTTGAAAATTCTTAAAAAATTCGTCGAAAATCTTGATGTCTCCAATCTCTTGTTTTGTACGTTTTTTCCACGTATCTTGACATCCAATGTATCCCTGCAAAGTTTGGTGAAGATCTGAGTATGTAGTTTTTGACCTTATATGGAACCTCCTATCTGAAAATTTGAAAATTCTTAAAAAATTCGTCCAAAATCTTGATGTCTCCAATCTCTTGTTTTGTACGTTTTTTCCACGTGTCTCGACCTCCAATGGATCCCTGCAAAGTTTGGTGAAGATCTGAGTATGTCGTTTTTGACCTTATCTGGAACCTCCCATCTGAAAATTTGAAAATTCTTCAAAAATTCGTCGAAAACCTTGATGTCTCCGATCTCTTGTTTTGTACGTTTTTTCCACGTGTCTTGACATGCAAAGTATTCCTGCAAAGTTTGGTGAAGATCTGAGTATGTAGTTTTTGACCTCATCTGGAACCTCCTATCTGAAAATTTGAAAATTCTTAAAAAATTCGTCCAAAATCTTGATGTCTCCAATCTCTTGTTTTGTACGTTTTTTCCACGTGTCTCGACCTCCAATGTATCCCTGCAAAGTTTGGTGAAGATCTGAGTATGTAGTTTTTGACCTTATATGGAACCTCCTATCTGAAAATTTGAAAATTCTTAAAAAATTCGTCGAAAATCTTGATGTCTCCGATCTCTTGTTTTGTACGTTTTTTCCACGTGTCTTGACATGCAAAGTATTCCTGCAAAGTTTGGTGAAGATCTGAGTATGTAGTTTTTGACCTCATCTGGAACCTCCTATCTGAAAATTTGAAAATTCTTAAAAAATTCGTCCAAAATCTTGATGTCTCCAATCTCTTGTTTTGTACGTTTTTTCCACGTGTCTTGACATCCAATGTATCCCTGCAATGTTTGGTGAAGATCTGAGTATGTAGTTTTTGACCTTATATGGAACCTCCCATCTGAAAATTTGAAAATTCCTAAAAAATCCGTCCAAAATCTTGATGACCCCAATCTCTTTTTTGTACGTTTTTTCCACGTGTCTTGACATCCAATGTATCCCTGCAAAGTTTGGTGAAGATCTGAGTATGTAGTTTTTGACCTTATCTGGAACCTCCCATCTAAAAATTTGAAAATTCTTAAAAAATTCGACCAAAATCTTGATGTCTCCAATCTCTTTTTTGTACGTTTTTTCCACGTGTCTTGACATCCAATGTATCCCTGCAAAGTTTGGTGAAGATCTGAGTATGTAGTTTTTGACCTTATCTGGAACCTCCCATCTGAAAATTTGAAAATTCTTAAAAAATTCGACCAAAATCTTGATGTCTCCAATCTTTTGTTTTGTACGTTTTTTCCACGTGTCTTGACACATAATGTATCCATGCAAAGTTTGGTGAAGATCTGAGTATGTAGTTTTTGACCTTATATGGAACCTCCTATCTGAAAATTTGAAAATTCTTAAAAAATTCGTCCAAAATCTTGATGTCTCCAATCTCTTGTTTTGTACGTTTTTTCCACGTGTCTTGACATCCAATGTATCCCTGCAAAGTTTGGTGAAGATCTGAGTATGTAGTTTTTGACCTTATCTGGAACCTCCCATCTGAAAATTTGAAAATTCCTAAAAAATCCGTGCAAAATCTTGATGACCCCAATCTCTTGTTTTGTACGTTTTTTCCACGTGTCTTGACATCCAATGTATCCATGCAAAGTTTGGTGAAGATCTGAGTATGTCGTTTTTGACCTTATCTGGAACATCCTTTCTGAAAATTTGAAAATTGTTAAAAAAATCGTCCAAAATCTTGATGTCTCCAATCTCTTTTTTGTACGTTTTTTCCACGTGTCTTGACATCCAATGTATCCCTGCAAAGTTTGGTGAAGATCTGAGTATGTAGTTTTTGACCTTATATGGAACCTCCTATCTGAAAATTTGAAAATTCTTAAAAAATTCGTCCAAAATCTTGATGTCTCCAATCTCTTGTTTTGTACGTTTTTTCCACGTGTCTTGACATCCAATGTATCCCTGCAAAGTTTGGTGAAGATCTGAGTATGTAGTTTTTGACCTTATCTGGAACCTCCCATCTGAAAATTTGAAAATTCCTAAAAAATCCGTGCAAAATCTTGATGACCCCAATCTCTTGTTTTGTACGTTTTTTCCACGTGTCTTGACATCCAATGTATTCCTGCAATGTCTGGTGAAGATCTGAGTATGTAGTTTTTGACCTTATATGGAACCTCCTATCTGAAAATTTGAAAATTCTTAAAAAATTCGACCAAAATCTTGATGTTCCGAATCCTATGTTTTTTATTTTTTTTCCACGTGTCTTGACATCCAATGTATCCATGCAAAGTTTGGTGAAGATCTGAGTATGTAGTTTTTGACCTTATATTGAACCTCCCATCTGAAAATTTGAAAATTCTTAAAAAATTCGTCCAAAATCTTGATGACCCCAATCTCTTGTTTTGTACGTTTTATTCCACGTGTCTTGACATCCAAAGTATCCCTGCAAAGTTTGGTGAAGATCTGAGTATGTAGTTTTTGACCTTATATTGAACCTCCCATCTGAAAATTTGAAAATTCTTAAAAAATTCGTCGAAAATCTTGATGTCTCCAATCTCTTGTTTTGTACGTTTTTTCCACGTGTCTTGACATCCAATGTATCCATGCAAAGTTTGGTGAAGATCTGAGTATGTCGTTTTTGACCTTATCTGGAACCTCCCATCTGAAAATTTGAAAATTCTTAAAAAATTCGTCGAAAATCTTGATCTCTCCAATCTTTTGTTTTGTATGTTTTTTCCACGTGTCTTGACATGCAAAGTATCCCTGCAACGTTTGGTGAAGATCTGAGTATGTAGTTTTTGACCTTATCTGGAACCTCCTATCTGAAAATTTGAAAATTCTTAAAAAATTCGTCGAAAATCTTGATGTCTCCAATCTCTTGTTTTGTACGTTTTTTCCACGTGTCTTGACATCCAATGTATTCCTGCAATGTTTGGTGGAGATCTGAGTATGTAGTTTTAGACCTTATCTGGAACCTCCTATCTGAAAATTTGAAAATTCTTCAAAAATTCGTCCAAAATCTTGATGTCTCCAATCTCTTGTTTTGTACGTTTTTTCCACGTGTCTCGACCTCCAATGGATCCCTGCAAAGTTTGGTGAAGATCTGAGTATGTCGTTTTTGACCTTATCTGGAACATCCTTTCTGAAAATTTGAAAATTCTTAAAAAATTCGTCGAAAATCTTGATGTCTCCAATCTCTTGTTTTGTACGTTTTTTCCACGTGTCTTGACATCCAATGTATCCCTGCAAAGTTTGGTGAAGATCTGAGTATGTAGTTTTTGACCTTATATGGAACCTCCTATCTGAAAATTTGAAAATTCTTAAAAAATTCGTCCAAAATCTTGATGTCTCCAATCTCTTGTTTTGTACGTTTTTTCCACGTGTCTCGACCTCCAATGGATCCCTGCAAAGTTTGGTGAAGATCTGAGTATGTCGTTTTTGACCTTATCTGGAACCTCCCATCTGAAAATTTGAAAATTCTTAAAAAATTCGTCGAAAATCTTGATGTCTCCGATCTCTTGTTTTGTACGTTTTTTCCACGTGTCTTGACATGCAAAGTATTCCTGCAAAGTTTGGTGAAGATCTGAGTATGTAGTTTTTGACCTCATCTGGAACCTCCTATCTGAAAATTTGAAAATTCTTAAAAAATTCGTCGAAAATCTTGATGTCTCCAATCTCTTGTTTTGTACGTTTTTTCCACGTGTCTTGACATCCAATGTATCCCTGCAATGTTTGGTGAAGATCTGAGTATGTAGTTTTTGACCTTATCTGGAACCTCCCATCTGAAAATTTGAAAATTCCTAAAAAATCCGTCCAAAATCTTGATGACCCCAATCTCTTGTTTTGTACTTTTTTTCCACGTGTCTCGACCTCCAATGTATCCCTGCAAAGTTTGGTGAAGATCTGAGTATGTAGTTTTTGACCTTATATGGAACCTCCTATCTGAAAATTTGAAAATTCTTAAAAAAATCGTCCAAAATCTTGATGTCTCCAATCTCTTGTTTTGTACGTTTTTTCCACGTGTCTTGACATCCAATGTATCCCTGCAATGTTTGGTGAAGATCTGAGTATGTAGTTTTTGACCTTATCTGGAACCTCCCATCTGAAAATTTGAAAATTCCTAAAAAATCCGTCCAAAATCTTGATGACCCCAATCTCTTTTTTGTACGTTTTTTCCACGTGTCTTGACATCCAATGTATCCCTGCAAAGTCTGGTGAAGATCTGAGTATGAAGTTTTTGACCTTATCTGGAACCTCCCATCTGAAAATTTGAAAATTCTTAAAAAATTCGACCAAAATCTTGATGTCTCCAATCTCTTTTTTGTACGTTTTTTCCACGTGTCTTGACATCCAATGTATCCCTGCAAAGTTTGGTGAAGATCTGAGTATGTAGTTTTTGACCTTATCTGGAACCTCCCATCTGAAAATTTGAAAATTCTTAAAAAATTCGACCAAAATCTTGATGTCTCCAATCTTTTGTTTTGTACGTTTTTTCCACGTGTCTTGACACATAATGTATCCATGCAAAGTTTGGTGAAGATCTGAGTATGTAGTTTTTGACCTTATATGGAACCTCCTATCTGAAAATTTGAAAATTCTTAAAAAATTCGTCCAAAATCTTGATGTCTCCAATCTCTTGTTTTGTACGTTTTTTCCACGTGTCTTGACATCCAATGTATCCCTGCAAAGTTTGGTGAAGATCTGAGTATGTAGTTTTTGACCTTATCTGGAACCTCCCATCTGAAAATTTGAAAATTCCTAAAAAATCCGTGCAAAATCTTGATGACCCCAATCTCTTGTTTTGTACGTTTTTTCCACGTGTCTTGACATCCAATGTATCCATGCAAAGTTTGGTGAAGATCTGAGTATGTCGTTTTTGACCTTATCTGGAACATCCTTTCTGAAAATTTGAAAATTGTTAAAAAATTCGTCCAAAATCTTGATGTCTCCAATCTCTTTTTTGTACGTTTTTTCCACGTGTCTTGACATCCAATGTATCCCTGCAAAGTTTGGTGAAGATCTGAGTATGTAGTTTTTGACCTTATATGGAACCTCCTATCTGAAAATTTGAAAATTCTTAAAAAATTCGTCCAAAATCTTGATGTCTCCAATCTCTTGTTTTGTACGTTTTTTCCACGTGTCTTGACATCCAATGTATCCCTGCAAAGTTTGGTGAAGATCTGAGTATGTAGTTTTTGACCTTATCTGGAACCTCCCATCTGAAAATTTGAAAATTCCTAAAAAATCCGTGCAAAATCTTGATGACCCCAATCTCTTGTTTTGTACGTTTTTTCCACGTGTCTTGACATCCAATGTATTCCTGCAATGTCTGGTGAAGATCTGAGTATGTAGTTTTTGACCTTATATGGAACCTCCTATCTGAAAATTTGAAAATTCTTAAAAAATTCGACCAAAATCTTCATGTTCCGAATCCTATGTTCTTTATGTTTTTTCCACGTGTCTTGACATCCAATGTATCCATGCAAAGTTTGGTGAAGATCTGAGTATGTAGTTTTTGACCTTATATTGAACCTCCCATCTGAAAATTTGAAAATTCTTAAAAAATTCGTCCAAAATCTTGATGACCCCAATCTCTTGTTTTGTACGTTTTATTCCACGTGTCTTGACATCCAAAGTATCCCTGCAAAGTTTGGTGAAGATCTGAGTATGTAGTTTTTGACCTTATATTGAACCTCCCATCTGAAAATTTGAAAATTCTTAAAAAATTCGTCGAAAATCTTGATGTCTCCAATCTCTTGTTTTGTACGTTTTTTCCACGTGTCTTGACATCCAATGTATTCCTGCAATGTTTGGTGGAGATCTGAGTATGTAGTTTTAGACCTTATCTGGAACCTCCTATCTGAAAATTTGAAAATTCTTCAAAAATTCGTCCAAAATCTTGATGTCTCCAATCTCTTGTTTTGTACGTTTTTTCCACGTGTCTCGACCTCCAATGGATCCCTGCAAAGTTTGGTGAAGATCTGAGTATGTCGTTTTTGACCTTATCTGGAACATCCTTTCTGAAAATTTGAAAATTCTTAAAAAATTCGTCGAAAATCTTGATGTCTCCAATCTCTTGTTTTGTACGTTTTTTCCACGTGTCTTGACATCCAATGTATCCCTGCAAAGTTTGGTGAAGATCTGAGTATGTAGTTTTTGACCTTATATGGAACCTCCTATCTGAAAATTTGAAAATTCTTAAAAAATTCGTCCAAAATCTTGATGTCTCCAATCTCTTGTTTTGTACGTTTTTTCCACGTGTCTCGACCTCCAATGGATCCCTGCAAAGTTTGGTGAAGATCTGAGTATGTCGTTTTTGACCTTATCTGGAACCTCCCATCTGAAAATTTGAAAATTCTTAAAAAATTCGTCGAAAATCTTGATGTCTCCGATCTCTTGTTTTGTACGTTTTTTCCACGTGTCTTGACATGCAAAGTATTCCTGCAAAGTTTGGTGAAGATCTGAGTATGTAGTTTTTGACCTCATCTGGAACCTCCTATCTGAAAATTTGAAAATTCTTAAAAAATTCGTCGAAAATCTTGATGTCTCCAATCTCTTGTTTTGTACGTTTTTTCCACGTGTCTTGACATCCAATGTATCCCTGCAATGTTTGGTGAAGATCTGAGTATGTAGTTTTTGACCTTATCTGGAACCTCCCATCTGAAAATTTGAAAATTCCTAAAAAATCCGTCCAAAATCTTGATGACCCCAATCTCTTGTTTTGTACTTTTTTTCCACGTGTCTCGACCTCCAATGTATCCCTGCAAAGTTTGGTGAAGATCTGAGTATGTAGTTTTTGACCTTATATGGAACCTCCTATCTGAAAATTTGAAAATTCTTAAAAAATTCGTCCAAAATCTTGATGTCACCAATCCTATGTTTTGTATGTTTTTTCCACGTTTCTTGACATCCAATGTATCCATGCAAAGTTTGGTGAAGATCTGAGTATGTCGTTTTTGACCTTATCTGGAACCTCCCATCTGAAAATTTGAAAATTCTTAAAAAATTCGTCGAAAATCTTGATGTCTCCGATCTCTTGTTTTGTACGTTTTTTCCACGTGTCTTGACATGCAAAGTATTCCTGCAAAGTTTGGTGAAGATCTGAGTATGTAGTTTTTGACCTCATCTGGAACCTCCTATCTGAAAATTTGAAAATTCTTAAAAAATTCGTCCAAAATTTTGATGTCTCCAATCTCTTGTTTTGTACGTTTTTTCCACGTGTCTTGACATCCAGTGTATCCCTGCAATGTTTGGTGAAGATCTGAGTATGTAGTTTTTGACCTTATCTGGAACCTCCCATCTGAAAATTTGAAAATTCCTAAAAAATCCGTCCAAAATCTTGATGACCCCAATCTCTTGTTTTGTACGTTTTTTCCACGTGTCTTGACATCCAATGTATCCCTGCAAAGTTTGGTGAAGATCTGAGTATGTAGTTTTTGACCTTATATGGAACCTCCTATCTGAAAATTTGAAAATTCTTAAAAAATTCGTCCAAAATCTTGATGTCTCCAATCTCTTGTTTTGTACGTTTTTTCCACGTGTCTTGATATCCAATGTATCCCTGCAAAGTTTGGTGAAGATCTGAGTATGCAGTTTTTGACCTTATATGGAACCTCCTATCTGAAAATTTGAAAATTCTTAAAAAATTCGTCCAAAATCTTGATGTCTCCAATCTCTTGTTTTGTACGTTTTTTCCACGTGTCTTGACATCCAATGTATCCCTGCAAAGTTTGGTGAAGATCTGAGTATGTAGTTTTTGACCTTATATTGAACCTCCCATCTGAAAATTTGAAAATTCTTAAAAAATTCGTCCAAAATCTTGATGTCTCCAATCTCTTGTTTTGTACGTTTTTTCCACGTGTCTTGATATCCAATGTATCCCTGCAAAGTTTGGTGAAGATCTGAGTATGTCGTTTTTGACCTTATCTGGAACATCCTTTCTGAAAATTTGAAAATTGTTAAAAAATTCGTCCAAAATCTTGATGTCTCCAATCTCTTTTTTGTACGTTTTTTCCACGTGTCTTGACATCCAATGTATCCCTGCAAAGTTTGGTGAAGATCTGAGTATGTAGTTTTTGACCTTATCTGGAACCTCCCATCTGAAAATTTGAAAATTCTTAAAAAATTCGACCAAAATCTTGATGTCTCCAATCTTTTGTTTTGTACGTTTTTTCCACGTGTCTTGACACATAATGTATCCATGCAAAGTTTGGTGAAGATCTGAGTATGTAGTTTTTGACCTTATATGGAACCTCCTATCTGAAAATTTGAAAATTCTTAAAAAATTCGTCCAAAATCTTGATGTCTCCAATCTCTTGTTTTGTACGTTTTTTCCACGTGTCTTGACATCCAATGTATCCCTGCAAAGTTTGGTGAAGATCTGAGTATGTAGTTTTTGACCTTATATGGAACCTCCTATCTGAAAATTTGAAAATTCTTAAAAAATTCGTCCAAAATCTTGATGTCTCCAATCTCTTGTTTTGTACGTTTTTTCCACGTGTCTTGATATCCAATGTATCCCTGCAATGTTTGGTGAAGATCTGAGTATGTAGTTTTTGACCTTATATGGAACCTCCTATCTGAAAATTTGAAAATTCTTAAAAAATTCGTCCAAAATCTTGATGTCTCCAATCTCTTGTTTTGTACGTTTTTTCCACGTGTCTTGACATCCAATGTATCCCTGCAAAGTTTGGTGAAGATCTGAGTATGTAGTTTTTGACCTTATCTGGAACCTCCTATCTGAAAATTTGAAAATTCTTAAAAAATTCGTCCAAAATCTTGATGTCTCCAATCTCTTGTTTTGTACGTTTTTTCCACTTGTCTTGATATCCAATGTATCCCTGCAAAGTTTGGTGAAGATCTGAGTATGTCGTTTTTGACCTTATCTGGAACATCCTTTCTGAAAATTTGAAAATTGTTAAAAAATTCGTCCAAAATCTTGATGTCTCCAATCTCTTTTTTGTACGTTTTTTCCACGTGTCTTGACATCCAATGTATCCCTGCAAAGTTTGGTGAAGATCTGAGTATGTAGTTTTTGACCTTATCTGGAACCTCCCATCTGAAAATTTGAAAATTCTTAAAAAATTCGTCCAAAATCTTGATGACCCCAATCTCTTGTTTTGTACGTTTTTTCCACGTGTCTTGACATCCAATGTATTCCTGCAATGTTTGGTGAAGATCTGAGTATGTAGTTTTTGACCTTATATGGAACCTCCTATCTGAAAATTTGAAAATTCTTAAAAAATTCGACCAAAATCTTGATGACCCCAATCCTATGTTTTGTATGTTTTTTCCACGTGTCTTGACATCCAATGTATCCATGCAAAGTTTGGTGAAGATCTGAGTATGTCGTTTTTGACCTTATCTGGAACCTCCCATCTGAAAATTTGAAAATTCTTAAAAAATTCGTCGAAAATCTTGATGTCTCCGATCTCTTGTTTTGTACGTTTTTTCCACGTGTCTTGACATGCAAAGTATTCCTGCAAAGTTTGGTGAAGATCTGAGTATGTAGTTTTTGACCTTATCTGGAACCTCCCATCTGAAAATTTGAAAATTCTTAAAAAATTCGTCGAAAATCTTGATGTCTCCGATCTCTTGTTTTGTACGTTTTTTCCACGTGTCTTGACATGCAAAGTATTCCTGCAAAGTTTGGTGAAGATCTGAGTATGTAGTTTTTGACCTCATCTGGAACCTCCTATCTGAAAATTTGAAAATTCTTAAAAAATTCGTCCAAAATCTTGATGTCTCCAATCTCTTGTTTTGTACGTTTTTTCCACGTGTCTTGACATCCAATGTATCCCTGCAATGTTTGGTGAAGATCTGAGTATGTAGTTTTTGACCTTATCTGGAACCTCCCATCTGAAAATTTGAAAATTCCTAAAAAATCCGTCCAAAATCTTGATGACCCCAATCTCTTGTTTTGTACTTTTTTTCCACGTGTCTCGACCTCCAATGTATCCCTGCAAAGTTTGGTGAAGATCTGAGTATGTAGTTTTTGACCTTATATGGAACCTCCTATCTGAAAATTTGAAAATTCTTAAAAAATTCGTCCAAAATCTTGATGTCACCAATCCTATGTTTTGTATGTTTTTTCCACGTGTCTTGACATCCAATGTATCCATGCAAAGTTTGGTGAAGATCTGAGTATGTCGTTTTTGACCTTATCTGGAACCTCCCATCTGAAAATTTGAAAATTCTTAAAAAATTCGTCGAAAATCTTGATGTCTCCGATCTCTTGTTTTGTACGTTTTTTCCACGTGTCTTGACATGCAAAGTATTCCTGCAAAGTTTGGTGAAGATCTGAGTATGTAGTTTTTGACCTCATCTGGAACCTCCTATCTGAAAATTTGAAAATTCTTAAAAAATTCGTCCAAAATTTTGATGTCTCCAATCTCTTGTTTTGTACGTTTTTTCCACGTGTCTTGACATCCAATGTATCCCTGCAATGTTTGGTGAAGATCTGAGTATGTAGTTTTTGACCTTATCTGGAACCTCCCATCTGAAAATTTGAAAATTCCTAAAAAATCCGTCCAAAATCTTGATGACCCCAATCTCTTGTTTTGTACGTTTTTTCCACGTGTCTTGACATCCAATGTATCCCTGCAAAGTTTGGTGAAGATCTGAGTATGTAGTTTTTGACCTTATCTGGAACCTCCTATCTGAAAATTTGAAAATTCTTAAAAAATTCGTCCAAAATCTTGATGTCTCCAATCTCTTGTTTTGTACGTTTTTTCCACGTGTCTTGATATCCAATGTATCCCTGCAAAGTTTGGTGAAGATCTGAGTATGTAGTTTTTGACCTTATATGGAACCTCCTATCTGAAAATTTGAAAATTCTTAAAAAATTCGTCCAAAATCTTGATGTCTCCAATCTCTTGTTTTGTACGTTTTTTCCACGTGTCTTGACATCCAATGTATCCCTGCAAAGTTTGGTGAAGATCTGAGTATGTAGTTTTTGACCTTATATTGAACCTCCCATCTGAAAATTTGAAAATTCTTAAAAAATTCGTCCAAAATCTTGATGTCTCCAATCTCTTGTTTTGTACGTTTTTTCCACGTGTCTTGATATCCAATGTATCCCTGCAAAGTTTGGTGAAGATCTGAGTATGTCGTTTTTGACCTTATCTGGAACATCCTTTCTGAAAATTTGAAAATTGTTAAAAAATTCGTCCAAAATCTTGATGTCTCCAATCTCTTTTTTGTACGTTTTTTCCACGTGTCTTGACATCCAATGTATCCCTGCAAAGTTTGGTGAAGATCTGAGTATGTAGTTTTTGACCTTATCTGGAACCTCCCATCTGAAAATTTGAAAATTCTTAAAAAATTCGACCAAAATCTTGATGTCTCCAATCTTTTGTTTTGTACGTTTTTTCCACGTGTCTTGACACATAATGTATCCATGCAAAGTTTGGTGAAGATCTGAGTATGTAGTTTTTGACCTTATATGGAACCTCCTATCTGAAAATTTGAAAATTCTTAAAAAATTCGTCGAAAATCTTGATGTCTCCGATCTCTTGTTTTGTACGTTTTTTCCACGTGTCTTGACATGCAAAGTATTCCTGCAAAGTTTGGTGAAGATCTGAGTATGTAGTTTTTGACCTCATCTGGAACCTCCTATCTGAAAATTTGAAAATTCTTAAAAAATTCGTCCAAAATCTTGATGTCTCCAATCTCTTGTTTTGTACGTTTTTTCCACGTGTCTTGATATCCAATGTATCCCTGCAATGTTTGGTGAAGATCTGAGTATGTAGTTTTTGACCTTATATGGAACCTCCTATCTGAAAATTTGAAAATTCTTAAAAAATTCGTCCAAAATCTTGATGTCTCCAATCTCTTGTTTTGTACGTTTTTTCCACGTGTCTTGACATCCAATGTATCCCTGCAAAGTTTGGTGAAGATCTGAGTATGTAGTTTTTGACCTTATCTGGAACCTCCTATCTGAAAATTTGAAAATTCTTAAAAAATTCGTCCAAAATCTTGATGTCTCCAATCTCTTGTTTTGTACGTTTTTTCCACGTGTCTTGATATCCAATGTATCCCTGCAAAGTTTGGTGAAGATCTGAGTATGTCGTTTTTGACCTTATCTGGAACATCCTTTCTGAAAATTTGAAAATTGTTAAAAAATTCGTCCAAAATCTTGATGTCTCCAATCTCTTTTTTGTACGTTTTTTCCACGTGTCTTGACATCCAATGTTTCCCTGCAAAGTTTGGTGAAGATCTGAGTATGTAGTTTTTGACCTTATCTGGAACCTCCCATCTGAAAATTTGAAAATTCTTAAAAAATTCGACCAAAATCTTGATGTCTCCAATCTTTTGTTTTGTACGTTTTTTCCACGTGTCTTGACACATAATGTATCCATGCAAAGTTTGGTGAAGATCTGAGTATGTAGTTTTTGACCTTATATGGAACCTCCTATCTGAAAATTTGAAAATTCTTAAAAAATTCGTCCAAAATCTTGATGTCTCCAATCTCTTGTTTTGTACGTTTTTTCCACGTGTCTTGACATCCAATGTATCCCTGCAAAGTTTGGTGAAGATCTGAGTATGTAGTTTTTGACCTTATCTGGAACCTCCCATCTGAAAATTTGAAAATTCCTAAAAAATCCGTGCAAAATCTTGATGACCCCAATCTCTTGTTTTGTACGTTTTTTCCACGTGTCTTGACATCCAATGTATTCCTGCAATGTTTGGTGAAGATCTGAGTATGTAGTTTTTGACCTTATATGGAACCTCCTATCTGAAAAATTGAAAATTCTTAAAAAATTCGACCAAAATCTTGATGTTCCGAATCCTATGTTTTGTATGTTTTTTCCACGTGTCTTGACATCCAATGTATCCATGCAAAGTTTGGTGAAGATCTGAGTATGTAGTTTTTGACCTTATATTGAACCTCCCATCTGAAAATTTGAAAATTCTTAAAAAATTCGTCCAAAATCTTGATGACCCCAATCTCTTGTTTTGTACGTTTTTTCCACGTGTCTTGACATCCAAAGTATCCCTGCAAAGTTTGGTGAAGATCTGAGTATGTAGTTTTTGACCTTATATGGAACCTCCTTTCTGAAAATTTGAGAATTCTTAAAAAATTCGTCCAAAATCTTGATGTCTCCAATCTCTTGTTTTGTACGTTTTTTCCACGTGTCTTGACATCCAATGTATCCCTGCAAAGTTTGGTGAAGATCTGAGTATGTCGTTTTTGACCTTATCTGGAACATCCTTTCTGAAAATTTGAAAATTCTTAAAAAATTCGACCAAAATCTTGATGTTCCGAATCCTATGTTTTGTACGTTTTTTCCACGTGTCTTGACATCCAATGTATCCCTGCAAAGTTTGGTGAAGATCTGAGTATGTAGTTTTTGACCTTATATGGAACCTCCTATCTGAAAATTTGAAAATTCTTAAAAAATTCGTCCAAAATCTTGATGTCTCCAATCTCTTGTTTTGTACGTTTTTTCCACGTGTCTCGACCTCCAATGGATCCCTGCAAAGTTTGGTGAAGATCTGAGTATGTCGTTTTTGACCTTATCTGGAACCTCCCATCTGAAAATTTGAAAATTCTTAAAAAATTCGTCGAAAATCTTGATGTCTCCGATCTCTTGTTTTGTACGTTTTTTCCACGTGTCTTGACATGCAAAGTATTCCTGCAAAGTTTGGTGAAGATCTGAGTATGTAGTTTTTGACCTCATCTGGAACCTCCTATCTGAAAATTTGAAAATTCTTAAAAAATTCGTCCAAAATTTTGATGTCTCCAATCTCTTGTTTTGTACGTTTTTTCCACGTGTCTTGACATCCAATGTATCCCTGCAATGTTTGGTGAAGATCTGAGTATGTAGTTTTTGACCTTATCTGGAACCTCCCATCTGAAAATTTGAAAATTCCTAAAAAATCCGTCCAAAATCTTGATGACCCCAATCTCTTGTTTTGTACGTTTTTTCCACGTGTCTTGACATCCAATGTATCCCTGCAAAGTTTGGTGAAGATCTGAGTATGTAGTTTTTGACCTTATCTGGAACCTCCTATCTGAAAATTTGAAAATTCTTAAAAAATTCGTCCAAAATCTTGATGTCTCCAATCTCTTGTTTTGTACGTTTTTTCCACGTGTCTTGATATCCAATGTATCCCTGCAAAGTTTGGTGAAGATCTGAGTATGTAGTTTTTGACCTTATATGGAACCTCCTATCTGAAAATTTGAAAATTCTTAAAAAATTCGTCCAAAATCTTGATGTCTCTAATCTCTTGTTTTGTACGTTTTTTCCACGTGTCTTGACATCCAATGTATCCCTGCAAAGTTTGGTGAAGATCTGAGTATGTAGTTTTTGACCTTATATTGAACCTCCCATCTGAAAATTTGAAAATTCTTAAAAAATTCGTCCAAAATCTTGATGTCTCCAATCTCTTGTTTTGTACGTTTTTTCCACGTGTCTTGATATCCAATGTATCCCTGCAAAGTTTGGTGAAGATCTGAGTATGTCGTTTTTGACCTTATCTGGAACATCCTTTCTGAAAATTTGAAAATTGTTAAAAAATTCGTCCAAAATCTTGATGTCTCCAATCTCTTTTTTGTACGTTTTTTCCACGTGTCTTGACATCCAATGTATCCATGCAAAGTTTGGTGAAGATCTGAGTATGTAGTTTTTGACCTTATCTGGAACCTCCCATCTGAAAATTTGAAAATTCTTAAAAAATTCGACCAAAATCATGATGTCTCCAATCTTTTGTTTTGTACGTTTTTTCCACGTGTCTTGACACATAATGTATCCATGCAAAGTTTGGTGAAGATCTGAGTATGTAGTTTTTGACCTTATATGGAACCTCCTATCTGAAAATTTGAAAATTCTTAAAAAATTCGTCCAAAATCTTGATGTCTCCAATCTCTTGTTTTGTACGTTTTTTCCACGTGTCTTGACATCCAATGTATCCCTGCAAAGTTTGGTGAAGATCTGAGTATGTAGTTTTTGACCTTATATGGAACCTCCTATCTGAAAATTTGAAAATTCTTAAAAAATTCGTCCAAAATCTTGATGTCTCCAATCTCTTGTTTTGTACGTTTTTTCCACGTGTCTTGATATCCAATGTATCCCTGCAATGTTTGGTGAAGATCTGAGTATGTAGTTTTTGACCTTATATGGAACCTCCTATCTGAAAATTTGAAAATTCTTAAAAAATTCGTCCAAAATCTTGATGTCTCCAATCTCTTGTTTTGTACGTTTTTTCCACGTGTCTTGACATCCAATGTATCCCTGCAAAGTTTGGTGAAGATCTGAGTATGTAGTTTTTGACCTTATCTGGAACCTCCTATCTGAAAATTTGAAAATTCTTAAAAAATTCGTCCAAAATCTTGATGTCTCCAATCTCTTGTTTTGTACGTTTTTTCCACTTGTCTTGATATCCAATGTATCCCTGCAAAGTTTGGTGAAGATCTGAGTATGTCGTTTTTGACCTTATCTGGAACATCCTTTCTGAAAATTTGAAAATTGTTAAAAAATTCGTCCAAAATCTTGATGTCTCCAATCTCTTTTTTGTACGTTTTTTCCACGTGTCTTGACATCCAATGTATCCCTGCAAAGTTTGGTGAAGATCTGAGTATGTAGTTTTTGACCTTATCTGGAACCTCCCATCTGAAAATTTGAAAATTCTTAAAAAATTCGACCAAAATCTTGATGTCTCCAATCTTTTGTTTTGTACGTTTTTTCCACGTGTCTTGACACATAATGTATCCATGCAAAGTTTGGTGAAGATCTGAGTATGTAGTTTTTGACCTTATATGGAACCTCCTATCTGAAAATTTGAAAATTCTTAAAAAATTCGTCCAAAATCTTGATGTCTCCAATCTCTTGTTTTGTACGTTTTTTCCACGTGTCTTGACATCCAATGTATCCCTGCAAAGTTTGGTGAAGATCTGAGTATGTAGTTTTTGACCTTATCTGGAACCTCCCATCTGAAAATTTGAAAATTCCTAAAAAATCCGTGCAAAATCTTGATGACCCCAATCTCTTGTTTTGTACGTTTTTTCCACGTGTCTTGACATCCAATGTATTCCTGCAATGTTTGGTGAAGATCTGAGTATGTAGTTTTTGACCTTATATGGAACCTCCTATCTGAAAATTTGAAAATTCTTAAAAAATTCGACCAAAATCTTGATGACCCCAATCCTATGTTTTGTATGTTTTTTCCACGTGTCTTGACATCCAATGTATCCATGCAAAGTTTGGTGAAGATCTGAGTATGTCGTTTTTGACCTTATCTGGAACCTCCCATCTGAAAATTTGAAAATTCTTAAAAAATTCGTCGAAAATCTTGATGTCTCCGATCTCTTGTTTTGTACGTTTTTTCCACGTGTCTTGACATGCAAAGTATTCCTGCAAAGTTTGGTGAAGATCTGAGTATGTAGTTTTTGACCTCATCTGGAACCTCCTATCTGAAAATTTGAAAATTCTTAAAAAATTCGTCCAAAATCTTGATGTCTCCAATCTCTTGTTTTGTACGTTTTTTCCACGTGTCTTGACATCCAATGTATCCCTGCAATGTTTGGTGAAGATCTGAGTATGTAGTTTTTGACCTTATCTGGAACCTCCCATCTGAAAATTTGAAAATTCCTAAAAAATCCGTCCAAAATCTTGATGACCCCAATCTCTTGTTTTGTACTTTTTTTCCACGTGTCTCGACCTCCAATGTATCCCTGCAAAGTTTGGTGAAGATCTGAGTATGTAGTTTTTGACCTTATATGGAACCTCCTATCTGAAAATTTGAAAATTCTTAAAAAATTCGTCCAAAATCTTGATGTCACCAATCCTATGTTTTGTATGTTTTTTCCACGTGTCTTGACATCCAATGTATCCATGCAAAGTTTGGTGAAGATCTGAGTATGTCGTTTTTGACCTTATCTGGAACCTCCCATCTGAAAATTTGAAAATTCTTAAAAAATTCGTCGAAAATCTTGATGTCTCCGATCTCTTGTTTTGTACGTTTTTTCCACGTGTCTTGACATGCAAAGTATTCCTGCAAAGTTTGGTGAAGATCTGAGTATGTAGTTTTTGACCTCATCTGGAACCTCCTATCTGAAAATTTGAAAATTCTTAAAAAATTCGTCCAAAATTTTGATGTCTCCAATCTCTTGTTTTGTACGTTTTTTCCACGTGTCTTGACATCCAATGTATCCCTGCAATGTTTGGTGAGGATCTGAGTATGTAGTTTTTGACCTTATCTGGAACCTCCCATCTGAAAATTTGAAAATTCCTAAAAAATCCGTCCAAAATCTTGATGACCCCAATCTCTTGTTTTGTACGTTTTTTCCACGTGTCTTGACATCCAATGTATCCCTGCAAAGTTTGGTGAAGATCTGAGTATGTAGTTTTTGACCTTATCTGGAACCTCCTATCTGAAAATTTGAAAATTCTTAAAAAATTCGTCCAAAATCTTGATGTCTCCAATCTCTTGTTTTGTACGTTTTTTCCACGTGTCTTGATATCCAATGTATCCCTGCAAAGTTTGGTGAAGATCTGAGTATGTAGTTTTTGACCTTATATGGAACCTCCTATCTGAAAATTTGAAAATTCTTAAAAAAATCGTCCAAAATCTTGATGTCTCCAATCTCTTGTTTTGTACGTTTTTTCCACGTGTCTTGACATCCAATGTATCCCTGCAAAGTTTGGTGAAGATCTGAGTATGTAGTTTTTGACCTTATATTGAACCTCCCATCTGAAAATTTGAAAATTCTTAAAAAATTCGTCCAAAATCTTGATGTCTCCAATCTCTTGTTTTGTACGTTTTTTCCACGTGTCTTGATATCCAATGTATCCCTGCAAAGTTTGGTGAAGATCTGAGTATGTCGTTTTTGACCTTATCTGGAACATCCTTTCTGAAAATTTGAAAATTGTTAAAAAATTCGTCCAAAATCTTGATGTCTCCAATCTCTTTTTTGTACGTTTTTTCCACGTGTCTTGACATCCAATGTATCCCTGCAAAGTTTGGTGAAGATCTGAGTATGTAGTTTTTGACCTTATCTGGAACCTCCCATCTGAAAATTTGAAAATTCTTAAAAAATTCGACCAAAATCTTGATGTCTCCAATCTTTTGTTTTGTACGTTTTTTCCACGTGTCTTGACACATAATGTATCCATGCAAAGTTTGGTGAAGATCTGAGTATGTAGTTTTTGACCTTATATGGAACCTCCTATCTGAAAATTTGAAAATTCTTAAAAAATTCGTCGAAAATCTTGATGTCTCCGATCTCTTGTTTTGTACGTTTTTTCCACGTGTCTTGACATCCAATGTATCCCTGCAAAGTTTGGTGAAGATCTGAGTATGTAGTTTTTGACCTTATCTGGAACCTCCCATCTGAAAATTTGAAAATTCCTAAAAAATCCGTGCAAAATCTTGATGACCCCAATCTCTTGTTTTGTACGTTTTTTCCACGTGTCTTGACATCCAATGTATTCCTGCAATGTTTGGTGAAGATCTGAGTATGTAGTTTTTGACCTTATATGGAACCTCCTATCTGAAAAATTGAAAATTCTTAAAAAATTCGACCAAAATCTTGATGTTCCGAATCCTATGTTTTGTATGTTTTTTCCACGTGTCTTGACATCCAATGTATCCATGCGAAGTTTGGTGAAGATCTGAGTATGTAGTTTTTGACCTTATATTGAACCTCCCATCTGAAAATTTGAAAATTCTTAAAAAATTCGTCCAAAATCTTGATGACCCCAATCTCTTGTTTTGTACGTTTTTTCCACGTGTCTTGACATCCAAAGTATCCCTGCAAAGTTTGGTGAAGATCTGAGTATGTAGTTTTTGACCTTATATGGAACCTCCTTTCTGAAAATTTGAGAATTCTTAAAAAATTCGTCCAAAATCTTGATGTCTCCAATCTCTTGTTTTGTACGTTTTTTCCACGTGTCTTGACATCCAATGTATCCCTGCAAAGTTTGGTGAAGATCTGAGTATGTCGTTTTTGACCTTATCTGGAACATCCTTTCTGAAAATTTGAAAATTCTTAAAAAATTCGACCAAAATCTTGATGTTCCGAATCCTATGTTTTGTACGTTTTTTCCACGTGTCTTGACATCCAATGTATCCATGCAAAGTTTGGTGAAGATCTGAGTATGTAGTTTTTGACCTTATATTGAACCTCCCATCTGAAAATTTGAAAATTCTTAAAAAATTCGTCCAAAATCTTGATGACCCCAATCTCTTGTTTTGTACGTTTTTTCCACGTGTCTTGACATCCAAAGTATCCCTGCAAAGTTTGGTGAAGATCTGAGTATGTAGTTTTTGACCTTATATGGAACCTCCCATCTGAAAATTTGAGAATTCTTAAAAAATTCGTCCAAAATCTTGATGTCTCCAATCTCTTGTTTTGTACGTTTTTTCCACGTGTCTTGACATCCAATGTATCCATGCAAAGTTTGGTGAAGATCTGAGTATGTAGTTTTTGACCTTATATTGAACCTCCCATCTGAAAATTTGAAAATTCTTAAAAAATTCGTCCAAAATCTTGATGTCTCCAATCTCTTGTTTTGTACGTTTTTTTCACGTGTCTTGACATCCAATGTATCCATGCAAAGTTTGGTGAAGATCTGAGTATGTCGTTTTTGACCTTATCTGGAACCTCCCATCTGAAAATTTGAAAATTCTTAAAAAACTCGTCGAAAATCTTGATGTCTCCAATCTTTTGTTTTGTACGTTTTTTCCACGTGTCTTGACATGCAAAGTATCCCTGCAACGTTTGGTGAAGATCTGAGTATGTAGTTTTTGACCTTATCTGGAACCTCCTATCTGAAAATTTGAAAATTCTTCAAAAATTCGTCGAAAATCTTGATGTCTCCAATCTCTTGTTTTGTACGTTTTTTCCACGTGTCTTGACATCCAATGTATTCCTGCAATGTTTGGTGGAGATCTGAGTATGTAGTTTTAGACCTTATCTGGAACCTCCTATCTGAAAATTTGAAAATTCTTCAAAAATTCGTCCAAAATCTTGATGTCTCCAATCTCTTGTTTTGTACGTTTTTTCCACGTGTCTCGACCTCCAATGGATCCCTGCAAATTTTGGTGAAGATCTGAGTATGTCGTTTTTGACCTTATCTGGAACATCCTTTCTGAAAATTTGAAAATTCTTAAAAAATTCGTCGAAAATCTTGATGTCTCCAATCTCTTGTTTTGTACGTTTTTTCCACGTGTCTTGACATCCAATGTATCCCTGCAAAGTTTGGTGAAGATCTGAGTATGTAGTTTTTGACCTTATATGGAACCTCCTATCTGAAAATTTGAAAATTCTTAAAAAATTCGTCCAAAATCTTGATGTCTCCAATCTCTTGTTTTGTACGTTTTTTCCACGTGTCTCGACCTCCAATGGATCCCTGCAAAGTTTGGTGAAGATCTGAGTATGTAGTTTTTGACCTTATCTGGAACCTCCCATCTGAAAATTTGAAAATTCCTAAAAAATCCGTGCAAAATCTTGATGACCCCAATCTCTTGTTTTGTACGTTTTTTTCACGTGTCTTGACATCCAATGTATCCATGCAAAGTTTGGTGAAGATCTGAGTATGTCGTTTTTGACCTTATCTGGAACCTCCCATCTGAAAATTTGAAAATTCTTAAAAAATTCGTCGAAAATCTTGATGTCTCCAATCTCTTGTTTTGTACGTTTTTTCCACGTGTCTTGACATGCAAAGTATCCCTGCAACGTTTGGTGAAGATCTGAGTATGTAGTTTTTGACCTTATCTGGAACCTCCTATCTGAAAATTTGAAAATTCTTCAAAAATTCGTCGAAAATCTTGATGTCTCCAATCTCTTGTTTTGTACGTTTTTTCCACGTGTCTTGACATCCAATGTATCCCTGCAATGTTTGGTGGAGATCTGAGTATGTAGTTTTTGACCTTATCTGGGACCTCCTATCAGAAAATTTGAAAATTCTTCAAAAATTCGTCCAAAATCTTGATGTCTCCAATCTCTTGTTTTGTACGTTTTTTCCACGTGTCTCGACCTCCAATGTATCCCTGCAAAGTTTGGTGAAGATCTGAGTATGTCGTTTTTGACCTTATCTGGAACATCCTTTCTGAAAATTTGAAAATTCTTAAAAAATTCGTCGAAAATCTTGATGTCTCCAATCTCTTGTTTTGTACGTTTTTTCCACGTGTCTCGACCTCCAATGGATCCCTGCAAAGTTTGGTGAAGATCTGAGTATGTCGTTTTTGACCTTATCTGGAACATCCTTTCTGAAAATTTGAAAATTCTTAAAAAATTCGTCGAAAATCTTGATGTCTCCAATCTCTTGTTTTGTACGTTTTTTCCACGTGTCTTGACATGCAAAGTATTCCTGCAAAGTTTGGTGAAGATCTGAGTATGTAGTTTTTGACCTTATATGGAACCTCCTATCTGAAAATTTGAAAATTCTTAAAAAATTCGTCCAAAATCTTGATGTCTCCAATCTCTTGTTTTGTACGTTTTTTCCACGTGTCTCGACCTCCAATGTATCCCTGCAAAGTTTGGTGAAGATCTGAGTATGTAGTTTTAGACCTTATCTGGAACCTCCTATCTGAAAATTTGAAAATTCTTCAAAAATTCGTCCAAAATCTTGATGTCTCCAATCTCTTGTTTTGTACGTTTTTTCCACGTGTCTCGACCTCCAATGGATCCCTGCAAAGTTTGGTGAAGATCTGAGTATGTCGTTTTTGACCTTATCTGGAACATCCTTTCTGAAAATTTGAAAATTCTTAAAAAATTCGTCGAAAATCTTGATGTCTCCAATCTCTTGTTTTGTACGTTTTTTCCACGTGTCTTGACATGCAAAGTATTCCTGCAAAGTTTGGTGAAGATCTGAGTATGTAGTTTTTGACCTTATATGGAACCTCCTATCTGAAAATTTGAAAATTCTTAAAAAATTCGTCCAAAATCTTGATGTCTCCAATCTCTTGTTTTGTACGTTTTTTCCACGTGTCTTGACATCCAATGTATCCCTGCAAAGTTTGGTGAAGATCTGAGTATGTAGTTTTTGACCTTATCTGGAACCTCCCATCTGAAAATTTGAAAATTCTTCAAAAATTCGTCCAAAATCTTGATGTCTCCAATCTCTTGTTTTGTACGTTTTTTCCACGTGTCTCGACCTCCAATGGATCCCTGCAAAGTTTGGTGAAGATCTGAGTATGTCGTTTTTGACCTTATCTGGAACCTCCCATCTGAAAATTTGAAAATTCTTAAAAAATTCGTCGAAAATCTTGATGTCTCCAATCTCTTGTTTTGTACGTTTTTTCCACGTGTCTTGACATGCAAAGTATCCCTGCAACGTTTGGTGAAGATCTGAGTATGTAGTTTTTGACCTTATCTGGAACCTCCTATCTGAAAATTTGAAAATTCTTCAAAAATTCGTCGAAAATCTTGATGTCTCCAATCTCTTGTTTTGTACGTTTTTTCCACGTGTCTTGACATCCAATGTACCCCTGCAAAGTTTGGTGGAGATCTGAGTATGTAGTTTTTGACCTTATCTGGGACCTCCTATCAGAAAATTTGAAAATTCTTCAAAAATTCGACCAAAATCTTGATGTCTCCAATCTTTTGTTTTGTACGTTTTTTCCACGTGTCTTGACACATAATGTATCCATGCAAAGTTTGGTGAAGATCTGAGTATGTAGTTTTTGACCTTATATGGAACCTCCTATCTGAAAATTTGAAAATTCTTAAAAAATTCGTCCAAAATCTTGATGTCTCCAATCTCTTGTTTTGTACGTTTTTTCCACGTGTCTTGACATCCAATGTATCCCTGCTAAGTTTGGTGAAGATCTGAGTATGTAGTTTTTGACCTTATCTGGAACCTCCCATCTGAAAATTTGAAAATTCCTAAAAAATCCGTGCAAAATCTTGATGACCCCAATCTCTTGTTTTGTACGTTTTTTCCACGTGTCTTGACATGCAAAGTATTCCTGCAAAGTTTGGTGAAGATCTGAGTATGTAGTTTTTGACCTCATCTGGAACCTCCTATCTGAAAATTTGAAAATTCTTAAAAAATTCGTCCAAAATCTTGATGTCTCCAATCTCTTGTTTTGTACGTTTTTTCCACGTGTCTTGACATCCAATGTATCCCTGCAATGTTTGGTGAAGATCTGAGTATGTAGTTTTTGACCTTATATTGAACCTCCCATCTGAAAATTTGAAAATTCTTAAAAAATTCGTCCAAAATCTTGATGACCCCAATCTCTTGTTTTGTACGTTTTTTCCACGTGTCTTGACATCCAAAGTATCCCTGCAAAGTTTGGTGAAGATCTGAGTATGTAGTTTTTGACCTCATCTGGAACCTCCTATCTGAAAATTTGAGAATTCTTAAAAAATTCGTCCAAAATCTTGATGTCTCCAATCTCTTGTTTTGTACGTTTTTTCCACGTGTCTTGACATCCAATGTATCCATGCAAAGTTTGGTGAAGATCTGAGTATGTCGTTTTTGACCTTATCTGGAACCTCCCATCTGAAAATTTGAAAATTCTTAAAAAATTCGTCGAAAATCTTGATGTCTCCAATCTTTTGTTTTGTACGTTTTTTCCACGTGTCTTGACATGCAAAGTATCCCTGCAACGTTTGGTGAAGATCAGAGTATGTAGTTTTTGACCTTATCTGGAACCTCCTATCTGAAAATTTGAAAATTCTTCAAAAATTCGCCGAAAATCTTGATGTCTCCAATCTCTTGTTTTGTACGTTTTTTCCACGTGTCTTGACATCCAATGTATTCCTGCAATGTTTGGTGGAGATCTGAGTATGTCGTTTTTGACCTTATCTGGAACCTCCCATCTGAAAATTTGAAAATTCTTAAAAAATTCGTCGAAAATCTTGATGTCTCCGATCTCTTGTTTTGTACGTTTTTTCCACGTGTCTTGACATGCAAAGTATTCCTGCAAAGTTTGGTGAAGATCTGAGTATGTAGTTTTTGACCTCATCTGGAACCTCCTATCTGAAAATTTGAAAATTCTTAAAAAATTCGTCCAAAATCTTGATGTCTCCAATCTCTTGTTTTGTACGTTTTTTCCACGTGTCTTGACATCCAATGTATCCCTGCAATGTTTGGTGAAGATCTGAGTATGTAGTTTTTGACCTTATCTGGAACCTCTCATCTGAAAATTTGAAAATTCCTAAAAAATCCGTCCAAAATCTTGATGACCCCAATCTCTTGTTTTGTACTTTTTTTCCACGTGTCTCGACTTCCAATGTATCCCTGCAAAGTTTGGTGAAGATCTGAGTATGTAGTTTTTGACCTTATATGGAACCTCCTATCTGAAAATTTGAAAATTCTTAAAAAATTCGTCCAAAATCTTGATGTCACCAATCCTATGTTTTGTATGTTTTTTCCACGTGTCTTGACATCCAATGTATTCCTGCAAAGTTTGGTGAAGATCTGAGTATGTCGTTTTTGACCTTATCTGGAACCTCCCATCTGAAAATTTGAAAATTCTTAAAAAATTCGTCGAAAATCTTGATGTCTCCGATCTCTTGTTTTGTACGTTTTTTCCACGTGTCTTGACATGCAAAGTATTCCTACAAAGTTTGGTGAAGATCTGAGTATGTAGTTTTTGACCTCATCTGGAACCTCCTATCTGAAAATTTGAAAATTCTTAAAAAATTCGTCCAAAATCTTGATGTCTCCAATCTCTTGTTTTGTACGTTTTTTCCACGTGTCTTGACATCCAATGTATCCCTGCAATGTTTGGTGAAGATCTGAGTATGTAGTTTTTGACCTTATCTGGAACCTCCCATCTGAAAATTTGAAAATTCCTAAAAAATCCGTCCAAAATCTTGATGACCCCAATCTCTTGTTTTGTACTTTTTTCCACGTGTCTCGACCTCCAATGTATCCCTGCAAAGTTTGGTGAAGATCTGAGTATGTAGTTTTTGACCTTATATGGAACCTCCTATCTGAAAATTTGAAAATTCTTAAAAAATTCGTCCAAAATCTTGATGTCACCAATCCTATGTTTTGTATGTTTTTTCCACGTGTCTTGACATCCAATGGATCCCTGCAAAGTTTGGTGAAGATCTGAGTATGTAGTTTTTGACCTCATCTGGAACCTCCTATCTGAAAATTTGAAAATTCTTAAAAAATTCGTCCAAAATCTTGATGTCTCCAATCTCTTGTTTTGTACGTTTTTTCCACGTGTCTTGACATCCAATGTATCCCTGCAATGTTTGGTGAAGATCTGAGTATGTAATTTTTGACCTTATCTGGAACCTCCCATCCGAAAATTTGAAAATTCCTAAAAAATCCGTCCAAAATCTTGATGACCCCAATCTCTTGTTTTGTACTTTTTTTCCACGTGTCTCGACCTCCAATGTATCCCTGCAAAGTTTGGTGAAGATCTGAGTATGTAGTTTTTGACCTTATATGGAACCTCCTATCTGAAAATTTGAAAATTCTTAAAAAATTCGTCCAAAATCTTGATGTCACCAATCCTATGTTTTGTATGTTTTTTCCACGTGTCTTGACATCCAATGGATCCCTGCAAAGTTTGGTGAAGATCTGAGTATGTCGTTTTTGACCTTATCTGGAACCTCCCATCTGAAAATTTGAAAATTCTTAAAAAATTCGTCCAAAATCTTGATGTCTCCAATCTCTTGTTTTGTACGTTTTTTCCACGTGTCTTGACATCCAATGTATCCCTGCAAAGTTTGGTGAAGATCTGAGTATGTAGTTTTTGACCTTATCTGGAACCTCCCATCTGAAAATTTGAAAATTCTTCAAAAATTCGTCCAAAATCTTGATGTCTCCAATCTCTTGTTTTGTACGTTTTTTCCACGTGTCTCGACCTCCAATGGATCCCTGCAATGTTTGGTGGAGATCTGAGTATGTAGTTTTTGACCTTATCTGGGACCTCCTATCAGAAAATTTGAAAATTCTTCAAAAATTCGTCCAAAATCTCGATGTCTCCAATCTCTTGTTTTGTACGTTTTTTCCACGTGTCTTGATATCCAATGTATCCCTGCAAAGTTTGGTGAAGATCTGAGTATGTCGTTTTTGACCTTATCTGGAACATCCTTTCTGAAAATTTGAAAATTCTTAAAAAATTCGACCAAAATCTTGATGTTCCGAATCCTATGTTTTGTATGTTTTTTCCACGTGTCTTGACATCCAATGTATCCATGCAAAGTTTGGTGAAGATCTGAGTATGTAGTTTTTGATCTTATATTGAACCTCCCATCTGAAAATTTGAAAATTCTTAAAAAATTCGTCCAAAATCTTGATGACCCCAATCTCTTGTTTTGTACGTTTTTTCCACGTGTCTTGACATCCAAAGTATCCCTGCAAAGTTTGGTGAAGATCTGAGTATGTAGTTTTTGACCTTATATGGAACCTCCTTTCTGAAAATTTGAGAATTCTTAAAAAATTCGTCCAAAATCTTGATGTCTCCAATCTCTTGTTTTGTACGTTTTTTCCACGTGTCTTGACATCCAATGTATCCATGCAAAGTTTGGTGAAGATCTGAGTATGTCGTTTTTGACCTTATCTGGAACCTCCCATCTGAAAATTTGAAAATTCTTAAAAAATTCGTCGAAAATCTTGATGTCTCCAATCTTTTGTTTTGTACGTTTTTTCCACGTGTCTTGACATGCAAAGTATCCCTGCAACGTTTGGTGAAGATCTGAGTATGTAGTTTTTGACCTTATCTGGAACCTCCTATCTGAAAATTTGAAAATTATTCAAAAATTCGTCGAAAATCTTGATGTCTCCAATCTCTTGTTTTGTACGTTTTTTCCACGTGTCTTGACATCCAATGTATTCCTGCAATGTTTGGTGGAGATCTGAGTATGTAGTTTTAGACCTTATCTGGAACCTCCTATCTGAAAATTTGAAAATTCTTCAAAAATTCGTCCAAAATCTTGATGTCTCCAATCTCTTGTTTTGTACGTTTTTTCCACGTGTCTCGACCTCCAATGGATCCCTGCAAAGTTTGGTGAAGATCTGAGTATGTCGTTTTTGACCTTATCTGGAACATCCTTTCTGAAAATTTGAAAATTCTTAAAAAATTCGTCGAAAATCTTGATGTCTCCAATCTCTTGTTTTGTACGTTTTTTCCACGTGTCTTGACATCCAATGTATCCCTGCAAAGTTTGGTGAAGATCTGAGTATGTAGTTTTTGACCTTATATGGAACCTCCTATCTGAAAATTTGAAAATTCTTAAAAAATTCGTCCAAAATCTTGATGTCTCCAATCTCTTGTTTTGTACGTTTTTTCCACGTGTCTCGACCTCCAATGGATCCCTGCAAAGTTTGGTGAAGATCTGAGTATGTAGTTTTTGACCTTATCTGGAACCTCCCATCTGAAAATTTGAAAATTCCTAAAAAATCCGTGCAAAATCTTGATGACCCCAATCTCTTGTTTTGTACGTTTTTTCCACGTGTCTTGACATCCAATGTATCCATGCAAAGTTTGGTGAAGATCTGAGTATGTCGTTTTTGACCTTATCTGGAACCTCCCATCTGAAAATTTGAAAATTCTTAAAAAATTCGTCGAAAATCTTGATGTCTCCAATCTCTTGTTTTGTACGTTTTTTCCACGTGTCTTGACATGCAAAGTATCCCTGCAACGTTTGGTGAAGATCTGAGTATGTAGTTTTTGACCTTATCTGGAACCTCCTATCTGAAAATTTGAAAATTCTTCAAAAATTCGTCGAAAATCTTGATGTCTCCAATCTCTTGTTTTGTACGTTTTTTCCACGTGTCTTGACATCCAATGTATCCCTGCAATGTTTGGTGGAGATCTGAGTATGTAGTTTTTGACCTTATCTGGGAGCTCCTATCAGAAAATTTGAAAATTCTTCAAAAATTCGTCCAAAATCTTGATGTCTCCAATCTCTTGTTTTGTACGTTTTTTCCACGTGTCTCGACCTCCAATGTATCCCTGCAAAGTTTGGTGAAGATCTGAGTATGTCGTTTTTGACCTTATCTGGAACATCCTTTCTGAAAATTTGAAAATTCTTAAAAAATTCGTCGAAAATCTTGATGTCTCCAATCTCTTGTTTTGTACGTTTTTTCCACGTATCTTGACATGCAAAGTATTCCTGCAAAGTTTGGTGAAGATCTGAGTATGTAGTTTTTGACCTTATATGGAACCTCCTATCTGAAAATTTGAAAATTCTTAAAAAATTCGTCCAAAATCTTGATGTCTCCAATCTCTTGTTTTGTACGTTTTTTCCACGTGTCTCGACCTCCAATGTATCCCTGCAAAGTTTGGTGAAGATCTGAGTATGTAGTTTTAGACCTTATCTGGAACCTCCCATCTGAAAATTTGAAAATTCTTCAAAAATTCGTCCAAAATCTTGATGTCTCCAATCTCTTGTTTTGTACGTTTTTCCACGTGTCTCGACCTCCAATGGATCCCTGCAAAGTTTGGTGAAGATCTGAGTATGTCGTTTTTGACCTTATCTGGAACATCCTTTCTGAAAATTTGAAAATTCTTAAAAAATTCGTCGAAAATCTTGATGTCTCCAATCTCTTGTTTTGTACGTTTTTTCCACGTGTCTTGACATGCAAAGTATTCCTGCAAAGTTTGGTGAAGATCTGAGTATGTAGTTTTTGACCTTATATGGAACCTCCTATCTGAAAATTTGAAAATTCTTAAAAAATTCGTCGAAAATCTTGATGTCTCCAATCTCTTGTTTTGTACGTTTTTTCCACGTGTCTTGACATCCAATGTATCCCTGCAAAGTTTGGTGAAGATCTGAGTATGTAGTTTTTGACCTTATCTGGAACCTCCCATCTGAAAATTTGAAAATTCCTAAAAAATCCGTGCAAAATCTTGATGACCCCAATCTCTTGTTTTGTACGTTTTTTCCACGTGTCTTGACATGCAAAGTATTCCTGCAAAGTTTGGTGAAGATCTGAGTATGTAGTTTTTGACCTCATCTGGAACCTATTATCTGAAAATTTGAAAATTCTTAAAAAATTCGTCCAAAATCTTGATGTCTCCAATCTCTTGTTTTGTACGTTTTTTCCACGTGTCTTGACATCCAATGTATCCCTGCAATGTTTGGTGAAGATCTGAGTATGTAGTTTTTGACCTTATCTGGAACCTCCCATCTGAAAATTTGAAAAATTCCTAAAAAATCCGTCCAAAATCTTGATGACCCCAATCTCTTGTTTTGTACTTTTTTTCCACGTGTCTCGACCTCCAATGTATCCCTGCAAAGTTTGGTGAAGATCTGAGTATGTAGTTTTTGACCTTATATGGAACCTCCTATCTGAAAATTTGAAAATTCTTAAAAAATTCGTCCAAAATCTTGATGTCACCAATTCTATGTTTTGTATGTTTTTTCCACGTGTCTTGACATCCAATGGATCCCTGCAAAGTTTGGTGAAGATCTGAGTATGTCGTTTTTGACCTTATCTGGAACCTCCCATCTGAAAATTTGAAAATTCTTAAAAAATTCGTCGAAAATCTTGATGTCTCCGATCTCTTGTTTTGTACGTTTTTTCCACGTGTCTTGACATGCAAAGTATTCCTGCAAAGTTTGGTGAAGATCTGAGTATGTAGTTTTTGACCTCATCTGGAACCTCCTATCTGAAAATTTGAAAATTCTTCAAAAATTCGTCCAAAATCTTGATGTCTCCAATCTCTTGTTTTGTACGTTTTTTCCACGTGTCTTGACATCCAATGTATCCCTGCAATGTTTGGTGAAGATCTGAGTATGTAGTTTTTGACCTTATCTGGAACCTCCCATCTGAAAATTTGAAAATTCCTAAAAAATCCGTCCAAAATCTTGATGACCCCAATCTCTTGTTTTGTACTTTTTTCCACGTGTCTCGACCTCCAATGTATCCCTGCAAAGTTTGGTGAAGATCTGAGTATGTAGTTTTTGACCTTATATGGAACCTCCTATCTGAAAATTTGAAAATTCTTAAAAAATTCGTCCAAAATCTTGATGTCACCAATCCTATGTTTTGTATGTTTTTTCCACGTGTCTTGACATCCAATGTATCCATGCAAAGTTTGGTGAAGATCTGAGTATGTCGTTTTTGACCTTATCTGGAACCTCCCATCTGAAAATTTGAAAATTCTTAAAAAATTCGTCGAAAATCTTGATGTCTCCGATCTCTTGTTTTGTACGTTTTTTCCACGTGTCTTGACATGCAAAGTATTCCTGCAAAGTTTGGTGAAGATCTGAGTATGTAGTTTTTGACCTCATCTGGAACCTCCTATCTGAAAATTTGAAAATTCTTAAAAAATTCGTCCAAAATTTTGATGTCTCCAATCTCTTGTTTTGTACGTTTTTTCCACGTGTCTTGACATCCAATGTATCAATGCAATGTTTGGTGAAGATCTGAGTATGTAGTTTTTGACCTTATCTGGAACCTCCCATCTGAAAATTTGAAAATTCCTAAAAAATCCGTCCAAAATCTTGATGACCCCAATCTCTTGTTTTGTACGTTTTTCCACGTGTCTTGACATCCAATGTATCCCTGCAAAGTTTGGTGAAGATCTGAGTATGTAGTTTTTGACCTTATCTGGAACCTCCTATCTGAAAATTTGAAAATTCTTAAAAAATTCGTCCAAAATCTTGATGTCTCCAATCTCTTGTTTTGTACGTTTTTTCCACGTGTCTTGACATCCAATGTATCCATGCAAAGTTTGGTGAAGATCTGAGTATGTCGTTTTTGACCTTATCTGGAACCTCCCATCTGAAAATTTGAAAATTCTTCAAAAATTCGTCCAAAATCTTGATGTCTCCAATCTCTTGTTTTGTACGTTTTTCCACGTGTCTCGACCTCCAATGGATCCCTGCAAAGTTTGGTGAAGATCTGAGTATGTCGTTTTTGACCTTATCTGGAACATCCTTTCTGAAAATTTGAAAATTCTTAAAAAATTCGTCGAAAATCTTGATGTCTCCAATCTCTTGTTTTGTACGTTTTTTCCACGTGTCTTGACATGCAAAGTATTCCTGCAAAGTTTGGTGAAGATCTGAGTATGTAGTTTATGACCTTATATGGAACCTCCTATCTGAAAATTTGAAAATTCTTCAAAAATTCTTCGAAAATCTTGATGTTTCCAATCTCTTGTTTTGTACGTTTTTTCCACGTGTCTTGACATCCAATGTATCCCTGCAATGTTTGGTGGAGATCTGAGTATGTAGTTTTTGACCTTATCTGGGACCTCCTATCAGAAAATTTGAAAATTCTTCAAAAATTCGTCCAAAATCTTGATGTCTCCAATCTCTTGTTTTGTACGTTTTTTCCACGTGTCTCGACCTCCAATGTATCCCTGCAAAGTTTGGTGAAGATCTGAGTATGTCGTTTTTGACCTTATCTGGAACATCCTTTCTGAAAATTTGAAAATTCTTAAAAAATTCGTCGAAAATCTTGATGTCTCCAATCTCTTGTTTTGTACGTTTTTTCCACGTGTCTCGACCTCCAATGGATCCCTGCAAAGTTTGGTGAAGATCTGAGTATGTAGTTTTTGACCTTATCTGGAACCTCCTATCTGAAAATTTGAAAATTCTTAAAAAATTCGTCGAAAATCTTGATGTCTCCAATCTCTTGTTTTGTACGTTTTTTCCACGTATCTTGACATGCAAAGTATTCCTGCAAAGTTTGGTGAAGATCTGAGTATGTAGTTTTTGACCTTATATGGAACCTCCTATCTGAAAATTTGAAAATTCTTAAAAAATTCGTCCAAAATCTTGATGTCTCCAATCTCTTGTTTTGTACGTTTTTTCCACGTGTCTCGACCTCCAATGTATCCCTGCAAAGTTTTGTGAAGATCTGAGTATGTAGTTTTAGACCTTATCTGGAACCTCCTATCTGAAAATTTGAAAATTCTTCAAAAATTCGTCCAAAATCTTGATGTCTCCAATCTCTTGTTTTGTACGTTTTTCCACGTGTCTCGACCTCCAATGGATCCCTGCAAAGTTTGGTGAAGATCTGAGTATGTCGTTTTTGACCTTATCTGGAACATCCTTTCTGAAAATTTGAAAATTCTTAAAAAATTCGTCGAAAATCTTGATGTCTCCAATCTCTTGTTTTGTACGTTTTTTCCACGTGTCTTGACATGCAAAGTATTCCTGCAAAGTTTGGTGAAGATCTGAGTATGTAGTTTTTGACCTTATATGGAACCTCCTATCTGAAAATTTGAAAATTCTTAAAAAATTCGTCGAAAATCTTGATGTCTCCAATCTCTTGTTTTGTACGTTTTTTCCACGTGTCTTGACATCCAATGTATCCCTGCAAAGTTTGGTGAAGATCTGAGTATGTAGTTTTTGACCTTATCTGGAACCTCCCATCTGAAAATTTGAAAATTCCTAAAAAATCCGTGCAAAATCTTGATGACCCCAATCTCTTGTTTTGTACGTTTTTTCCACGTGTCTTGACATGCAAAGTATTCCTGCAAAGTTTGGTGAAGATCTGAGTATGTAGTTTTTGACCTCATCTGGAACCTATTATCTGAAAATTTGAAAATTCTTAAAAAATTCGTCCAAAATCTTGATGTCTCCAATCTCTTGTTTTGTACGTTTTTTCCACGTGTCTTGACATCCAATGTATCCCTGCAATGTTTGGTGAAGATCTGAGTATGTAGTTTTTGACCTTATCTGGAACCTCCCATCTGAAAATTTGAAAATTCCTAAAAAATCCGTCCAAAATCTTGATGACCCCAATCTCTTGTTTTGTACTTTTTTTCCACGTGTCTCGACCTCCAATGTATCCCTGCAAAGTTTGGTGAAGATCTGAGTATGTAGTTTTTGACCTTATATGGAACCTCCTATCTGAAAATTTGAAAATTCTTAAAAAATTCGTCCAAAATCTTGATGTCACCAATTCTATGTTTTGTATGTTTTTTCCACGTGTCTTGACATCCAATGGATCCCTGCAAAGTTTGGTGAAGATCTGAGTATGTCGTTTTTGACCTTATCTGGAACCTCCCATCTGAAAATTTGAAAATTCTTAAAAAATTCGTCGAAAATCTTGATGTCTCCGATCTCTTGTTTTGTACGTTTTTTCCACGTGTCTTGACATGCAAAGTATTCCTGCAAAGTTTGGTGAAGATCTGAGTATGTAGTTTTTGACCTCATCTGGAACCTCCTATCTGAAAATTTGAAAATTCTTAAAAAATTCGTCCAAAATCTTGATGTCTCCAATCTCTTGTTTTGTACGTTTTTTCCACGTGTCTTGACATCCAATGTATCCCTGCAATGTTTGGTGAAGATCTGAGTATGTAGTTTTTGACCTTATCTGGAACCTCCCATCTGAAAATTTGAAAATTCCTAAAAAATCCGTCCAAAATCTTGATGACCCCAATCTCTTGTTTTGTACTTTTTTCCACGTGTCTCGACCTCCAATGTATCCCTGCAAAGTTTGGTGAAGATCTGAGTATGTAGTTTTTGACCTTATATGGAACCTCCCATCTGAAAATTTGAAAATTCCTAAAAAATCCGTCCAAAATCTTGATGACCCCAATCTCTTGTTTTGTACGTTTTTCCACGTGTCTTGACATCCAATGTATCCCTGCAAAGTTTGGTGAAGATCTGAGTATGTAGTTTTTGACCTTATCTGGAACCTCCTATCTGAAAATTTGAAAATTCTTAAAAAATTCGTCCAAAATCTTGATGTCTCCAATCTCTTGTTTTGTACGTTTTTTCCACGTGTCTTGACATCCAATGTATCCATGCAAAGTTTGGTGAAGATCTGAGTATGTCGTTTTTGACCTTATCTGGAACCTCCCATCTGAAAATTTGAAAATTCTTCAAAAATTCGTCCAAAATCTTGATGTCTCCAATCTCTTGTTTTGTACGTTTTTCCACGTGTCTCGACCTCCAATGGATCCCTGCAAAGTTTGGTGAAGATCTGAGTATGTCGTTTTTGACCTTATCTGGAACATCCTTTCTGAAAATTTGAAAATTCTTAAAAAATTCGTCGAAAATCTTGATGTCTCCAATCTCTTGTTTTGTACGTTTTTTCCACGTGTCTTGACATGCAAAGTATTCCTGCAAAGTTTGGTGAAGATCTGAGTATGTAGTTTTTGACCTTATATGGAACCTCCTATCTGAAAATTTGAAAATTCTTCAAAAATTCTTCGAAAATCTTGATGTTTCCAATCTCTTGTTTTGTACGTTTTTTCCACGTGTCTTGACATCCAATGTATCCCTGCAATGTTTGGTGGAGATCTGAGTATGTAGTTTTTGACCTTATCTGGGACCTCCTATCAGAAAATTTGAAAATTCTTCAAAAATTCGTCCAAAATCTTGATGTCTCCAATCTCTTGTTTTGTACGTTTTTTCCACGTGTCTCGACCTCCAATGTATCCCTGCAAAGTTTGGTGAAGATCTGAGTATGTCGTTTTTGACCTTATCTGGAACATCCTTTCTGAAAATTTGAAAATTCTTAAAAAATTCGTCGAAAATCTTGATGTCTCCAATCTCTTGTTTTGTACGTTTTTTCCACGTGTCTTGACATCCAATGTATACCTGCAAAGTTTGGTGAAGATCTGAGTATGTAGTTTTTGACCTTATATGGAACCTCCTATCTGAAAATTTGAAAATTCTTAAAAAATTCGACCAAAATCTTGATGTTCCGAATCCTATGTTTTGTATGTTTTTTCCACGTGTCTTGACATCCAATGTATCCATGCAAAGTTTGGTGAAGATCTGAGTATGTAGTTTTTGACCTTATATTGAACCTCCCATCTGAAAATTTGAAAATTCTTAAAAAATTCGTCCAAAATCTTGATGACCCCAATCTCTTGTTTTGTACGTTTTTTCCACGTGTCTTGACATCCAAAGTATCCCTGCAAAGTTTGGTGAAGATCTGAGTATGTAGTTTTTGACCTTATATGGAACCTCCTTTCTGAAAATTTGAGAATTCTTAAAAAATTCGTCCAAAATCTTGATGTCTCCAATCTCTTGTTTTGTACGTTTTTTCCACGTGTCTTGACATCCAATGTATCCATGCAAAGTTTGGTGAAGATCTGAGTATGTCGTTTTTGACCTTATCTGGAACCTCCCATCTGAAAATTTGAAAATTCTTAAAAAATCCGTGCAAAATCTTGATGACCCCAATCTCTTGTTTTGTACGTTTTTTCCACGTGTCTTGACATCCAATGTATCCATGCAAAGTTTGGTGAAGATCTGAGTATGTCGTTTTTGACCTTATCTGGAACCTCCCATCTGTAAATTTGAAAATTCTTAAAAAATCCGTGCAAAATCTTGATGACCCCAATCTCTTGTTTTGTACGTTTTTTCCACGTGTCTTGACATCCAATGTATCCATGCAAAGTTTGGTGAAGATCTGAGTATGTCGTTTTTGACCTTATCTGGAACCTCCCATCTGAAAATTTGAAAATTCTTAAAAAATTCGTCGAAAATCTTGATGTCTCCAATCTCTTGTTTTGTACGTTTTTTCCACGTGTCTTGACATGCAAAGTATCCCTGCAACGTTTGGTGAAGATCTGAGTATGTAGTTTTTGACCTTATCTGGAACCTCCTATCTGAAAATTTGAAAATTCTTAAAAAATTCGTCCAAAATCTTGATGTCTCCAATCTCTTGTTTTGTACGTTTTTTTCACGTGTCTCGACCTCCAATGTATCCCTGCAAAGTTTGGTGAAGATCTGAGTATGTAGTTTTTGACCTTATATGGAACCTCCTATCTGAAAATTTGAAAATTCTTAAAAAATTCGTCCAAAATCTTGATGTCACCAATCCTATGTTTTGTATGTTTTTTCCACGTGTCTTGACATCCAATGGATCCCTGCAAAGTTTGGTGAAGATCTGAGTATGTCGTTTTTGACCTTATCTGGAACCTCCCATCTGAAAATTTGAAAATTCTTAAAAAATTCGTCGAAAATCTTGATGTCTCCGATCTCTTGTTTTGTACGTTTTTTCCACGTGTCTTGACATGCAAAGTATTCCTGCAAAGTTTGGTGAAGATCTGAGTATGTAGTTTTTGACCTCATCTGGAACCTCCTATCTGAAAATTTGAAAATTCTTAAAAAATTCGTCCAAAATCTTGATGTCTCCAATCTCTTGTTTTGTACGTTTTTTCCACGTGTCTTGACATCCAATGTATCCCTGCAATGTTTGGTGAAGATCTGAGTATGTAGTTTTTGACCTTATCTGGAACCTCCCATCTGAAAATTTGAAAATTCCTAAAAAATCCGTCCAAAATCTTGATGACCCCAATCTCTTGTTTTGTACTTTTTTCCACGTGTCTCGACCTCCAATGTATCCCTGCAAAGTTTGGTGAAGATCTGAGTATGTAGTTTTTGACCTTATATGGAACCTCCTATCTGAAAATTTGAAAATTCTTAAAAAATTCGTCCAAAATCTTGATGTCACCAATCCTATGTTTTGTATGTGTTTTCCACGTGTCTTGACATCCAATGTATCCATGCAAAGTTTGGTGAAGATCTGAGTATGTCGTTTTTGACCTTATCTGGAACCTCCCATCTGAAAATTTGAAAATTCTTAAAAAATTCGTCGAAAATCTTGATGTCTCCGATCTCTTGTTTTGTACGTTTTTTCCACGTGTCTTGACATGCAAAGTATTCCTGCAAAGTTTGGTGAAGATCTGAGTATGTAGTTTTTGACCTCATCTGGAACCTCCTATCTGAAAATTTGAAAATTCTTAAAAAATTCGTCCAAAATTTTGATGTCTCCAATCTCTTGTTTTGTACGTTTTTTCCACGTGTCTTGACATCCAATGTATCCCTGCAATGTTTGGTGAAGATCTGAGTATGTAGTTTTTGACCTTATCTGGAACCTCCCATCTGAAAATTTGAAAATTCCTAAAAAATCCGTCCAAAATCTTGATGACCCCAATCTCTTGTTTTGTACGTTTTTTCCACGTGTCTTGACATCCAATGTATCCCTGCAAAGTTTGGTGAAGATCTGAGTATGTAGTTTTTGACCTTATCTGGAACCTCCTATCTGAAAATTTGAAAATTCTTAAAAAATTCGTCCAAAATCTTGATGTCTCCAATCTCTTGTTTTGTACGTTTTTTCCACGTGTCTTGACATCCAATGTATCCATGCAAAGTTTGGTGAAGATCTGAGTATGTCGTTTTTGACCTTATCTGGAACCTCCCATCTGAAAATTTGAAAATTCTTAAAAAATTCGTCGAAAATCTTGATGTCTCCAATCTTTTGTTTTGTACGTTTTTTCCACGTGTCTTGACATGCAAAGTATCCCTGCAACGTTTGGTGAAGATCTGAGTATGTAGTTTTTGACCTTATCTGGAACCTCCCATCTGAAAATTTGAAAATTCTTAAAAAATCCGTGCAAAATCTTGATGACCCCAATCTCTTGTTTTGTACCTTTTTTTCCACGTGTCTTGACATCCAATGTATCCATGCAAAGTTTGGTAAAGATCTGAGTATGTCGTTTTTGACCTTATCTGGAACCTCCCATCTGAAAATTTGAAAATTCTTAAAAAATTCGTCGAAAATCTTGATGTCTCCAATCTCTTGTTTTGTACGTTTTTTCCACGTGTCTTGACATGCAAAGTATCCCTGCAACGTTTGGTGAAGATCTGAGTATGTAGTTTTTGACCTTATCTGGAACCTCCTATCTGAAAATTTGAAAATTCTTCAAAAATTCGTCGAAAATCTTGATGTTTCCAATCTCTTGTTTTGTACGTTTTTTCCACGTGTCTTGACATCCAATGTATCCCTGCAATGTTTGGTGGAGATCTGAGTATGTAGTTTTTGACCTTATCTGGGACCTCCTATCAGAAAATTTGAAAATTCTTCAAAAATTCGTCCAAAATCTTGATGTCTCCAATCTCTTGTTTTGTACGTTTTTTCCACGTGTCTCGACCTCCAATGAATCCCTGCAAAGTTTGGTGAAGATCTGAGTATGTCGTTTTTGACCTTATCTGGAACATCCTTTCTGAAAATTTGAAAATTCTTAAAAAATTCGTCGAAAATCTTGATGTCTCCAATCTCTTGTTTTGTACGTTTTTTCCACGTGTCTTGACATCCAATGTATACCTGCAAAGTTTGGTGAAGATCTGAGTATGTAGTTTTTGACCTTATATGGAACCTCCTATCTGAAAATTTGAAAATTCTTAAAAAATTCGACCAAAATCTTGATGTTCCGAATCCTATGTTTTGTATGTTTTTTCCACGTGTCTTGACATCCAATGTATCCATGCAAAGTTTGGTGAAGATCTGAGTATGTAGTTTTTGACCTTATATTGAACCTCCCATCTGAAAATTTGAAAATTCTTAAAAAATTCGTCCAAAATCTTGATGACCCCAATCTCTTGTTTTGTACGTTTTTTCCACGTGTCTTGACATCCAAAGTATCCCTGCAAAGTTTGGTGAAGATCTGAGTATGTAGTTTTTGACCTTATATGGAACCTCCTTTCTGAAAATTTGAGAATTCTTAAAAAATTCGTCCAAAATCTTGATGTCTCCAATCTCTTGTTTTGTACGTTTTTTCCACGTGTCTTGACATCCAATGTATCCATGCAAAGTTTGGTGAAGATCTGAGTATGTCGTTTTTGACCTTATCTGGAACCTCCCATCTGAAAATTTGAAAATTCTTAAAAAATCCGTGCAAAATCTTGATGACCCCAATCTCTTGTTTTGTACGTTTTTTCCACGTGTCTTGACATCCAATGTATCCATGCAAAGTTTGGTGAAGATCTGAGTATGTCGTTTTTGACCTTATCTGGAACCTCCCATCTGAAAATTTGAAAATTCTTAAAAAATTCGTCGAAAATCTTGATGTCTCCAATCTCTTGTTTTGTACGTTTTTTCCACGTGTCTTGACATGCAAAGTATCCCTGCAACGTTTGGTGAAGATCTGAGTATGTAGTTTTTGCCCTTATCTGGAACCTCCTATCTGAAAATTTGAAAATTCTTAAAAAATTCGTCCAAAATCTTGATGTCTCCAATCTCTTGTTTTGTACGTTTTTTTCACGTGTCTCGACCTCCAATGTATCCCTGCAAAGTTTGGTGAAGATCTGAGTATGTAGTTTTTGACCTTATATGGAACCTCCTATCTGAAAATTTGAAAATTCTTAAAAAATTCGTCCAAAATCTTGATGTCACCAATCCTATGTTTTGTATGTTTTTTCCACGTGTCTTGACATCCAATGGATCCCTGCAAAGTTTGGTGAAGATCTGAGTATGTCGTTTTTGACCTTATCTGGAACCTCCCATCTGAAAATTTGAAAATTCTTAAAAAATTCGTCGAAAATCTTGATGTCTCCGATCTCTTGTTTTGTACGTTTTTTCCACGTGTCTTGACATGCAAAGTATTCCTGCAAAGTTTGGTGAAGATCTGAGTATGTAGTTTTTGACCTCATCTGGAACCTCCTATCTGAAAATTTGAAAATTCTTAAAAAATTCGTCCAAAATCTTGATGTCTCCAATCTCTTGTTTTGTACGTTTTTTCCACGTGTCTTGACATCCAATGTATCCCTGCAATGTTTGGTGAAGATCTGAGTATGTAGTTTTTGACCTTATCTGGAACCTCCCATCTGAAAATTTGAAAATTCCTAAAAAATCCGTCCAAAATCTTGATGACCCCAATCTCTTGTTTTGTACTTTTTTCCACGTGTCTCGACCTCCAATGTATCCCTGCAAAGTTTGGTGAAGATCTGAGTATGTAGTTTTTGACCTTATATGGAACCTCCTATCTGAAAATTTGAAAATTCTTAAAAAATTCGTCCAAAATCTTGATGTCACCAATCCTATGTTTTGTATGTTTTTTCCACGTGTCTTGACATCCAATGTATCCATGCAAAGTTTGGTGAAGATCTGAGTATGTCGTTTTTGACCTTTTCTGGAACCTCCCATCTGAAAATTTGAAAATTCTTAAAAAATTCGTCGAAAATCTTGATGTCTCCGATCTCTTGTTTTGTACGTTTTTTCCACGTGTCTTGACATGCAAAGTATTCCTGCAAAGTTTGGTGAAGATCTGAGTATGTAGTTTTTGACCTCATCTGGAACCTCCTATCTGAAAATTTGAAAATTCTTAAAAAATTCGTCCAAAATTTTGATGTCTCCAATCTCTTGTTTTGTACGTTTTTTCCACGTGTCTTGACATCCAATGTATCCCTGCAATGTTTGGTGAAGATCTGAGTATGTAGTTTTTGACCTTATCTGGAACCTCCCATCTGAAAATTTGAAAATTCCTAAAAAATCCGTCCAAAATCTTGATGACCCCAATCTCTTGTTTTGTACGTTTTTTCCACGTGTCTTGACATCCAATGTATCCCTGCAAAGTTTGGTGAAGATCTGAGTATGTAGTTTTTGACCTTATCTGGAACCTCCTATCTGAAAATTTGAAAATTCTTAAAAAATTCGTCCAAAATCTTGATGTCTCCAATCTCTTGTTTTGTACGTTTTTTCCACGTGTCTTGACATCCAATGTATCCATGCAAAGTTTGGTGAAGATCTGAGTATGTCGTTTTTGACCTTATCTGGAACCTCCCATCTGAAAATTTGAAAATTCTTAAAAAATTCGTCGAAAATCTTGATGTCTCCAATCTTTTGTTTTGTACGTTTTTTCCACGTGTCTTGACATGCAAAGTATCCCTGCAACGTTTGGTGAAGATCTGAGTATGTAGTTTTTGACCTTATCTGGAACCTCCCATCTGAAAATTTGAAAATTCTTAAAAAATCCGTGCAAAATCTTGATGACCCCAATCTCTTGTTTTGTACGTTTTTTCCACGTGTCTTGACATCCAATGTATCCATGCAAAGTTTGGTGAAGATCTGAGTATGTCGTTTTTGACCTTATCTGGAACCTCCCATCTGAAAATTTGAAAATTCTTAAAAAATTCGTCGAAAATCTTGATGTCTCCAATCTCTTGTTTTGTACGTTTTTTCCACGTGTCTTGACATGCAAAGTATCCCTGCATCGTTTGGTGAAGATCTGAGTATGTAGTTTTTGATCTTATCTGGAACCTCCTATCTGAAAATTTGAAAATTCTTCAAAAATTCGTCGAAAATCTTGATGTTTCCAATCTCTTGTTTTGTACGTTTTTTCCACGTGTCTTGACATCCAATGTATCCCTGCAATGTTTGGTGGAGATCTGAGTATGTAGTTTTTAACCTTATCTGGGACCTCCTATCAGAAAATTTGAAAATTCTTAAAAAATTCGTCCAAAATCTTGATGTCTCCAATCTCTTGTTTTGTACGTTTTTTCCACGTGTCTTGACATCCAATGTATACCTGCAAAGTTTGGTGAAGATCTGAGTATGTAGTTTTTGACCTTATATGGAACCTCCTATCTGAAAATTTGAAAATTCTTAAAAAATTCGACCAAAATCTTGATGTTCCGAATCCTATGTTTTGTATGTTTTTTCCACGTGTCTTGACATCCAATGTATCCATGCAAAGTTTGGTGAAGATCTGAGTATGTAGTTTTTGACCTTATATTGAACCTCCCATCTGAAAATTTGAAAATTCTTAAAAAATTCGTCCAAAATCTTGATGTCTCCAATCTCTTGTTTTGTACGTTCTTTCCACGTGTCTTGACATCCAATGTATCCCTGCAATGTTTGGTGAAGATCTGAGTATGTAGTTTTTGACCTTATATGGAACCTCCTATCTGAAAATTTGAAAATTCTTAAAAGAATTTAACAAAATCTTGATGTCCCCAATCCTATGTTTTGTATGTTTTTTCCACGTGTCTTGACATACAATGTATCCCTGCAGAGTTTGGTGAAGATCTGAGTATGTAGTTTTTGACCTTATCTGGAACCTCCCATCTGAAAATTTGAAAATTCCTAAAAAATCCGTCCAAAATCTTGTTGACCCGAATCTCTTGTTTTGTACGTTTTTTCCACGTGTCTTGACATCCAATGTATCCCTGCAAAGTTTGGTGAAGATCTGAGTATGTAGTTTTTGACCTTATCTGGAACCGCATTTCTGAAAATTTGAAAATTCTTAAAAAATTCGTCCAAAATCTTGATGTCTCCAATCTCTTGTTTTGTACGTTTTTTCCACGTGTTTCGACCTCCAATGGATCCCTGCAAAGTTTGGTGAAGATCTGAGTATGTCGTTTTTGACCTTATCTGGAACCTCCCATCTGAAAATTTGAAAATTCTTAAAAAATTCGTCGAAAATCTTGATGTCTCCGATCTCTTGTTTTGTACGTTTTTTCCACGTGTCTTGACATGCAAAGTATTCCTGCAAAGTTTGGTGAAGATCTGAGTATGTAGTTTTTGACCTCATCTGGAACCTCCTATCTGAAAATTTGAAAATTCTTAAAAAATTCGTCCAAAATCTTGATGTCTCCAATCTCTTGTTTTGTACGTTTTTTCCACGTGTCTTTACATCCAATGTATCCCTGCAAAGTTTGGTGAAGATCTGAGTATGTAGTTTTTGACCTTATCTGGAACCTCCTATCTGAAAATTTGAAAATTCTTAAAAAATTCGTCCAAAATCTTGATGTCTAAAATCTCTTGTTTTGTACGTTTTTTCCACGTGTCTTGATATCCAATGTATACCTGCAAAGTTTGGTGAAGATCTGAGTATGTCGTTTTTGACCTTATCTGGAACATCCTTTCTGAAAATTTGAAAATTGTTAAAAAATTCGTCCAAAATCTTGATGTCTCCAATCTCTTTTTTGTACGTTTTTTCCACGTGTCTTGACATCCAATGGATCCCTGCAAAGTTTGGTGAAGATCTGAGTATGTAGTTTTTGACCTTATCTGGAACCTCCCATCTGAAAATTTGAAAATTCTTAAAAAATTCGACCAAAATCTTGATGTCTCCAATCTTTTGTTTTGTACGTTTTTTCCACGTGTCTTGACACATAATGTATCCATGCAAAGTTTGGTGAAGATCTGAGTATGTAGTTTTTGACCTTATATGGAACCTCCTATCTGAAAATTTGAAAATTCTTAAAAAATTCGTCCAAAATCTTGATGTCTCCAATCTCTTGTTTTGTACGTTTTTTCCACGTGTCTTGACATCCAATGTATCCCTGCAAAGTTTGGTGAAGATCTGAGTATGTAGTTTTTGACCTTATCTGGAACCTCCCATCTGAAAATTTGAAAATTCCTAAAAAATCCGTGCAAAATCTTGATGACCCCAATCTCTTGTTTTGTACGTTTTTTCCACGTGTCTTGACATCCAATGTATCCATGCAAAGTTTGGTGAAGATCTGAGTATGTCGTTTTTGACCTTATCTGGAACCTCCCATCTGAAAATTTGAAAATTCTTAAAAAATTCGTCGAAAATCTTGATGTCTCCAATCTCTTGTTTTGTACGTTTTTTCCACGTGTCTTGACATGCAAAGTATCCCTGCAACGTTTGGTGAAGATCTGAGTATGTAGTTTTTGACCTTATCTGGAACCTCCTATCTGAAAATTTGAAAATTCTTAAAAAATTCGTCCAAAATCTTGATGTCTCCAATCTCTTGTTTTGTACGTTTTTTTCACGTGTCTCGACCTCCAATGTATCCCTGCAAAGTTTGGTGAAGATCTGAGTATGTAGTTTTTGACCTTATATGGAACCTCCTATCTGAAAATTTGAAAATTCTTAAAAAATTCGTCCAAAATCTTGATGTCACCAATCCTATGTTTTGTATGTTTTTTCCACGTGTCTTGACATCCAATGGATCCCTGCAAAGTTTGGTGAAGATCTGAGTATGTCGTTTTTGACCTTATCTGGAACCTCCCATCTGAAAATTTGAAAATTCTTAAAAAATTCGTCGAAAATCTTGATGTCTCCGATCTCTTGTTTTGTACGTTTTTTCCACGTGTCTTGACATGCAAAGTATTCCTGCAAAGTTTGGTGAAGATCTGAGTATGTAGTTTTTGACCTCATCTGGAACCTCCTATCTGAAAATTTGAAAATTCTTAAAAAATTCGTCCAAAATCTTGATGTCTCCAATCTCTTGTTTTGTACGTTTTTTCCACGTGTCTTGACATCCAATGTATCCCTGCAATGTTTGGTGAAGATCTGAGTATGTAGTTTTTGACCTTATCTGGAACCTCCCATCTGAAAATTTGAAAATTCCTAAAAAATCCGTCCAAAATCTTGATGACCCCAATCTCTTGTTTTGTACTTTTTTCCACGTGTCTCGACCTCCAATGTATCCCTGCAAAGTTTGGTGAAGATCTGAGTATGTAGTTTTTGACCTTATATGGAACCTCCTATCTGAAAATTTGAAAATTCTTAAAAAATTCGTCCAAAATCTTGATGTCACCAATCCTATGTTTTGTATGTGTTTTCCACGTGTCTTGACATCCAATGTATCCATGCAAAGTTTGGTGAAGATCTGAGTATGTCGTTTTTGACCTTATCTGGAACCTCCCATCTGAAAATTTGAAAATTCTTAAAAAATTCGTCGAAAATCTTGATGTCTCCGATCTCTTGTTTTGTACGTTTTTTCCACGTGTCTTGACATGCAAAGTATTCCTGCAAAGTTTGGTGAAGATCTGAGTATGTAGTTTTTGACCTCATCTGGAACCTCCTATCTGAAAATTTGAAAATTCTTAAAAAATTCGTCCAAAATTTTGATGTCTCCAATCTCTTGTTTTGTACGTTTTTTCCACGTGTCTTGACATCCAATGTATCCCTGCAATGTTTGGTGAAGATCTGAGTATGTAGTTTTTGACCTTATCTGGAACCTCCCATCTGAAAATTTGAAAATTCCTAAAAAATCCGTCCAAAATCTTGATGACCCCAATCTCTTGTTTTGTACGTTTTTTCCACGTGTCTTGACATCCAATGTATCCCTGCAAAGTTTGGTGAAGATCTGAGTATGTAGTTTTTGACCTTATCTGGAACCTCCTATCTGAAAATTTGAAAATTCTTAAAAAATTCGTCCAAAATCTTGATGTCTCCAATCTCTTGTTTTGTACGTTTTTTCCACGTGTCTTGACATCCAATGTATCCATGCAAAGTTTGGTGAAGATCTGAGTATGTCGTTTTTGACCTTATCTGGAACCTCCCATCTGAAAATTTGAAAATTCTTAAAAAATTCGTCGAAAATCTTGATGTCTCCAATCTTTTGTTTTGTACGTTTTTTCCACGTGTCTTGACATGCAAAGTATCCCTGCAACGTTTGGTGAAGATCTGAGTATGTAGTTTTTGACCTTATCTGGAACCTCCCATCTGAAAATTTGAAAATTCTTAAAAAATCCGTGCAAAATCTTGATGACCCCAATCTCTTGTTTTGTACCTTTTTTTCCACGTGTCTTGACATCCAATGTATCCATGCAAAGTTTGGTAAAGATCTGAGTATGTCGTTTTTGACCTTATCTGGAACCTCCCATCTGAAAATTTGAAAATTCTTAAAAAATTCGTCGAAAATCTTGATGTCTCCAATCTCTTGTTTTGTACGTTTTTTCCACGTGTCTTGACATGCAAAGTATCCCTGCAACGTTTGGTGAAGATCTGAGTATGTAGTTTTTGACCTTATCTGGAACCTCCTATCTGAAAATTTGAAAATTCTTCAAAAATTCGTCGAAAATCTTGATGTTTCCAATCTCTTGTTTTGTACGTTTTTTCCACGTGTCTTGACATCCAATGTATCCCTGCAATGTTTGGTGGAGATCTGAGTATGTAGTTTTTGACCTTATCTGGGACCTCCTATCAGAAAATTTGAAAATTCTTCAAAAATTCGTCCAAAATCTTGATGTCTCCAATCTCTTGTTTTGTACGTTTTTTCCACGTGTCTCGACCTCCAATGTATCCCTGCAAAGTTTGGTGAAGATCTGAGTATGTCGTTTTTGACCTTATCTGGAACATCCTTTCTGAAAATTTGAAAATTCTTAAAAAATTCGTCGAAAATCTTGATGTCTCCAATCTCTTGTTTTGTACGTTTTTTCCACGTGTCTTGACATCCAATGTATACCTGCAAAGTTTGGTGAAGATCTGAGTATGTAGTTTTTGACCTTATATGGAACCTCCTATCTGAAAATTTGAAAATTCTTAAAAAATTCGACCAAAATCTTGATGTTCCGAATCCTATGTTTTGTATGTTTTTTCCACGTGTCTTGACATCCAATGTATCCATGCAAAGTTTGGTGAAGATCTGAGTATGTAGTTTTTGACCTTATATTGAACCTCCCATCTGAAAATTTGAAAATTCTTAAAAAATTCGTCCAAAATCTTGATGACCCCAATCTCTTGTTTTGTACGTTTTTTCCACGTGTCTTGACATCCAAAGTATCCCTGCAAAGTTTGGTGAAGATCTGAGTATGTAGTTTTTGACCTTATATGGAACCTCCTTTCTGAAAATTTGAGAATTCTTAAAAAATTCGTCCAAAATCTTGATGTCTCCAATCTCTTGTTTTGTACGTTTTTTCCACGTGTCTTGACATCCAATGTATCCATGCAAAGTTTGGTGAAGATCTGAGTATGTCGTTTTTGACCTTATCTGGAACCTCCCATCTGAAAATTTGAAAATTCTTAAAAAATCCGTGCAAAATCTTGATGACCCCAATCTCTTGTTTTGTACGTTTTTTCCACGTGTCTTGACATCCAATGTATCCATGCAAAGTTTGGTGAAGATCTGAGTATGTCGTTTTTGACCTTATCTGGAACCTCCCATCTGAAAATTTGAAAATTCTTAAAAAATTCGTCGAAAATCTTGATGTCTCCAATCTCTTGTTTTGTACGTTTTTTCCACGTGTCTTGACATGCAAAGTATCCCTGCAACGTTTGGTGAAGATCTGAGTATGTAGTTTTTGACCTTATCTGGAACCTCCTATCTGAAAATTTGAAAATTCTTAAAAAATTCGTCCAAAATCTTGATGTCTCCAATCTCTTGTTTTGTACGTTTTTTTCACGTGTCTCGACCTCCAATGTATCCCTGCAAAGTTTGGTGAAGATCTGAGTATGTAGTTTTTGACCTTATATGGAACCTCCTATCTGAAAATTTGAAAATTCTTAAAAAATTCGTCCAAAATCTTGATGTCACCAATCCTATGTTTTGTATGTTTTTTCCACGTGTCTTGACATCCAATGGATCCCTGCAAAGTTTGGTGAAGATCTGAGTATGTCGTTTTTGACCTTATCTGGAACCTCCCATCTGAAAATTTGAAAATTCTTAAAAAATTCGTCGAAAATCTTGATGTCTCCGATCTCTTGTTTTGTACGTTTTTTCCACGTGTCTTGACATGCAAAGTATTCCTGCAAAGTTTGGTGAAGATCTGAGTATGTAGTTTTTGACCTCATCTGGAACCTCCTATCTGAAAATTTGAAAATTCTTAAAAAATTCGTCCAAAATCTTGATGTCTCCAATCTCTTGTTTTGTACGTTTTTTCCACGTGTCTTGACATCCAATGTATCCCTGCAATGTTTGGTGAAGATCTGAGTATGTAGTTTTTGACCTTATCTGGAACCTCCCATCTGAAAATTTGAAAATTCCTAAAAAATCCGTCCAAAATCTTGATGACCCCAATCTCTTGTTTTGTACTTTTTTCCACGTGTCTCGACCTCCAATGTATCCCTGCAAAGTTTGGTGAAGATCTGAGTATGTAGTTTTTGACCTTATATGGAACCTCCTATCTGAAAATTTGAAAATTCTTAAAAAATTCGTCCAAAATCTTGATGTCACCAATCCTATGTTTTGTATGTTTTTTCCACGTGTCTTGACATCCAATGTATCCATGCAAAGTTTGGTGAAGATCTGAGTATGTCGTTTTTGACCTTTTCTGGAACCTCCCATCTGAAAATTTGAAAATTCTTAAAAAATTCGTCGAAAATCTTGATGTCTCCGATCTCTTGTTTTGTACGTTTTTTCCACGTGTCTTGACATGCAAAGTATTCCTGCAAAGTTTGGTGAAGATCTGAGTATGTAGTTTTTGACCTCATCTGGAACCTCCTATCTGAAAATTTGAAAATTCTTAAAAAATTCGTCCAAAATTTTGATGTCTCCAATCTCTTGTTTTGTACGTTTTTTCCACGTGTCTTGACATCCAATGTATCCCTGCAATGTTTGGTGAAGATCTGAGTATGTAGTTTTTGACCTTATCTGGAACCTCCCATCTGAAAATTTGAAAATTCCTAAAAAATCCGTCCAAAATCTTGATGACCCCAATCTCTTGTTTTGTACGTTTTTTCCACGTGTCTTGACATCCAATGTATCCCTGCAAAGTTTGGTGAAGATCTGAGTATGTAGTTTTTGACCTTATCTGGAACCTCCTATCTGAAAATTTGAAAATTCTTAAAAAATTCGTCCAAAATCTTGATGTCTCCAATCTCTTGTTTTGTACGTTTTTTCCACGTGTCTTGACATCCAATGTATCCATGCAAAGTTTGGTGAAGATCTGAGTATGTCGTTTTTGACCTTATCTGGAACCTCCCATCTGAAAATTTGAAAATTCTTAAAAAATTCGTCGAAAATCTTGATGTCTCCAATCTTTTGTTTTGTACGTTTTTTCCACGTGTCTTGACATGCAAAGTATCCCTGCAACGTTTGGTGAAGATCTGAGTATGTAGTTTTTGACCTTATCTGGAACCTCCCATCTGAATATTTGAAAATTCTTAAAAAATCCGTGCAAAATCTTGATGACCCCAATCTCTTGTTTTGTACGTTTTTTCCACGTGTCTTGACATCCAATGTATCCATGCAAAGTTTGGTGAAGATCTGAGTATGTCGTTTTTGACCTTATCTGGAACCTCCCATCTGAAAATTTGAAAATTCTTAAAAAATTCGTCGAAAATCTTGATGTCTCCAATCTCTTGTTTTGTACGTTTTTTCCACGTGTCTTGACATGCAAAGTATCCCTGCATCGTTTGGTGAAGATCTGAGTATGTAGTTTTTGATCTTATCTGGAACCTCCTATCTGAAAATTTGAAAATTCTTCAAAAATTCGTCGAAAATCTTGATGTTTCCAATCTCTTGTTTTGTACGTTTTTTCCACGTGTCTTGACATCCAATGTATCCCTGCAATGTTTGGTGGAGATCTGAGTATGTAGTTTTTAACCTTATCTGGGACCTCCTATCAGAAATTTGAAAATTCTTAAAAAATTCGTCCAAAATCTTGATGTCTCCAATCTCTTGTTTTGTACGTTTTTTCCACGTGTCTTGACATCCAATGTATACCTGCAAAGTTTGGTGAAGATCTGAGTATGTAGTTTTTGACCTTATATGGAACCTCCTATCTGAAAATTTGAAAATTCTTAAAAAATTCGACCAAAATCTTGATGTTCCGAATCCTATGTTTTGTATGTTTTTTCCACGTGTCTTGACATCCAATGTATCCATGCAAAGTTTGGTGAAGATCTGAGTATGTAGTTTTTGACCTTATATTGAACCTCCCATCTGAAAATTTGAAAATTCTTAAAAATTCGTCCAAAATCTTGATGTCTCCAATCTCTTGTTTTGTACGTTCTTTCCACGTGTCTTGACATCCAATGTATCCCTGCAATGTTTGGTGAAGATCTGAGTATGTAGTTTTTGACCTTATATGGAACCTCCTATCTGAAAATTTGAAAATTCTTAAAAGAATTTAACAAAATCTTGATGTCCCCAATCCTATGTTTTGTATGTTTTTTCCACGTGTCTTGACATACAATGTATCCCTGCAGAGTTTGGTGAAGATCTGAGTATGTAGTTTTTGACCCTTATCTGGAACCTCCCATCTGAAAATTTGAAAATTCCTAAAAAATCCGTCCAAAATCTTGTTGACCCGAATCTCTTGTTTTGTACGTTTTTTCCACGTGTCTTGACATCCAATGTATCCCTGCAAAGTTTGGTGAAGATCTGAGTATGTAGTTTTTGACCTTATCTGGAACCGCATTTCTGAAAATTTGAAAATTCTTAAAAAATTCGTCCAAAATCTTGATGTCTCCAATCTCTTGTTTTGTACGTTTTTTCCACGTGTTTCGACCTCCAATGGATCCCTGCAAAGTTTGGTGAAGATCTGAGTATGTCGTTTTTGACCTTATCTGGAACCTCCCATCTGAAAATTTGAAAATTCTTAAAAAATTCGTCGAAAATCTTGATGTCTCCGATCTCTTGTTTTGTACGTTTTTTCCACGTGTCTTGACATGCAAAGTATTCCTGCAAAGTTTGGTGAAGATCTGAGTATGTAGTTTTTGACCTCATCTGGAACCTCCTATCTGAAAATTTGAAAATTCTTAAAAAATTCGTCCAAAATCTTGATGTCTCCAATCTCTTGTTTTGTACGTTTTTTCCACGTGTCTTTACATCCAATGTATCCCTGCAAAGTTTGGTGAAGATCTGAGTATGTAGTTTTTGACCTTATCTGGAACCTCCTATCTGAAAATTTGAAAATTCTTAAAAAATTCGTCCAAAATCTTGATGTCTAAAATCTCTTGTTTTGTACGTTTTTTCCACGTGTCTTGATATCCAATGTATACCTGCAAAGTTTGGTGAAGATCTGAGTATGTCGTTTTTGACCTTATCTGGAACATCCTTTCTGAAAATTTGAAAATTGTTAAAAAATTCGTCCAAAATCTTGATGTCTCCAATCTCTTTTTTGTACGTTTTTTCCACGTGTCTTGACATCCAATGGATCCCTGCAAAGTTTGGTGAAGATCTGAGTATGTAGTTTTTGACCTTATCTGGAACCTCCCATCTGAAAATTTGAAAATTCTTAAAAAATTCGACCAAAATCTTGATGTCTCCAATCTTTTGTTTTGTACGTTTTTTCCACGTGTCTTGACACATAATGTATCCATGCAAAGTTTGGTGAAGATCTGAGTATGTAGTTTTTGACCTTATATGGAACCTCCTATCTGAAAATTTGAAAATTCTTAAAAAATTCGTCCAAAATCTTGATGTCTCCAATCTCTTGTTTTGTACGTTTTTTCCACGTGTCTTGACATCCAATGTATCCCTGCAAAGTTTGGTGAAGATCTGAGTATGTAGTTTTTGACCTTATCTGGAACCTCCCATCTGAAAATTTGAAAATTCCTAAAAAATCCGTGCAAAATCTTGATGACCCCAATCTCTTGTTTTGTACGTTTTTTCCACGTGTCTTGACATCCAATGTATTCCTGCAATGTTTGGTGAAGATCTGAGTATGTAGTTTTTGACCTTATATGGAACCTCCTATCTGAAAATTTGAAAATTCTTAAAAAATTCGACCAAAATCTTGATGTTCCGAATCCTATGTTTTGTATGTTTTTTCCACGTGTCTTGACATCCAATGTATCCCTGCAAAGTTTGGTGAAGATCTGAGTATGTAGTTTTTGACCTTATATTGAACCTCCCATCTGAAAATTTGAAAATTCTTAAAAAATTCGTCCAAAATCTTGATGTCTCCAATCTCTTGTTTTGTACGTTTTTTCCACGTGTCTTGACATCCAATGTATCCATGCAAAGTTTGGTGAAGATCTGAGTATGTCGTTTTTGACCTTATCTGGAACCTCCCATCTGAAAATTTGAAAATTCTTAAAAAATCCGTGCAAAATCTTGATGACCCCAATCTCTTGTTTTGTACGTTTTTTCCACGTGTCTTGACATCCAATGTATCCATGCAAAGTTTGGTGAAGATCTGAGTATGTCGTTTTTGACCTTATATGGAACCTCCCATCTGAAAATTTGAAAATTCTTAAAAAATTCGTCGAAAATCTTGATGTCTCCAATCTCTTGTTTTGTACGTTTTTTCCACGTGTCTTGACATGCAAAGTATCCCTGCAACGTTTGGTGAAGATCTGAGTATGTAGTTTTTGACCTTATCTGGAACCTCCTATCTGAAAATTTGAAAATTCTTAAAAAATTCGTCCAAAATCTTGATGTCTCCAATCTCTTGTTTTGTACGTTTTTTCCACGTGTCTTGACATCCAATGTATCCCTGCAATGTTTGGTGAAGATCTGAGTATGTAGTTTTTGACCTTATATGGAGCCTCCTATCTGAAAATTTGAAAATTCTTAAAAAATTCGTCCAAAATCTTGATGTCTCCAATCTCTTGTTTTGTACGTTCTTTCCACGTGTCTTGACATCCAATGTATCCCTGCAATGTTTGGTGAAGATCTGAGTATGTAGTTTTTGACCTTATATGGAACGTCCTATCTGAAAATTTGAAAATTCTTAAAAGAATTTAACAAAATCTTGATGTCCCCAATCCTATGTTTTGTATGTTTTTTCCACGTGTCTTGACATACAATGTATCCCTGCAGAGTTTGGTGAAGATCTGAGTATGTAGTTTTTGACCTTATCTGGAACCTCCCATCTGAAAATTTGAAAATTCCTAAAAAATCCGTCCAAAATCTTGTTGACCCGAATCTCTTGTTTTGTACGTTTTTTCCACGTGTCTTGACATCCAATGTATCCCTGCAAAGTTTGGTGAAGATCTGAGTATGTAGTTTTTGACCTTATCTGGAACCGCATTTCTGAAAATTTGAAAATTTTTAAAAAAATCGTCCAAAATCTTGATGTCTCCAATCTCTTGTTTTGTACGTTTTTTCCACGTGTCTTGACATCCAATGTATCCCTGCAAAGTTTGGTGAAGATCTGAGTATGTAGTTTTTGACCTTATATGGAACCTCCTATCTGAAAATTTGAAAATTCTTAAAAAATTCGTCCAAAATCTTGATGTCTCCAATCTCTTGTTTTGTACGTTTTTTCCACGTGTCTCGACCTCCAATGGATCCCTGCAAAGTTTGGTGAAGATCTGAGTATGTCGTTTTTGACCTTATCTGGAACCTCCCATCTGAAAATTTGAAAATTCTTAAAAAATTCGTCGAAAATCTTGATGTCTCCGATCTCTTGTTTTGTACGTTTTTTCCACGTGTCTTGACATGCAAAGTATTCCTGCAAAGTTTGGTGAAGGTCTGAGTATGTAGTTTTTGACCTCGTCTGGAACCTCCTATCTGAAAATTTGAAAATTCTTAAAAAATTCGTCCAAAATCTTGATGTCTCCAATCTCTTGTTTTGTACGTTTTTTCCACGTGTCTTGACATCCAATGTATCCCTGCAAATTTTGGTGAAGATCTGAGTATGTAGTTTTTGACCTTATCTGGAACCTCCTATCTGAAAATTTGAAAATTCTTAAAAAATTCGTCCAAAATCTTGATGTCTCCAATCTCTTGTTTTGTACGTTTTTTCCACGTGTCTTGATATCCAATGTATCCCTGCAAAGTTTGGTGAAGATCTGAGTATGTCGTTTTTGACCTTATCTGGAACATCCTTTCTGAAAATTTGAAAATTGTTAAAAAATTCGTCCAAAATCTTGATGTCTCCAATCTCTTTTTTGTACGTTTTTTCCACGTGTCTTGACATCCAATGGATCCCTGCAAAGTTTGGTGAAGATCTGAGTATGTAGTTTTTGACCTTATCTGGAACCTCCCATCTGAAAATTTGAAAATTCTTAAAAAATTCGACCAAAATCTTGATGTCTCCAATCTTTTGTTTTGTACGTTTTTTCCACGTGTCTTGACACATAATGTATCCATGCAAAGTTTGGTGAAGATCTGAGTATGTAGTTTTTGACCTTATATGGAACCTCCTATCTGAAAATTTGAAAATTCTTAAAAAATTCGTCCAAAATCTTGATGTCTCCAATCTCTTGTTTTGTACGTTTTTTCCACGTGTCTTGACATCCAATGTATCCCTGCAAAGTTTGGTGAAGATCTGAGTATGTAGTTTTTGACCTTATCTGGAACCTCCCATCTGAAAATTTGAAAATTCCTAAAAAATCCGTGCAAAATCTTGATGACCCCAATCTCTTGTTTTGTACGTTTTTTCCACGTGTCTTGACATCCAATGTATTCCTGCAATGTTTGGTGAAGATCTGAGTATGTAGTTTTTGACCTTATATGGAACCTCCTATCTGAAAATTTGAAAATTCTTAAAAAATTCGACCAAAATCTTGATGTTCCGAATCCTATGTTTTGTATGTTTTTTCCACGTGTCTTGACATCCAATGTATCCCTGCAAAGTTTGGTGAAGATCTGAGTATGTAGTTTTTGACCTTATATTGAACCTCCCATCTGAAAATTTGAAAATTCTTAAAAAATTCGTCCAAAATCTTGATGACCCCAATCTCTTGTTTTGTACGTTTTTTCCACGTGTCTTGACATCCAAAGTATCCCTGCAAAGTTTGGTGAAGATCTGAGTATGTAGTTTTTGACCTTATATGGAACCTCCTTTCTGAAAATTTGAGAATTCTTAAAAAATTCGTCCAAAATCTTGATGTCTCCAATCTCTTGTTTTGTACGTTTTTTCCACGTGTCTTGACATCCAATGTATCCATGCAAAGTTTGGTGAAGATCTGAGTATGTCGTTTTTGACCTTATCTGGAACCTCCCATCTGAAAATTTGAAAATTCTTAAAAAATTCGTCGAAAATCTTGATGTCTCCAATCTTTTGTTTTGTACGTTTTTTCCACGTGTCTTGACATGCAAAGTATCCCTGCAACGTTTGGTGAAGATCTGAGTATGTAGTTTTTGACCTTATCTGGAACCTCCTATCTGAAAATTTGAAAATTCTAAAAAAAATTCGTCGAAAATCTTGATGTCTCCAATCTCTTGTTTTGTACGTTTTTTCCACGTGTCTTGATATCCAATGTATCCCTGCAAAGTTTGGTGAAGATCTGAGTATGTCGTTTTTGACCTTATCTGGAACATCCTTTCTGAAAATTTGAAAATTGTTAAAAAATTCGTCCAAAATCTTGATGTCTCCAATCTCTTTTTTGTACGTTTTTTCCACGTGTCTTGACATCCAATGTATCCCTGCAAAGTTTGGTGAAGATCTGAGTATGTAGTTTTTGACCTTATCTGGAACCTCCCATCTGAAAATTTGAAAATTCTTAAAAAATTCGACCAAAATCTTGATGTCTCCAATCTTTTGTTTTGTACGTTTTTTCCACGTGTCTTGACACATAATGTATCCATGCAAAGTTTGGTGAAGATCTGAGTATGTAGTTTTTGACTTTATATGGAACCTCCTATCTGAAAATTTGAAAATTCTTAAAAAATTCGTCCAAAATCTTGATGTCTCCAATCTCTTGTTTTGTACGTTTTTTCCACGTGTCTTGACATCCAATGTATCCCTGCAAAGTTTGGTGAAGATCTGAGTTTGTAGTTTTTGACCTTATCTGGAACCTCCCATCTGAAAATTTGAAAATTCCTAAAAAATCCGTGCAAAATCTTGATGACCCCAATCTCTTGTTTTGTACGTTTTTTCCACGTGTCTTGACATCCAATGTATCCATGCAAAGTTTGGTGAAGATCTGAGTATGTCGTTTTTGACCTTATCTGGAACATCCTTTCTGAAAATTTGAAAATTGTTAAAAAATTCGTCCAAAATCTTGATGTCTCCAATCTCTTTTTTGTACGTTTTTTCCACGTGTCTTGACATCCAATGTATCCCTGCAAAGTTTGGTGAAGATCTGAGTATGTAGTTTTTGACCTTATCTGGAACCTCCCATCTGAAAATTTGAAAATTCTTCAAAAATTCGTCGAAAATCTTGATGTCTCCAATCTCTTGTTTTGTACGTTTTTTCCACGTGTCTTGACATCCAATGTATCCCTGCAATGTTTGGTGGAGATCTGAGTATGTAGTTTTTGACCTTATCTGGGACCTCCTATCAGAAAATTTGAAAATTGTTAAAAAATTCGTCCAAAATCTTGATGTCTCCAATCTCTTTTTTGTACGTTTTTTCCACGTGTCTCGACCTCCAATGTATCCCTGCAAAGTTTGGTGAAGATCTGAGTATGTCGTTTTTGACCTTATCTGGAACATCCTTTCTGAAAATTTGAAAATTCTTAAAAAATTCGTCGAAAATCTTGATGTCTCCAATCTCTTGTTTTGTACGTTTTTTCCACGTGTCTTGACATCCAATGTATCCCTGCAAAGTTTGGTGAAGATCTGAGTATGTAGTTTTTGACCTTATCTGGAACCTCCCATCTGAAAATTTGAAAATTCTTAAAAAATTCGTCGAAAATCTTGATGTCTCCGATCTCTTGTTTTGTACGTTTTTTCCACGTGTCTTGACATGCAAAGTATTCCTGCAAAGTTTGGTGAAGATCTGAGTATGTAGTTTTTGACCTCATCTGGAACCTCCTATCTGAAAATTTGAAAATTCTTAAAAAATTCGTCCAAAATCTTGATGTCTCCAATCTCTTGTTTTGTACGTTTTTTCCACGTGTCTTGACATCCAATGTATCCCTGCAAAGTTTGGTGAAGATCTGAGTATGTAGTTTTTGACCTTATCTGGAACCTCCTATCTGAAAATTTGAAAATTCTTAAAAAATTCGTCCAAAATCTTGATGTCTCCAATCTCTTGTTTTGTACGTTTTTTCCACGTGTCTTGATATCCAATGTATCCCTGCAAAGTTTGGTGAAGATCTGAGTATGTCGTTTTTGACCTTATCTGGAACATCCTTTCTGAAAATTTGAAAATTGTTAAAAAATTCGTCCAAAATCTTGATGTCTCCAATCTCTTTTTTGTACGTTTTTTCCACGTGTCTTGACATCCAATGGATCCCTGCAAAGTTTGGTGAAGATCTGAGTATGTAGTTTTTGACCTTATCTGGAACCTCCCATCTGAAAATTTGAAAATTCTTAAAAAATTCGACCAAAATCTTGATGTCTCCAATCTTTTGTTTTGTACGTTTTTTCCACGTGTCTTGACACATAATGTATCCATGCAAAGTTTGGTGAAGATCTGAGTATGTAGTTTTTGACCTTATATGGAACCTCCCATCTGAAAATTTGAAAATTCCTAAAAAATCCGTGCAAAATCTTGATGACCCCAATCTCTTGTTTTGTACGTTTTTTCCACGTGTCTTGACATCCAATGTATTCCTGCAATGTTTGGTGAAGATCTGAGTATGTAGTTTTTGACCTTATATAGAACCTCCTATCTGAAAATTTGAAAATTCTTAAAAAATTCGACCAAAATCTTGATGTTCCGAATCCTATGTTTTGTATGTTTTTTCCACGTGTCTTGACATCCAATGTATCCCTGCAAAGTTTGGTGAAGATCTGAGTATGTAGTTTTTGACCTTATATTGAACCTCCCATCTGAAAATTTGAAAATTCTTAAAAAATTCGTCCAAAATCTTGATGTCTCCAATCTCTTGTTTTGTACGTTTTTTCCACGTGTCTTGACATCCAATGTATCCATGCAAAGTTTGGTGAAGATCTGAGTATGTCGTTTTTGACCTTATCTGGAACCTCCCATCTGAAAATTTGAAAATTCTTAAAAAATCCGTGCAAAATCTTGATGACCCCAATCTCTTGTTTTGTACGTTTTTTCCACGTGTCTTGACATCCAATGTATCCATGCAAAGTTTGGTGAAGATCTGAGTATGTCGTTTTTGACCTTATCTGGAACCTCCCATCTGAAAATTTGAAAATTCTTAAAAAATTCGTCGAAAATCTTGATGTCTCCAATCTCTTGTTTTGTACGTTTTTTCCACGTGTCTTGACATGCAAAGTATCCCTGCAACGTTTGGTGAAGATCTGAGTATGTAGTTTTTGACCTTATCTGGAACCTCCTATCTGAAAATTTGAAAATTCTTAAAAAATTCGTCCAAAATCTTGATGTCTCCAATCTCTTGTTTTGTACGTTTTTTCCACGTGTCTTGACATCCAATGTATCCCTGCAATGTTTGGTGAAGATCTGAGTATGTAGTTTTTGACCTTATATGGAGCCTCCTATCTGAAAATTTGAAAATTCTTAAAAAATTCGTCCAAAATCTTGATGTCTCCAATCTCTTGTTTTGTACGTTCTTTCCACGTGTCTTGACATCCAATGTATCCCTGCAATGTTTGGTGAAGATCTGAGTATGTAGTTTTTGACCTTATATGGAACCTCCTATCTGAAAATTTGAAAATTCTTAAAAGAATTTAACAAAATCTTGATGTCCCCAATCCTATGTTTTGTATGTTTTTTCCACGTGTCTTGACATACAATGTATCCCTGCAGAGTTTGGTGAAGATCTGAGTATGTAGTTTTTGACCTTATCTGGAACCTCCCATCTGAAAATTTGAAAATTCCTAAAAAATCCGTCCAAAATCTTGTTGACCCGAATCTCTTGTTTTGTACGTTTTTTCCACGTGTCTTGACATCCAATGTATCCCTGCAAAGTTTGGTGAAGATCTGAGTATGTAGTTTTTGACCTTATCTGGAACCGCATTTCTGAAAATATGAAAATTTTTAAAAAAATCGTCCAAAATCTTGATGTCTCCAATCTCTTGTTTTGTACGTTTTTTCCACGTGTCTTGACATCCAATGTATCCCTGCAAAGTTTGGTGAAGATCTGAGTATGTAGTTTTTGACCTTATATGGAACCTCCTATCTGAAAATTTGAAAATTCTTAAAAAATTCGTCCAAAATCTTGATGTCTCCAATCTCTTGTTTTGTACGTTTTTTCCACGTGTCTCGACCTCCAATGGATCCCTGCAAAGTTTGGTGAAGATCTGAGTATGTCGTTTTTGACCTTATCTGGAACCTCCCATCTGAAAATTTGAAAATTCTTAAAAAATTCGTCGAAAATCTTGATGTCTCCGATCTCTTGTTTTGTACGTTTTTTCCACGTGTCTTGACATGCAAAGTATTCCTGCAAAGTTTGGTGAAGATCTGAGTATGTAGTTTTTGACCTCATCTGGAACCTCCTATCTGAAAATTTGAAAATTCTTAAAAAATTCGTCCAAAATCTTGATGTCTCCAATCTCTTGTTTTGTACGTTTTTTCCACGTGTCTTGACATCCAATGTATCCCTGCAAAGTTTGGTGAAGATCTGAGTATGTAGTTTTTGACCTTATCTGGAACCTCCTATCTGAAAATTTGAAAATTCTTAAAAAATTCGTCCAAAATCTTGATGTCTCCAATCTCTTGTTTTGTACGTTTTTTCCACGTGTCTTGATATCCAATGTATCCCTGCAAAGTTTGGTGAAGATCTGAGTATGTCGTTTTTGACCTTATCTGGAACATCCTTTCTGAAAATTTGAAAATTGTTAAAAAATTCGTCCAAAATCTTGATGTCTCCAATCTCTTTTTTGTACGTTTTTTCCACGTGTCTTGACATCCAATGGATCCCTGCAAAGTTTGGTGAAGATCTGAGTATGTAGTTTTTGACCTTATCTGGAACCTCCCATCTGAAAATTTGAAAATTCTTAAAAAATTCGACCAAAATCTTGATGTCTCCAATCTTTTGTTTTGTACGTTTTTTCCACGTGTCTTGACACATAATGTATCCATGCAAAGTTTGGTGAAGATCTGAGTATGTAGTTTTTGACCTTATATGGAACCTCCTATCTGAAAATTTGAAAATTCTTAAAAAATTCGTCCAAAATCTTGATGTCTCCAATCTCTTGTTTTGTACGTTTTTTCCACGTGTCTTGACATCCAATGTATCCCTGCAAAGTTTGGTGAAGATCTGAGTATGTAGTTTTTGACCTTATCTGGAACCTCCCATCTGAAAATTTGAAAATTCCTAAAAAATCCGTGCAAAATCTTGATGACCCCAATCTCTTGTTTTGTACGTTTTTTCCACGTGTCTTGACATCCAATGTATTTCTGCAATGTTTGGTTAAGATCTGAGTATGTAGTTTTTGACCTTATATGGAACCTCCTATCTGAAAATTTGAAAATTCTTAAAAAATTCGACCAAAATCTTGATGTTCCGAATCCAATGTTTTGTATGTTTTTTCCACGTGTCTTGACATCCAATGTATCCCTGCAAAGTTTGGTGAAGATCTGAGTATGTAGTTTTTGACCTTATATTGAACCTCCCATCTGAAAATTTGAAAATTCTTAAAAAATTCGTCCAAAATCTTGATGACCCCAATCTCTTGTTTTGTACGTTTTTTCCACGTGTCTTGACATCCAAAGTATCCCTGCAAAGTTTGGTGAAGATCTGAGTATGTAGTTTTTGACCTTATATGGAACCTCCTATCTGAAAATTTGAAAATTCTTAAAAAATTCGTCCAAAATCTTGATGTCTCCAATCTCTTGTTTTGTACGTTTTATCCACGTGTCTTGACATCCAATGTATCCCTGCAAAGTTTGGTGAAGATCTGAGTTTGTAGTTTTTGACCTTATCTGGAACCTCGCATCTGAAAATTTGAAAATTCCTAAAAAATCCGTGCAAAATCTTGATGACCCCAATCTCTTGTTTTGTACGTTTTTTCCACGTGTCTTGACATCCAATGTATCCATGCAAAGTTTGGTGAAGATCTGAGTATGTCGTTTTTGACCTTATCTGGAACATCCTTTCTGAAAATTTGAAAATTGTTAAAAAATTCGTCCAAAATCTTGATGTCTCCAATCTCTTTTTTGTACGTTTTTTCCACGTGTCTTGACATCCAATGTATCCCTGCAAAGTTTGGTGAAGATCTGAGTATGTAGTTTTTGACATTATCTGGAACCTCCCATCTGAAAATTTGAAAATTCTTCAAAAATTCGTCGAAAATCTTGATGTCTCCAATCTCTTGTTTTGTACGTTTTTTCCACGTGTCTTGACATCCAATGTATCCCTGCAATGTTTGGTGGAGATCTGAGTATGTAGTTTTTGACCTTATCTGGGACCTCCTATCAGAAAATTTGAAAATTCTTCAAAAATTCGTCCAAAATCTTGATGTCTCCAATCTCTTGTTTTGTACGTTTTTTCCACGTGTCTCGACCTCCAATGTATCCCTGCAAAGTTTGGTGAAGATCTGAGTATGTCGTTTTTGACCTTATCTGGAACATCCTTTCTGAAAATTTGAAAATTCTTAAAAAATTCGTCGAAAATCTTGATGTCTCCAATCTCTTGTTTTGTACGTTTTTTCCACGTGTCTTGACATCCAATGTATCCCTGCAAAGTTTGGTGAAGATCTGAGTATGTAGTTTTTGACCTTATATGGAACCTCCTTTCTGAAAATTTGAAAATTCTCAAAAAATTCGTCCATAATCTTGATGTCTCCAATCTCTTGTTTTGTACGTTTTTTCCACGTGTCTTGACATCCAATGTATCCCTGCAAAGTTTGGTGAAGATCTGAGTATGTAGTTTTTGACCTTATCTGGAACATCCTTTCTGAAAATTTGAAAATTGTTAAAAAATTCGTCCAAAATCTTGATGTCTCCAATCTCTTTTTTGTACGTTTTTTCCACGTGTCTTGACATCCAATGTATCCCTGCAAAGTTTGGTGAAGATCTGAGTATGTAGTTTTTGACCTTATCTGGAACCTCCCATCTGAAAATTTGAAAATTCCTAAAAAATCCGTGCAAAATCTTGATGACCCCAATCTCTTGTTTTGTACGTTTTTTCCACGTGTCTTTACATCCAATGTATTCCTGCAATGTTTGGTGAAGATCTGAGTATGTAGTTTTTGACCTTATATGGAACCTCCTATCTGAAAATTTGAAAATTCTTAAAAAATTCGACCAAAATCTTGATGTTCCGAATCCTATGTTTTGTATGTTTTTTCCACATGTCTTGACATCCAATGTATCCATGCAAAGTTTGGTGAAGATCTGAGTATGTAGTTTTTGACCTTATATTGAACCTCCCATCTGAAAATTTGAAAATTCTTAAAAAATTCGTCCAAAATCTTGATGACCCCAATCTCTTGTTTTGTACGTTTTTTCCACGTGTCTTGACATCCAAAGTATCCCTGCAACGTTTGGTGAAGATCTGAGTATGTAGTTTTTGACCTTATATGGAACCTCCTATCTGAAAATTTGAAAATTCTTAAAAAATTCGTCCAAAATCTTGATGTCTCCAATCTCTTGTTTTGTACGTTTTTTCCACGTGTCTCGACCTTCAATGGATCCCTGCAAAGTTTGGTGAAGATCTGAGTATGTCGTTTTTGACCTTATCTGGAACCTCCCATCTGAAAATTTGAAAATTCTTAAAAAATTCGTCGAAAATCTTGATGTCTCCGATCTCTTGTTTTGTACGTTTTTTCCACGTGTCTTGACATGCAAAGTATTCCTGCAAAGTTTGGTGAAGATCTGAGTATGTAGTTTTTGACCTCATCTGGAACCTCCTATCTGAAAATTTGAAAATTCTTAAAAAATTCGTCCAAAATCTTGATGTCTCCAATCTCTCGTTTTGTACGTTTTTTCCACGTGTCTTGACATCCAATGTATCCCTGCAATGTTTGGTGAAGATCTGAGTATGTAGTTTTTGACCTTATCTGGAACCTCCCATCTGAAAATTTGAAAATTCCTAAAAAATCCGTCCAAAATCTTGATGACCCCAATCTCTTGTTTTGTACTTTTTTTCCACGTGTCTCGACCTCCAATGTATCCCTGCAAAGTTTGGTGAAGATCTGAGTATGTAGTTTTTGACCTTATATGGAACCTCCTATCTGAAAATTTGAAAATTCTTAAAAAATTCGTCCAAAATCTTGATGTCACCAATCCTATGTTTTGTATGTTTTTTCCACGTGTCTTGACATCCAATGTATCCATGCAAAGTTTGGTGAAGATCTGAGTATGTCGTTTTTGACCTTATCTGGAACCTCCCATCTGAAAATTTGAAAATTCTTAAAAAATTCGTCGAAAATCTTGATGTCTCCGATCTCTTGTTTTGTACGTTTTTTCCACGTGTCTTGACATGCAAAGTATTCCTGCAAAGTTTGGTGAAGATCTGAGTATGTAGTTTTTGACCTCATCTGGAACCTCCTATCTGAAAATTTGAAAATTCTTAAAAAATTCGTCCAAAATTTTGATGTCTCCAATCTCTTGTTTTGTACGTTTTTTCCACGTGTCTTGACATCCAATGTATACCTGCAATGTTTGGTGAAGATCTGAGTATGTAGTTTTTGACCTTATCTGGAACCTCCCATCTGAAAATTTGAAAATTCCTAAAAAATCCGTCGAAAATCTTGATGACCCCAATCTCTTGTTTTGTACGTTTTTTCCACGTGTCTTGACATCCAATGTATCCCTGCAAAGTTTGGTGAAGATCTGAGTATGTAGTTTTTGACCTTATCTGGAACCTCCTATCTGAAAATTTGAAAATTCTTAAAAAATTCGTCCAAAATCTTGATGTCTCCAATCTCTTGTTTTGTACGTTTTTTCCACGTGTCTTGATATCCAATGTATCCATGCAAAGTTTGGTGAAGATCTGAGTATGTAGTTTTTGACCTTATATTGAACCTCCCATCTGAAAATTTGAAAATTCTTAAAAAATTCGTCCAAAATCTTGATGACCCCAATCTCTTGTTTTGTACGTTTTTTCCACGTGTCTTGACATCCAAAGTATCCCTGCAACGTTTGGTGAAGATCTGAGTATGTAGTTTTTGACCTTATATGGAACCTCCTATCTGAAAATTTGAAAATTCTTAAAAAATTCGTCCAAAATCTTGATGTCTCCAATCTCTTGTTTTGTACGTTTTTTCCACGTGTCTCGACCTCCAATGGATCCCTGCAAAGTTTGGTGAAGATCTGAGTATGTCGTTTTTGACCTTATCTGGAACCTCCCATCTGAAAATTTGAAAATTCTTAAAAAATTCGTCGAAAATCTTGATGTCTCCGATCTCTTGTTTTGTACGTTTTTTCCACGTGTATTGACATGCAAAGTATTCCTGCAAAGTTTGGTGAAGATCTGAGTATGTAGTTTTTGACCTCATCTGGAACCTCCTATCTGAAAATTTGAAAATTCTTAAAAAATTCGTCCAAAATCTTGATGTCTCCAATCTCTTGTTTTGTACGTTTTTTCCACGTGTCTTGACATCCAATGTATCCCTGCAATGTTTGGTGAAGATCTGAGTATGTAGTTTTTGATCTTATCTGGAACCTCCCATCTGAAAATTTGAAAATTCCTAAAAAATCCGTCCAAAATCTTGATGACCCCAATCTCTTGTTTTGTACTTTTTTTCCACGTGTCTCGACCTCCAATGTATCCCTGCAAAGTTTGGTGAAGATCTGAGTATGTAGTTTTTGACCTTATATGGAACCTCCTATCTGAAAATTTGAAAATTCTTAAAAAATTCGTCCAAAATCTTGATGTCACCAATCCTATGTTTTGTATGTTTTTTCCACGTGTCTTGACATCCAATGTATCCATGCAAAGTTTGGTGAAGATCTGAGTATGTCGTTTTTGACCTTATCTGGAACCTCCCATCTGAAAATTTGAAAATTCTTAAAAAATTCGTCCAAAATTTTGATGTCTCCAATCTCTTGTTTTGTACGTTTTTTCCACGTGTCTTGACATCCAATGTATACCTGCAATGTTTGGTGAAGATCTGAGTATGTAGTTTTTGACCTCATCTGGAACCTCCTATCTGAAAATTTGAAAATTCTTAAAAAATTCGTCCAAAATTTTGATGTCTCCAATCTCTTGTTTTGTACGTTTTTTCCACGTGTCTTGACATCCAATGTATACCTGCAATGTTTGGTGAAGATCTGAGTATGTAGTTTTTGACCTTATCTGGAACCTCCCATCTGAAAATTTGAAAATTCCTAAAAAATCCGTCGAAAATCTTGATGACCCCAATCTCTTGTTTTGTACGTTTTTCCACGTGTCTTGACATCCAATGTATCCCTGCAAAGTTTGGTGAAGATCTGAGTATGTAGTTTTTGACCTTATCTGGAACCTCCTATCTGAAAATTTGAAAATTCTTAAAAAATTCGTCCAAAATCTTGATGTCTCCAATCTCTTGTTTTGTACGTTTTTTCCACGTGTCTTGATATCCAATGTATCCCTGCAAAGTTTGGTGAAGATCTGAGTATGTCGTTTTTGACATTATCTGGAACATCCTTTCTGAAAATTTGAAAATTGTTAAAAAATTCGTCCAAAATCTTGATGTCTCCAATCTCTTTTTTGTACGTTTTTTCCACGTGTCTTGACATCCAATGTATCCCTGCAAAGTTTGGTGAAGATCTGAGTATGTAGTTTTTGACCTTATATGGAACCTCCTATCTGAAAATTTGAAAATTCTTAAAAAATTCGTCCAAAATCTTGATGTCTCCAATCTCTTGTTTTGTACGTTTTTTCCACGTGTCTTGACATCCAATGTATCCCTGCAAAGTTTGGTGAAGATCTGAGTATGTAGTTTTTGACCTTATCTGGAACCTCCTATCTGAAAATTTGAAAATTCTTAAAAAATTCGTCCAAAATCTTGATGTCTCCAATCTCTTGTTTTGTACGTTTTTTCCACGTGTCTTGATATCCAATGTATCCCTGCAAAGTTTGGTGAAGATCTGAGTATGTCGTTTTTGACCTTATCTGGAACATTCTTTCTGAAAATTTGAAAATTGTTAAAAAATTCGTCCAAAATCTTGATGTCTCCAATCTCTTTTTTGTACGTTTTTTCCACGTGTCTTGACATCCAATGTATCCCTGCAAAGTTTGGTGAAGATCTGAGTATGTAGTTTTTGACCTTATATGGAACCTCCTATCTGAAAATTTGAAAATTCTTAAAAAATTCGTCCAAAAACTTGATGTCTCCAATCTCTTGTTTTGTACGTTTTTTCCACGTGTCTTGACATCCAATGTATCCCTGCAAAGTTTGGTGAAGATCTGAGTATGTAGTTTTTGACCTTATCTGGAACCTCCCATCTGAAAATTTGAAAATTCCTAAAAAATCCGTGCAAAATCTTGATGACCCCAATCTCTTGTTTTGTACGTTTTTTCCACGTGTCTTGACATCCAATGTATTCCTGCAATGTTTGGTGAAGATCTGAGTATGTAGTTTTTGACCTTATATGGAACCTCCTATCTGAAAATTTGAAAATTCTTAAAAAATTCGACCAAAATCTTGATGTTCCGAATCCTATGTTTTGTATGTTTTTTCCACGTGTCTTGACATCCAATGTATCCCTGCAAAGTTTGGTGAAGATCTGAGTATGTAGTTTTTGACCTTATATTGAACCTCCCATCTGAAAATTTGAAAATTCTTAAAAAATTCGTCCAAAATCTTGATGACCCCAATCTCTTGTTTTGTACGTTTTTTCCACGTGTCTTGACATCCAAAGTATCCCTGCAAAGTTTGGTGAAGATCTGAGTATGTAGTTTTTGACCTTATATGGAACCTCCTTTCTGAAAATTTGAGAATTCTTAAAAAATTCGTCCAAAATCTTGATGTCTCCAATCTCTTGTTTTGTACGTTTTTTCCACGTGTCTTGACATCCAATGTATCCATGCAAAGTTTGGTGAAGATCTGAGTATGTAGTTTTTGACCTTATATGGAACCTCCCATCTGAAAATTTGAAAATTCTTAAAAAATTCCTCGAAAATCTTGATGTCTCCAATCTTTTGTTTTGTACGTTTTTTCCACGTGTCTTGACATGCAAAGTATCCCTGCAACGTTTGGTGAAGATCTGAGTATGTAGTTTTTGACCTTATCTGGAACCTCCTATCTGAAAATTTGAAAATTCTTAAAAAATTCGTCCAAAATCTTGATGTCTCCAATCTCTTGTTTTGTACGTTTTTTCCACGTGTCTTGACATCCAATGTATCCCTGCAATGTTTGGTGAAGATCTGAGTATGTAGTTTTTGACCTTATATGGAGCCTCCTATCTGAAAATTTGAAAATTCTTAAAAAATTCGTCCAAAATCTTGATGTCTCCAATCTCTTGTTTTGTACGTTCTTTCCACGTGTCTTGACATCCAATGTATCCCGGCAATGTTTGGTGAAGATCTGAGTATGTAGTTTTTGACCTTATATGGAACCTCCTATCTGAAAATTTGAAAATTCTTAAAAGAATTTAACAAAATCTTGATGTCCCCAATCCTATGTTTTGTATGTTTTTTCCACGTGTCTTGACATACAATGTATCCCTGCAGAGTTTGGTGAAGATCTGAGTATGTAGTTTTTGACCTTATCTGGAACCTCAGATCTGAAAATTTGAAAATTCCTAAAAAATCCGTCCAAAATCTTGTTGACCCGAATCTCTTGTTTTGTACGTTTTTTCCACGTGTCTTGACATCCAATGTATCCCTGCAAAGTTTGGTGAAGATCTGAGTATGTAGTTTTTGACCTTATCTGGAACCGCATTTCTGAAAATTTGAAAATTTTTAAAAAAATCGTCCAAAATCTTGATGTCTCCAATCTCTTGTTTTGTACGTTTTTTCCACGTGTCTTGACATCCAATGTATCCCTGCAAAGTTTGGTGAAGATCTGAGTATGTAGTTTTTGACCTTATATGGAACCTCCTATCTGAAAATTTGAAAATTCTTAAAAAATTCGTCCAAAATCTTGATGTCTCCAATCTCTTGTTTTGTACGTTTTTTCCACGTGTCTCGACCTCCAATGGATCCCTGCAAAGTTTGGTGAAGATCTGAGTATGTCGTTTTTGACCTTATCTGGAACCTCCCATCTGAAAATTTGAAAATTCTTAAAAAATTCGTCGAAAATCTTGATGTCTCCGATCTCTTGTTTTGTACGTTTTTTCCACGTGTCTTGACATGCAAAGTATTCCTGCAAAGTTTGGTGAAGATCTGAGTATGTAGTTTTTGACCTCATCTGGAACCTCCTATCTGAAAATTTGAAAATTCTTAAAAAATTCGTCCAAAATCTTGATGTCTCCAATCTCTTGTTTTGTACGTTTTTTCCACGTGTCTTGACATCCAATGTATCCCTGCAAAGTTTGGTGAAGATCTGAGTATGTAGTTTTTGACCTTATCTGGAACCTCCTATCTGAAAATTTGAAAATTCTTAAAAAATTCGTCCAAAATCTTGATGTCTCCAATCTCTTGTTTTGTACGTTTTTTCCACGTGTCTTGACATCCAATGTATCCCTGCAAAGTTTGGTGAAGATCTGAGTATGTAGTTTTTGACCTTATCTGGAACCTCCCATCTGAAAATTTGAAAATTCCTATAAAATCCGTGCAAAATCTTGATGACCCCAATCTCTTGTTTTGTACGTTTTTTCCACGTGTCTTGACATCCAATGTATTCCTGCAATGTTTGGTGAAGATCTGAGTATGTAGTTTTTGACCTTATATGGAACCTCCTATCTGAAAATTTGAAAATTCTTAAAAAATTCGACCAAAATCTTGATGTTCCGAATCCTATGTTTTGTATGTTTTTTCCACGTGTCTTGACATCCAATGTATCCCTGCAAAGTTTGGTGAAGATCTGAGTATGTAGTTTTTGACCTTATATTGAACCTCCCATCTGAAAATTTGAAAATTCTTAAAAAATTCGTCCAAAATCTTGATGACCCCAATCTCTTGTTTTGTACGTTTTTTCCACGTGTCTTGACATCCAAAGTATCCCTGCAAAGTTTGGTGAAGATCTGAGTATGTAGTTTTTGACCTTATATGGAACCTCCTTTCTGAAAATTTGAGAATTCTTAAAAAATTCGTCCAAAATCTTGATGTCTCCAATCTCTTGTTTTGTACGTTTTTTCCACGTGTCTTGACATCCAATGTATCCATGCAAAGTTTGGTGAAGATCTGAGTATGTCGTTTTTGACCTTATCTGGAACCTCCCATCTGAAAATTTGAAAATTCTTAAAAAATTCGTCGAAAATCTTGATGTCTCCAATCTTTTGTTTTGTACGTTTTTTCCACGTGTCTTGACATGCAAAGTATCCCTGCAACGTTTGGTGAAGATCTGAGTATGTAGTTTTTGACCTTATCTGGAACCTCCTATCTGAAAATTTGAAAATTCTTAAAAAATTCGTCGAAAATCTTGATGTCTCCAATCTCTTGTTTTGTACGTTTTTTCCACGTGTCCTGATATCCAATGTATCCCTGCAAAGTTTGGTGAAGATCTGAGTATGTCGTTTTTGACCTTATCTGGAACATCCTTTCTGAAAATTTGAAAATTGTTAAAAAATTCGTCCAAAATCTTGATGTCTCCAATCTTTTTTTGTACGTTTTTCCACGTGTCTTGACATCCAATGTATCCCTGCAAAGTTTGGTGAAGATCTGAGTATGTAGTTTTTGACCTTATCTGGAACCTCCCATCTGAAAATTTGAAAATTCTTAAAAAATTCGACCAAAATCTTGATGTCTCCAATCTTTTGTTTTGTACGTTTTTTCCACGTGTCTTGACACATAATGTATCCATGCAAAGTTTGGTGAAGATCTGAGTATGTAGTTTTTGACCTTATATGGAACCTCCTATCTGAAAATTTGAAAATTCTTAAAAAATTCGTCCAAAATCTTGATGTCTCCAATCTCTTGTTTTGTACGTTTTTTCCACGTGTCTTGACATCCAATGTATCCCTGCAAAGTTTGGTGAAGATCTGAGTATGTAGTTTTTGACCTTATCTGGAACCTCCCATCTGAAAATTTGAAAATTCCTAAAAAATCCGTGCAAAATCTTGATGACCCCAATCTCTTGTTTTGTACGTTTTTTCCACGTGTCTTGACATCCAATGTATTCCTGCAATGTTTGGTGAAGATCTGAGTATGTAGTTTTTGACCTTATATGGAACCTCCTATCTGAAAATTTGAAAATTCTTAAAAAATTCGACCAAAATCTTGATGTTCCGAATCCTATGTTTTGTATGTTTTTTCCACGTGTCTTGACATCCAATGTATCCATGCAAAGTTTGGTGAAGATCTGAGTATGTAGTTTTTGACCTTATATTGAACCTCCCATCTGAAAATTTGAAAATTCTTAAAAAAAACGTCCAAAATCTTGATGACCCCAATCTCTTGTTTTGTACGTTTTTTCCACGTGTCTTGACATCCAAAGTATCCCTGCATTGTTTGGTGAAGATCTGAGTATGTAGTTTTTGACCTTATATTGAACCTCCCATCTGAAAATTTGAAAATTCTTAAAAAATTCGTCCAAAATCTTGATGTCTCCAATCTCTTGTTTTGTACGTTTTTTCCACGTGTCTTGACATCCAATGTATCCATGCATAGTTTGGTGAAGATCTGAGTATGTCGTTTTTGACCTTATCTGGAACCTCCCATCTGAAAATTTGAAAATTCTTAAAAAATTCGTCGAAAATCTTGATGTCTCCAATCTTTTGTTTTGAACGTTTTTTCCACGTGTCTTGACATGCAAAGTATCCCTGCAACGTTTGGTGAAGATCTGAGTATGTAGTTTTTGACCTTATCTGGAACCTCCTATCTGAAAATTTGAAAATTCTTCAAAAATTCGTCGAAAATCTTGATGTCTCCAATCTCTTGTTTTGTACGTTTTTTCCACGTGTCTTGACATCCAATGTATTCCTGCAATGTTTGGTGGAGATCTGAGTATGTAGTTTTAGACCTTATCTGGAACCTCCTATCTGAAAATTTGAAAATTCTTCAAAAATTCGTCCAAAATCTTGATGTCTCCAATCTCTTGTTTTGTACGTTTTTTCCACGTGTCTCGACCTCCAATGGATCCCTGCAAAGTTTGGTGAAGATCTGAGTATGTCGTTTTTGACCTTATCTGGAACATCCTTTCTGAAAATTTGAAAATTCTTAAAAAATTCGTCGAAAATCTTGATGTCTCCAATCTCTTGTTTTGTACGTTTTTTCCACGTGTCTTGACATCCAATGTATCCCTGCAAAGTTTGGTGAAGATCTGAGTATGTAGTTTTTGACCTTATATGGAACCTCCTATCTGAAAATTTGAAAATTCTTAAAAAATTCGTCCAAAATCTTGATGTCTCCAATCTCTTGTTTTGTACGTTTTTTCCACGTGTCTCGACCTCCAATGGATCCCTGCAAAGTTTGGTGAAGATCTGAGTATGTCGTTTTTGACCTTATCTGGAACCTCCCATCTGAAAATTTGAAAATTCTTAAAAAATTCGTCGAAAATCTTGATGTCTCCGATCTCTTGTTTTGTACGTTTTTTCCACGTGTCTTGACATGCAAAGTATTCCTGCAAAGTTTGGTGAAGATCTGAGTATGTAGTTTTTGACCTCATCTGGAACCTCCTATCTGAAAATTTGAAAATTCTTAAAAAATTCGTCCAAAATCTTGATGTCTCCAATCTCTTGTTTTGTACGTTTTTTCCACTTGTCTTGACATCCAATGTATCCCTGCAAAGTTTGGTGAAGATCTGAGTATGTAGTTTTTGACCTCATCTGGAACCTCCTATCTGAAAATTTGAAAATTCTTAAAAAATTCGTCCAAAATCTTGATGTCTCCAATCTCTTGTTTTGTACGTTTTTTCCACGTGTCTTGACATCCAATGTATCCCTGCAATGTTTGGTGAAGATCTGAGTATGTAGTTTTTGACCTTATATGGAACCTCCTATCTGAAAATTTGAAAATTCTTAAAAAATTCGTCCAAAATCTTGATGTCACCAATCCTATGTTTTGTATGTTTTTTCCACGTGTCTTGACATCCAATGTATCCATGCAAAGTTTGGTGAAGATCTGAGTATGTCGTTTTTGACCTTATCTGGAACCTCCCATCTGAAAATTTGAAAATTCTTAAAAAATTCGTCGAAAATCTTGATGTCTCCGATCTCTTGTTTTGTACGTTTTTTCCACGTGTCTTGACATGCAAAGTATTCCTGCAAAGTTTGGTGAAGATCTGAGTATGTAGTTTTTGACCTCATCTGGAACCTCCTATCTGAAAATTTGAAAATTCTTAAAAAATTCGTCCAAAATTTTGATGTCTCCAATCTCTTGTTTTGTACGTTTTTTCCACGTGTCTTGACATCCAATGTATCCCTGCAATGTTTGGTGAAGATCTGAGTATGTAGTTTTTGACCTTATCTGGAACCTCCCATCTGAAAATTTGAAAATTCCTAAAAAATCCGTCCAAAATCTTGATGACCCCAATCTCTTGTTTTGTACGTTTTTTCCACGTGTCTTGACATCCAATGTATCCCTGCAAAGTTTGGTGAAGATCTGAGTATGTAGTTTTTGACCTTATATTGAACCTCCCATCTGAAAATTTGAAAATTCTTAAAAAATTCGTCCAAAATCTTGATGTCTCCAATCTCTTGTTTTGTACGTTTTTTCCACGTGTCTTGATATCCAATGTATCCCTGCAAAGTTTGGTGAAGATCTGAGTATGTAGTTTTTGACCTTATATGGAACCTCCTATCTGAAAATTTGAAAATTCTTAAAAAATTCGTCCAAAATCTTGATGTCTCCAATCTCTTGTTTTGTACGTTTTTTCCACGTGTCTCGACCTCCAATGGATCCCTGCAAAGTTTGGTGAAGATCTGAGTATGTAGTTTTTGACCTTATCTGGAACCTCCCATCTGAAAATTTGAAAATTCTTAAAAAATTCGACCAAAATCTTGATGTCTCCAATCTTTTGTTTTGTACGTTTTTTCCACGTGTCTTGACACATAATGTATCCCTGCAAAGTTTGGTGAAGATCTGAGTATGTAGTTTTTGACCTTATCTGGAACCTCCTATCTGAAAATTTGAAAATTCTTAAAAAATTCGTCGAAAATCTTGATGTCTCCAATCTTTTGTTTTGTACGTTTTTTCCACGTGTCTTGACATCCAATGTATCCCTGCAAAGTTTGGTGAAGATCTGAGTATGTAGTTTTTGACCTTATATGGAACCTCCTATCTGAAAATTTGAAAATTCTTAAAAAATTCGTCCAAAATCTTGATGTCTCCAATCTCTTGTTTTGTACGTTTTTTCCACGTGTCTCGACCTCCAATGGATCCCTGCAAAGTTTGGTGAAGATCTGAGTATGTCGTTTTTGACCTTATCTGGAACCTCCCATCTGAAAATTTGAAAATTCTTAAAAAATTCGTCGAAAATCTTGATGTCTCCGATCTCTTGTTTTGTACGTTTTTTCCACGTGTCTTGACATGCAAAGTATTCCTGCAAAGTTTGGTGAAGATCTGAGTATGTAGTTTTTGACCTCATCTGGAACCTCCTATCTGAAAATTTGAAAATTCTTAAAAAATTCGTCCAAAATCTTGATGTCTCCAATCTCTTGTTTTGTACGTTTTTTCCACGTGTCTTGACATCCAATGTATCCCTGCAATGTTTGGTGAAGATCTGAGTATGTAGTTTTTGACCTTATCTGGAACCTCCCATCTGAAAATTTGAAAATTCCTAAAAAATCCGTCCAAAATCTTGATGACCCCAATCTCTTGTTTTGTACTTTTTTTCCACGTGTCTCGACCTCCAATGTATCCCTGCAAAGTTTGGTGAAGATCTGAGTATGTAGTTTTTGACCTTATATGGAACCTCCTATCTGAAAATTTGAAAATTCTTAAAAAATTCGTCCAAAATCTTGATGTCACCAATCCTATGTTTTGTATGTTTTTTCCACGTGTCTTGACATCCAATGTATCCATGCAAAGTTTGGTGAAGATCTGAGTATGTCGTTTTTGACCTTATCTGGAACCTCCCATCTGAAAATTTGAAAATTCTTAAAAAATTCGTCCAAAATCTTGATGTATCCAATCTCTTGTTTTGTACGTTTTTTTCACGTGTCTCGACCTCCAATGGATCCCTGCAAAGTTTGGTGAAGATCTGAGTATGTCGTTTTTGACCTTATCTGGAACCTCCCATCTGAAAATTTGAAAATTCTTAAAAAATTCGTCGAAAATCTTGATGTCTCCGATCTCTTGTTTTGTACGTTTTTTCCACGTGTCTTGACATGCAAAGTATTCCTGCAAAGTTTGGTGAAGATCTGAGTATGTAGTTTTTGACCTCATCTGGAACCTCCTATCTGAAAATTTGAAAATTCTTAAAAAATTCGTCCAAAATCTTGATGTCTCCAATCTCTTGTTTTGTACGTTTTTTCCACGTGTCTTGACATCCAATGTATCCCTGCAATGTTTGGTGAAGATCTGAGTATGTAGTTTTTGACCTTATCTGGAACCTCCCATCTGAAAATTTGAAAATTCCTAAAAAATCCGTCCAAAATCTTGATGACCCCAATCTCTTGTTTTGTACTTTTTTTCCACGTGTCTCGACCTCCAATGTATCCCTGCAAAGTTTGGTGAAGATCTGAGTATGTAGTTTTTGACCTTATATGGAACCTCCTATCTGAAAATTTGAAAATTCTTAAAAAATTCGTCCAAAATCTTGATGTCACCAATCCTATGTTTTGTATGTTTTTTCCACGTGTCTTGACATCCAATGTATCCATGCAAAGTTTGGTGAAGATCTGAGTATGTCGTTTTTGACCTTATCTGGAACCTCCCATCTGAAAATTTGAAAATTCTTAAAAAATTCGTCGAAAATCTTGATGTCTCCGATCTCTTGTTTTGTACGTTTTTTCCACGTGTCTTGACATGCAAAGTATCCCTGCAACGTTTGGTGAAGATCTGAGTATGTAGTTTTTGACCTTATCTGGAACCTCCTATCTGAAAATTTGAAAATTCTTAAAAAATTCGTCCAAAATCTTGATGTCTCCAATCTCTTGTTTTGTACGTTTTTTCCACGTGTCTTGACATCCAATGTATCCCTGCAATGTTTGGTGAAGATCTGAGTATGTAGTTTTTGACCTTATATGGAGCCTCCTATCTGAAAATTTGAAAATTCTTAAAAAATTCGTCCAAAATCTTGATGTCTCCAATCTCTTGTTTTGTACGTTCTTTCCACGTGTCTTGACATCCAATGTATCCCTGCAATGTTTGGTGAAGATCTGAGTATGTAGTTTTTGACCTTATATGGAACCTCCTATCTGAAAATTTGAAAATTCTTAAAAGAATTTAACAAAATCTTGATGTCCCCAATCCTATGTTTTGTATGTTTTTTCCACGTGTCTTGACATACAATGTATCCCTGCAGAGTTTGGTGAAGATCTGAGTATGTAGTTTTTGACCTTATCTGGAACCTCCCATCTGAAAATTTGAAAATTCCTAAAAAATCCGTCCAAAATCTTGTTGACCCGAATCTCTTGTTTTGTACGTTTTTTCCACGTGTCTTGACATCCAATGTATCCCTGCAAAGTTTGGTGAAGATCTGAGTATGTAGTTTTTGACCTTATCTGGAACCGCATTTCTGAAAATTTGAAAATTTTTAAAAAAATCGTCCAAAATCTTGATGTCTCCAATCTCTTGTTTTGTACGTTTTTTCCACGTGTCTTGACATCCAATGTATCCCTGCAAAGTTTGGTGAAGATCTGAGTATGTAGTTTTTGACCTTATATGGAACCTCCTATCTGAAAATTTGAAAATTCTTAAAAAATTCGTCCAAAATCTTGATGTCTCCAATCTCTTGTTTTGTACGTTTTTTCCACGTGTCTCGACTTCCAATGGATCCCTGCAAAGTTTGGTGAAGATCTGAGTATGTCGTTTTTGACCTTATCTGGAACCTCACATCTGAAAATTTGAAAATTCTTAAAAAATTCGTCGAAAATCTTGATGTCTCCGATCTCTTGTTTTGTACGTTTTTTCCACTTGTCTTGACATGCAAAGTATTCCTGCAAAGTTTGGTGAAGATCTGAGTATGTAGTTTTTGACCTCATCTGGAACCTCCTATCTGAAAATTTGAAAATTCTTAAAAAATTCGTCCAAAATCTTGATGTCTCCAATCTCTTGTTTTGTACGTTTTTTCCACGTGTCTTGACATCCAATGTATCCCTGCAAAGTTTGGTGAAGATCTGAGTATGTAGTTTTTGACCTTATCTGGAACCTCCTATCTGAAAATTTGAAAATTCTTAAAAAATTCGTCCAAAATCTTGATGTCTCCAATCTCTTGTTTTGTACGTTTTTTCCACGTGTCTTGATATCCAATGTATCCCTGCAAAGTTTGGTGAAGATCTGAGTATGTCGTTTTTGACCTTATCTGGAACATCCTTTCTGAAAATTTGAAAATTGTTAAAAAATTCGTCCAAAATCTTGATGTCTCCAATCTCTTTTTTGTACGTTTTTTCCACGTGTCTTGACATCCAATGGATCCCTGCAAAGTTTGGTGAAGATCTGAGTATGTAGTTTTTGACCTTATCTGGAACCTCCCATCTGAAAATTTGAAAATTCTTAAAAAATTCGACCAAAATCTTGATGTCTCCAATCTTTTGTTTTGTACGTTTTTTCCACGTGTCTTGACACATAATGTATCCATGCAAAGTTTGGTGAAGATCTGAGTATGTAGTTTTTGACCTTATATGGAACCTCCTATCTGAAAATTTGAAAATTCTTAAAAAATTCGTCCAAAATCTTGATGTCTCCAATCTCTTGTTTTGTACGTTTTTTCCACGTGTCTTGACATCCAATGTATCCCTGCAAAGTTTGGTGAAGATCTGAGTATGTAGTTTTTGACCTTATCTGGAACCTCCCATCTGAAAATTTGAAAATTCCTAAAAAATCCGTGCAAAATCTTGATGACCCCAATCTCTTGTTTTGTACGTTTTTTCCACGTGTCTTGACATCCAATGTATTCCTGCAATGTTTGGTGAAGATCTGAGTATGTAGTTTTTGACCTTATATGGAACCTCCTATCTGAAAATTTGAAAATTCTTAAAAAATTCGACCAAAATCTTGATGTTCCGAATCCTATGTTTTGTATGTTTTTTCCACGTGTCTTGACATCCAATGTATCCCTGCAAAGTTTGGTGAAGATCTGAGTATGTAGTTTTTGACCTTATATTGAACCTCCCATCTGAAAATTTGAAAATTCTTAAAAAATTCGTCCAAAATCTTGATGACCCCAATCTCTTGTTTTGTACGTTTTTTCCACGTGTCTTGACATCCAAAGTATCCCTGCAAAGTTTGGTGAAGATCTGAGTATGTAGTTTTTGACCTTATATGGAACCTCCTTTCTGAAAATTTGAGAATTCTTAAAAAATTCGTCCAAAATCTTGATGTCTCCAATCTCTTGTTTTGTACGTTTTTTCCACGTGTCTTGACATCCAATGTATCCATGCAAAGTTTGGTGAAGATCTGAGTATGTCGTCTTTGACCTTATCTGGAACCTCCCATCTGAAAATTTGAAAATTCTTAAAAAATTCGTCGAAAATCTTGATGTCTCCAATCTTTTGTTTTGTACGTTTTTTCCACGTGTCTTTACATGCAAAGTATCCCTGCAACGTTTGGTGAAGATCTGAGTATGTAGTTTTTGACCTTATCTGGAACATCCTATCTGAAAATTTGAAAATTCTTAAAAAATTCGTCGAAAATCTTGATGTCTCCAATCTCTTGTTTTGTACGTTTTTTCCACGTGTCTTGATATCCAATGTATCCCTGCAAAGTTTGGTGAAGATCTGAGTATGTCGTTTTTGACCTTATCTGGAACATCCTTTCTGAAAATTTGAAAATTGTTAAAAAATTCGTCCAAAATCTTGATGTCTCCAATCTCTTTTTTGTACGTTTTTTCCACGTGTCTTGACATCCAATGTATCCCTGCAAAGTTTGGTGAAGATCTGAGTATGTAGTTTTTGACCTTATCTGGAACCTCCCATCTGAAAATTTGAAAATTCTTAAAAAATTCGACCAAAATCTTGATGTCTCCAATCTTTTGTTTTGTACGTTTTTTCCACGTGTCTTGACACATAATGTATCCATGCAAAGTTTGGTGAAGATCTGAGTATGTAGTTTTTGACCTTATATGGAACCTCCTATCTGAAAATTTGAAAATTCTTAAAAAATTCGTCCAAAATCTTGATGTCTCCAATCTCTTGTTTTGTACGTTTTTTCCACGTGTCTTGACATCCAATGTATCCCTGCAAAGTTTGGTGAAGATCTGAGTATGTAGTTTTTGACCTTATCTGGAACCTCCCATCTGAAAATTTGAAAATTCCTAAAAAATCCGTGCAAAATCTTGATGACCCCAATCTCTTGTTTTGTACGTTTTTTCCACGTGTCTTGACATCCAATGTATCCATGCAAAGTTTGGTGAAGATCTGAGTATGTCGTTTTTGACCTTATCTGGAACATCCTTTCTGAAAATTTGAAAATTGTTAAAAAATTCGTCCAAAATCTTGATGTCTCCAATCTCTTTTTTGTACGTTTTTTCCACGTGTCTTGACATCCAATGTATCCCTGCAAAGTTTGGTGAAGATCTGAGTATGTAGTTTTTGACCTTATCTGGAACCTCCCATCTGAAAATTTGAAAATTCTTCAAAAATTCGTCGAAAATCTTGATGTCTCCAATCTCTTGTTTTGTACGTTTTTTCCACGTGTCTTGACATCCAATGTATCCCTGCAATGTTTGGTGGAGATCTGAGTATGTAGTTTTTGACCTTATCTGGGACCTCCTAATAGAAAATTTGAAAATTCTTCAAAAATTCGTCCAAAATCTTGATGTCTCCAATCTCTTGTTTTGTACGTTTTTTCCACGTGTCTCGACTTCCAATGTATCCCTGCAAAGTTTGGTGAAGATCTGAGTATGTCGTTTTTGACCTTATCTGGAACATCCTTTCTGAAAATTTGAGAATTCTTAAAAAATTCGTCGAAAATCTTGATGTCTCCAATCTCTTGTTTTGTACGTTTTTTCCACGTGTCTTGACATCCAATGTATCCCTGCAAAGTTTGGTGAAGATCTGAGTATGTAGTTTTTGACCTTATATGGAACCTCCTTTCTGAAAATTTGAAAATTCTCAAAAAATTCGTCCATAATCTTGATGTCTCCAATCTCTTGTTTTGTACGTTTTTTCCACGTGTCTTGACATCCAATGTATCCCTGCAAAGTTTGGTGAAGATCTGAGTATGTAGTTTTTGACCTTATCTGGAACCTCCCATCTGAAAATTTGAAAATTCTTAAAAAATTCGACCAAAATCTTGATGTCTCCAATCTTTTGTTTTGTACGTTTTTTCCACGTGTCTTGACACATAATGTATCCATGCAAAGTTTGGTGAAGATCTGAGTATGTAGTTTTTGACCTTATATGGAACCTCCTATCTGAAAATTTGAAAATTCTTAAAAAATTCGTCCAAAATCTTGATGTCTCCAATCTCTTGTTTTGTACGTTTTTTCCACGTGTCTTGACATCCAATGTATCCCTGCAAAGTTTGGTGAAGATCTGAGTATGTAGTTTTTGACCTTATCTGGAACCTCCCATCTGAAAATTTGAAAATTCCTAAAAAATCCGTGCAAAATCTTGATGACCCCAATCTCTTGTTTTGTACGTTTTTTCCACGTGTCTTGACATCCAATGTATTCCTGCAATGTTTGGTGAAGATCTGAGTATGTAGTTTTTGACCTTATATGGAACCTCCTATCTGAAAATTTGAAAATTCTTAAAAAATTCGTCGAAAATCTTGATGTCTCCAATCTCTTGTTTTGTACGTTTTTTCCACGTGTCTTGACATGCAAAGTATCCCTGCAACGTTTGGTGAATATCTGAGTATGTAGTTTTTGACCTTATCTGGAACCTCCTATCTGAAAATTTGAAAATTCTTCAAAAATTCGTCGAAAATCTTGATGTCTCCAATCTCTTGTTTTGTACGTTTTTTCCACGTGTCTTGACATCCAATGTATTCCTGCAATGTTTGGTGAAGATCTGAGTATGTAGTTTTTGACCTTATATGGAACCTCCTATCTGAAAATTTGAAAATTCTTAAAAAATTCGTCGAAAATCTTGATGTCTCCAATCTCTTGTTTTGTACGTTTTTTCCACGTGTCTTGACATGCAAAGTATCCCTGCAACGTTTGGTGAAGATCTGAGTATGTAGTTTTTGACCTTATCTGGAACCTCCTATCTGAAAATTTGAAAATTCTTAAAAAATTCGTCCAAAATCTTGAAGACCCCAATCTCTTGTTTTGTACGTTTTTTCCACGTGTCTTGACATCCAATGTATCCCTGCAAAGCTTGGTGAAGATCTGAGTATGTAGTTTTTGACCTTATATGGAACCTCCTTTCTGAAAATTTGAGAATTCTTAAAAAATTCGTCCAAAATCTTGATGTCTCCAATCTCTTGTTTTGTACGTTTTTTCCACGTGTCTTGACATCCAATGTATCCATGCAAAGTTTGGTGAAGATCTGAGTATGTCGTTTTTGACCTTATCTGGAACCTCCCATCCGAAAATTTGAAAATTCTTAAAAAATTCTTCGAAAATCTTGATGTCTCCAATCTTTTGTTTTGTACGTTTTTTCCACGTGTCTTTACATGCAAAGTATCCCTGCAACGTTTGGTGAAGATCTGAGTATGTAGTTTTTGACCTTATCTGGAACATCCTATCTGAAAATTTGAAAATTCTTAAAAAATTCGTCGAAAATCTTGATGTCTCCAATCTCTTGTTTTGTACGTTTTTTCCACGTGTCTTGATATCCAATGTATCCCTGCAAAGTTTGGTGAAGATCTGAGTATGTCGTTTTTGACCTTATCTGGAACATCCTTTCTGAAAATTTGAAAATTGTTAAAAAATTCGTCCAAAATCTTGATGTCTCCAATCTCTTTTTTGTACGTTTTTTCCACGTGTCTTGACATCCAATGTATCCCTGCAAAGTTTGGTGAAGATCTGAGTATGTAGTTTTTGACCTTATCTGGAACCTCCCATCTGAAAATTTGAAAATTCTTAAAAAATTCGACCAAAATCTTGATGTCTCCAATCTTTTGTTTTGTACGTTTTTTCCACGTGTCTTGACACATAATGTATCCATGCAAAGTTTGGTGAAGATCTGAGTATGTAGTTTTTGACCTTATATGGAACCTCCTATCTGAAAATTTGAAAATTCTTAAAAAATTCGTCCAAAATCTTGATGTCTCCAATCTCTTGTTTTGTACGTTTTTTCCACGTGTCTTGACATCCAATGTATCCCTGCAAAGTTTGGTGAAGATCTGAGTATGTAGTTTTTGACCTTATCTGGAACCTCCCATCTGAAAATTTGAAAATTCCTAAAAAATCCGTGCAAAATCTTGATGACCCCAATCTCTTGTTTTGTACGTTTTTTCCACGTGTCTTGACATCCAATGTATCCATGCAAAGTTTGGTGAAGATCTGAGTATGTCGTTTTTGACCTTATCTGGAACATCCTTTCTGAAAATTTGAAAATTGTTAAAAAATTCGTCCAAAATCTTGATGTCTCCAATCTCTTTTTTGTACGTTTTTTCCACGTGTCTTGACATCCAATGTATCCCTGCAAAGTTTGGTGAAGATCTGAGTATGTAGTTTTTGACCTTATCTGGAACCTCCCATCTGAAAATTTGAAAATTCTTCAAAAATTCGTCGAAAATCTTGATGTCTCCAATCTCTTGTTTTGTACGTTTTTTCCACGTGTCTTGACATCCAATGTATCCCTGCAATGTTTGGTGGAGATCTGAGTATGTAGTTTTTGACCTTATCTGGGACCTCCTATCAGAAAATTTGAAAATTCTTCAAAAATTCGTCCAAAATCTTGATGTCTCCAATCTCTTGTTTTGTACGTTTTTTCCACGTGTCTCGACTTCCAATGTATCCCTGCAAAGTTTGGTGAAGATCTGAGTATGTCGTTTTTGACCTTATCTGGAACATCCTTTCTGAAAATTTGAGAATTCTTAAAAAATTCGTCGAAAATCTTGATGTCTCCAATCTCTTGTTTTGTACGTTTTTTCCACGTGTCTTGACATCCAATGTATCCCTGCAAAGTTTGGTGAAGATCTGAGTATGTAGTTTTTGACCTTATATGGAACCTCCTTTCTGAAAATTTGAAAATTCTCAAAAAATTCGTCCATAATCTTGATGTCTCCAATCTCTTGTTTTGTACGTTTTTTCCACGTGTCTTGACATCCAATGTATCCCTGCAAAGTTTGGTGAAGATCTGAGTATGTAGTTTGTGACCTTATCTGGAACCTCCCATCTGAAAATTTGAAAATTCTTAAAAAATTCGACCAAAATCTTGATGTCTCCAATCTTTTGTTTTGTACGTTTTTTCCACGTGTCTTGACACATAATGTATCCATGCAAAGTTTGGTGAAGATCTGAGTATGTAGTTTTTGACCTTATATGGAACCTCCTATCTGAAAATTTGAAAATTCTTAAAAAATTCGTCCAAAATCTTGATGTCTCCAATCTCTTGTTTTGTACGTTTTTTCCACGTGTCTTGACATCCAATGTATCCCTGCAAAGTTTGGTGAAGATCTGAGTATGTAGTTTTTGACCTTATCTGGAACCTCCCATCTGAAAATTTGAAAATTCCTAAAAAATCCGTGCAAAATCTTGATGACCCCAATCTCTTGTTTTGTACGTTTTTTCCACGTGTCTTGACATCCAATGTATTCCTGCAATGTTTGGTGAAGATCTGAGTATGTAGTTTTTGACCTTATATGGAACCTCCTATCTGAAAATTTGAAAATTCTTAAAAAATTCGTCGAAAATCTTGATGTCTCCAATCTCTTGTTTTGTACGTTTTTTCCACGTGTCTTGACATGCAAAGTATCCCTGCAACGTTTGGTGAATATCTGAGTATGTAGTTTTTGACCTTATCTGGAACCTCCTATCTGAAAATTTGAAAATTCTTCAAAAATTCGTCGAAAATCTTGATGTCTCCAATCTCTTGTTTTGTACGTTTTTTCCACGTGTCTTGACATCCAATGTATTCCTGCAATGTTTGGTGAAGATCTGAGTATGTAGTTTTTGACCTTATATGGAACCTCCTATCTGAAAATTTGAAAATTCTTAAAAAATTCGTCGAAAATCTTGATGTCTCCAATCTCTTGTTTTGTACGTTTTTTCCACGTGTCTTGACATGCAAAGTATCCCTGCAACGTTTGGTGAAGATCTGAGTATGTAGTTTTTGACCTTATCTGGAACCTCCTATCTGAAAATTTGAAAATTCTTAAAAAATTCGTCCAAAATCTTGAAGACCCCAATCTCTTGTTTTGTACGTTTTTTCCACGTGTCTTGACATCCAATGTATCCCTGCAAAGCTTGGTGAAGATCTGAGTATGTAGTTTTTGACCTTATATGGAACCTCCTTTCTGAAAATTTGAGAATTCTTAAAAAATTCGTCCAAAATCTTGATGTCTCCAATCTCTTGTTTTGTACGTTTTTTCCACGTGTCTTGACATCCAATGTATCCATGCAAAGTTTGGTGAAGATCTGAGTATGTCGTTTTTGACCTTATCTGGAACCTCCCATCCGAAAATTTGAAAATTCTTAAAAAATTCTTCGAAAATCTTGATGTCTCCAATCTCTTGTTTTGTACGTTTTTTCCACGTGTCTTGACATGCAAAGTATCCCTGCAACGTTTGGTGAAGATCTGAGTATGTAGTTTTTGACCTTATCTGGAACCTTCTATCTGAAAATTTGAAAATTCTTCAAAAATTCGTCGAAAATCTTGATGTCTCCAATCTCTTGTTTGTACGTTTTTTCCACGTGTCTTGACATCCAATGTATTCCTGCAATGTTTTTGGTGGAGATCTGAGTATGTAGTTTTAGACCTTATCTGGAACCTCCTATCTGAAAATTTGAAAATTCTTCAAAAATTCGTCCAAAATCTTGATGTCTCCAATCTCTTGTTTTGTACGTTTTTTCCACGTGTCTCGACCTCCAATGTATCCCTGCAAAGTTAGTGAAGATCTGAGTATGTCGTTTTTGACCTTATCTGGAACATCCTTTCTGAAAATTTGAAAATTCTTAAAAAATTCGTCGAAAATCTTGATGTCTCCAATCTCTTGTTTTGTACGTTTTTTCCACGTGTCTTGACATCCAATGTATCCCAGCAAAGTTTGGTGAAGATCTGAGTATGTAGTTTTTGACCTTATATGGAACCTCCTATCTGAAAATTTGAAAATTCTTAAAAAATTCGTCCAAAATCTTGATGTCTCCAATCTCTTGTTTTGTACGTTTTTTCCACGTGTCTCGACCTCCAATGGATCCCTGCAAAGTTTGGTGAAGATCTGAGTATGTCGTTTTTGACCTTATCTGGAACCTCCCATCTGAAAATTTGAAAATTCTTAAAAAATTCGTCGAAAATCTTGATGTCTCCGATCTCTTGTTTTGTACGTTTATTCCACGTGTCTTGACATGCAAAGTATTCCTGCAAAGTTTGGTGAAGATCTGAGTATGTAGTTTTTGACCTCATCTGGAACCTCCTATCTGAAAATTTGAAAATTCTTAAAAAATTCGTCCAAAATCTTGATGTCTCCAATCTCTTGTTTTGTACTTTTTTTCCACGTGTCTCGACCTCCAATGTATCCCTGCAAAGTTTGGTGAAGATCTGAGTATGTAGTTTTTGACCTTATATGGAACCTCCTATCTGAAAATTTGAAAATTCTTAAAAAATTCGTCCAAAATCTTGATGTCACCAATCCTATGTTTTGTATGTTTTTTCCAAGTGTCTTGACATCCAATGTATCCATGCAAAGTTTGGTGAAGATCTGAGTATGTCGTTTTTGACCTTATCTGGAACCTCCCATCTGAAAATTTGAAAATTCTTAAAAAATTCGTCGAAAATCTTGATGTCTCCGATCTCTTGTTTTGTACGTTTTTTCCACGTGTCTTGACATGCAAAGTATTCCTGCAAAGTTTGGTGAAGATCTGAGTATGTAGTTTTTGACCTCATCTGGAACCTCCTATCTGAAAATTTGAAAATTCTTAAAAAATTCGTCCAAAATTTTGATGTCTCCAATCTCTTGTTTTGTACGTTTTTTCCACGTGTCTTGACATCCAATGTATCCCTGCAATGTTTGGTGAAGTTCTGAGTATGTAGTTTTTGACCTTATCTGGAACCTCCCATCTGAAAATTTGAAAATTCCTAAAAAATCCGTCCAAAATCTTGATGACCCCAATCTCTTGTTTTGTACGTTTTTTCCACGTGTCTTGACATCCAATGTATCCCTGCAAAGTTTGGTGAAGATCTGAGTATGTAGTTTTTGACCTTATCTGGAACCTCCTATCTGAAAATTTGAAAATTCTTAAAAAATTCGTCCAAAATCTTGATGTCTCCAATCTCTTGTTTTGTACGTTTTTTCCACGTGTCTTGATATAAAATGTATCCCTGCAAAGTTTGGTGAAGATCTGAGTATGTAGTTTTTGACCTTATATGGAACCTCCTATCTGAAAATTTGAAAATTCTTAAAAAATTCGTCCAAAATCTTGATGTCTCCAATCTCTTGTTTTGTACGTTTTTTCCACGTGTCTTGACATCCAATGTATCCCTGCAAAGTTTGGTGAAGATCTGAGTATGTAGTTTTTGACCTTATATTGAACCTCCCATCTGAAAATTTGAAAATTCTTAAAAAATTCGTCGAAAATCTTGATGTCTCCAATCTCTTGTTTTGTACGTTTTTTCCACGTGTCTTGATATCCAATGTATCCCTGCAAAGTTTGGTGAAGATCTGAGTATGTAGTTTTTGACCTTATATGGAACCTCCTATCTGAAAATTTGAAAATTCTTAAAAAATTCGTCCAAAATTTTGATGTCTCCAATCTCTTGTTTTGTACGTTTTTTCCACGTGTCTTGACATCCAATGTATCCCTGCAATGTTTGGTGAAGATCTGAGTATGTAGTTTTTGACCTTATCTGGAACCTCCCATCTGAAAATTTGAAAATTCCTAAAAAATCCGTCCAAAATCTTGATGACCCCAATCTCTTGTTTTGTACGTTTTTTCCACGTGTCTTGATATCCAATGTATCCCTGCAAAGTTTGGTGAAGATCTGAGTATGTAGTTTTTGACCTTATATGTAACCTCCTATCTGAAAATTTGAAAATTCTTAAAAAATTCGTCCAAAATCTTGATGTCTCTAATCTCTTGTTTTGTACGTTTTTTCCACGTGTCTCGACCTCCAATGGATCCCTGCAAAGTTTGGTGAAGATCTGAGTATGTAGTTTTTGACCTTATATGGAACCTCCTATCTGAAAATTTGAAAATTCTTAAAAAATTCGTCCAAAATCTTGATGTCTCCAATCTCTTGTTTTGTACGTTTTTTCCACGTGTCTCGACCTCCAATGGATCCCTGCAAAGTTTGGTGAAGATCTGAGTATGTAGTTTTTGACCTTATATGGAACCTCCTATCTGAAAATTTGAAAATTCTTAAAAAATTCGTCCAAAATCTTGATGTCTCCAATCTCTTGTTTTGTACGTTTTTTCCACGTGTCTCGACCTCCAATGGATCCCTGCAAAGTTTGGTGAAGATCTGAGTATGTCGTTTTTGACCTTATCTGGAACCTCCCATCTGAAAATTTGAAAATTCTTAAAAAATTCGTCGAAAATCTTGATGTCTCCGATCTCTAGTTTTGTACGTTTTTTCCACGTGTCTTGACATGCAAAGTATTCCTGCAAAGTTTGGTGAAGATCTGAGTATGTAGTTTTTGACCTCATCTGGAACCTCCTATCTGAAAATTTGAAAATTCTTAAAAAATTCGTCCAAAATCTTGATGTCTCCAATCTCTTGTTTTGTACGTTTTTTCCACGTGTCTTGACATCCAATGTATCCCTGCAAAGTTTGGTGAAGATCTGAGTATGTAGTTTTTGACCTTATCTGGAACCTCCTATCTGAAAATTTGAAAATTCTTAAAAAATTCGTCCAAAATCTTGATGTCTCCAATCTCTTGTTTTGTACGTTTTTTCCACGTGTCTTGATATCCAATGTATCCCTGCAAAGTTTGGTGAAGATCTGAGTATGTCGTTTTTGACCTTATCTGGAACCTCCCATCTGAAAATTTAAAAATTCTTAAAAAATTCGACCAAAATCTTGATGTCTCCAATCTTTTGTTTTGTACGTTTTTTCCACGTGTCTTGACACATAATGTATCCATGCAAAGTTTGGTGAAGATCTGAGTATGTAGTTTTTGACCTTATATGGAACCTCCTATCTGAAAATTTGAAAATTCTTAAAAAATTCGTCCAAAATCTTGATGTCTCCAATCTCTTGTTTTGTACGTTTTTTCCACGTGTCTTGACATCCAATGTATCCCTGCAAAGTTTGGTGAAGATCTGAGTATGTAGTTTTTGACCTTATCTGGAACCTCCCATCTGAAAATTTGAAAATTCCTAAAAAATCCGTGCAAAATCTTGATGACCCCAATCTCTTGTTTTGTACGTTTTTTCCACGTGTCTTGACATCCAATGTATTCCTGCAATGTTTGGTGAAGATCTGAGTATGTAGTTTTTGACCTTATATGGAACCTCCTATCTGAAAATTTGAAAATTCTTAAAAAATTCGACCAAAATCTTGATGTTCCGAATCCTATGTTTTGTATGTTTTTTCCACGTGTCTTGACATCCAATGTATCCCTGCAAAGTTTGGTGAAGATCTGAGTATGTAGTTTTTGACCTTATATTGAACCTCCCATCTGAAAATTTGAAAATTCTTAAAAAATTCGTCCAAAATCTTGATGACCCCAATCTCTTGTTTTGTACGTTTTTTCCACGTGTCTTGACATCCAAAGTATCCCTGCAAAGTTTGGTGAAGATCTGAGTATGTAGTTTTTGACCTTATATGGAACCTCCTTTCTGAAAATTTGAGAATTCTTAAAAAATTCGTCCAAAATCTTGATGTCTCCAATCTCTTGTTTTGTACGTTTTTTCCACGTGTCTTGACATCCAATGTATCCATGCAAAGTTTGGTGAAGATCTGAGTATGTCGTTTTTGACCTTATCTGGAACCTCCCATCTGAAAATTTGAAAATTCTTAAAAAATTCGTCGAAAATCTTGATGTCTCCAATCTTTTGTTTTGTACGTTTTTTCCACGTGTCTTGACATGCAAAGTATCCCTGCAACGTTTGGTGAAGATCTGAGTATGTAGTTTTTGACCTTATCTGGAACCTCCTATCTGAAAATTTGAAAATTCTTAAAAAATTCGTCGAAAATCTTGATGTCTCCAATCTCTTGTTTTGTACGTTTTTTCCACGTGTCTTGATATCCAATGTATCCCTGCAAAGTTTGGTGAAGATCTGAGTATGTCGTTTTTGACCTTATCTGGAACATCCTTTCTGAAAATTTGAAAATTGTTAAAAAATTCGTCCAAAATCTTGATGTCTCCAATCTCTTTTTTGTACGTTTTTTCCACGTGTCTTGACATCCAATGTATCCCTGCAAAGTTTGGTGAAGATCTGAGTATGTAGTTTTTGACCTTATCTGGAACCTCCCATCTGAAAATTTGAAAATTCTTAAAAAATTCGACCAAAATCTTGATGTCTCCAATCTTTTGTTTTGTACGTTTTTTCCACGTGTCTTGACACATAATGTATCCATGCAAAGTTTGGTGAAGATCTGAGTATGTAGTTTTTGACCTTATATGGAACCTCCTATCTGAAAATTTGAAAATTCTTAAAAAATTCGTCCAAAATCTTGATGTCTCCAATCTCTTGTTTTGTACGTTTTTTCCACGTGTCTTGACATCCAATGTATCCCTGCAAAGTTTGGTGAAGATCTGAGTATGTAGTTTTTGACCTTATCTGGAACCTCCCATCTGAAAATTTGAAAATTCCTAAAAAATCCGTGCAAAATCTTGATGACCCCAATCTCTTGTTTTGTACGTTTTTTCCACGTGTCTTGACATCCAATGTATCCCTGCAAAGTTTGGTGAAGATCTGAGTATGTAGTTTTTGACCTTATCTGGAACCTCCCATCTGAAAATTTGAAAATTCTTCAAAAATTCGTCGAAAATCTTGATGTCTCCAATCTCTTGTTTTGTACGTTTTTTCCACGTGTCTTGACATCCAATGTATCCCTGCAATGTTTGGTGGAGATCTGAGTATGTAGTTTTTGACCTTATCTGGGACCTCCTATCAGTAAATTTGAAAATTCTTCAAAAATTCGTCCAAAATATTGATGTCTCCAATCTCTTGTTTTGTACGTTTTTTCCACGTGTCTCGACCTCCAATGTATCCCTGCAAAGTTTGGTGAAGATCTGAGTATGTCGTTTTTGACCTTATCTGGAACATCCTTTCTGAAAATTTGAAAATTCTTAAAAAATTCTTCGAAAATCTTGATGTCTCCAATCTCTTGTTTTGTACGTTTTTTCCACGTGTCTTGACATCCAATGTATCCCTGCAAAGTTTGGTGAAGATCTGAGTATGTAGTTTTTGACCTTATATGGAACCTCCTTTCTGAAAATTTGAAAATTCTCAAAAAATTCGTCCATAATCTTGATGTCTCCAATCTCTTGTTTTGTACGTTTTTTCCACGTGTCTTGACATCCAATGTATCCCTGCAAAGTTTGGTGAAGATCTGAGTATGTAGTTTTTGACCTTATCTGGAACCTCCCATCTGAAAATTTGAAAATTCTTAAAAAATTCGACCAAAATCTTGATGTCTCCAATCTTTTGTTTTGTACGTTTTTTCCACGTGTCTTGACACATAATGTATCCATGCAAAGTTTGGTGAAGATCTGAGTATGTAGTTTTTGACCTTATATGGAACCTCCTATCTGAAAATTTGAAAATTCTTAAAAAATTCGTCCAAAATCTTGATGTCTCCAATCTCTTGTTTTGTACGTTTTTTCCACGTGTCTTGACATCCAATGTATCCCTGCAAAGTTTGGTGAAGATCTGAGTATGTAGTTTTTGACCTTATCTGGAACCTCCCATCTGAAAATTTGAAAATTCCTAAAAAATCCGTGCAAAATCTTGATTACCCCAAACGATTGTTTTGTACGTTTTTTCCACGTGTCTTGACATCCAATGTATTCCTGCAATGTTTGGTGAAGATCTGAGTATGTAGTTTTTGACCTTATATGGAACCTCCTATCTGAAAATTTGAAAATTCTTAAAAAATTCGTCGAAAATTTTGATGTCTCCAATCTCTTGTTTTGTACGTTTTTTCCACGTGTCTTGACATGCAAAGTATCCCTGCAACGTTTGGTGAAGATCTGAGTATGTAGTTTTTGACCTTATCTGGAACCTCCTATCTGAAAATTTGAAAATTCTTCAAAAATTCGTCCAAATCTTGATGTCTCCAATCTCTTGTTTTGTACGTTTTTTCCACGTGTCTTGACATCCAATGTATTCCTGCAATGTTTGGTGAAGATCTGAGTATGTAGTTTTTGACCTTATATGGAACCTCCTTTCTGAAAATTTGAAAATTCTTAAAAAATTCGTCCAAAATCTTGATGTCTCCAATCTCTTGTTTTGTACGTTTTTTCCACGTGTCTTGACATGCAAAGTATCCCTGCAACGTTTGGTGAAGATCTGAGTATGTAGTTTTTGACCTTATCTGGAACCTCCTATCTGAAAATTTGAAAATTCTTAAAAAATTCGTCCAAAATCTTGAAGACCCCAATCTCTTGTTTTGTACGTTTTTTCCACGTGTCTTGACATCCAATGTATCCCTGCAAATTTGGTGAAGATCTGAGTATGTAGTTTTTGACCTTATATGGAACCTCCTTTCTGAAAATTTGAGAATTCTTAAAAAATTCGTCCAAAATCTTGATGTCTCCAATCTCTTGTTTTGTACGTTTTTTCCACGTGTCTTGACATCCAATGTATCCATGCAAAGTTTGGTGAAGATCTGAGTATGTCGTTTTTGACCTTATCTGGAACCTCCCATCCGAAAATTTGAAAATTCTTAAAAAATTCGTCGAAAATCTTGATGTCTCCAATCTCTTGTTTTGTACGTTTTTTCCACGTGTCTTGACATGCAAAGTATCCCTGCAACGTTTGGTGAAGATCTGAGTATGTAGTTTTTGACCTTATCTGGAACCTCCTATCTGAAAATTTGAAAATTCTTCAAAAATTCGTCGAAAATCTTGATGTCTCCAATCTCTTGTTTTGTACGTTTTTTCCACGTGTCTTGACATCCAATGTATTCCTGCAATGTTTGGTGGAGATCTGAGTATGTCGTTTTTGACCTTATCTGGAACATCCTTTCTGAAAATTTGAAAATTCTTAAAAAATTCGTCGAAAATCTTGATGTCTCCAATCTCTTGTTTTGTACGTTTTTTCCACGTGTCTTGACATCCAATGTATCCCTGCAAAGTTTGGTGAAGATCTGAGTATGTAGTTTTTGACCTTATATGGAACCTCCTATCTGAAAATTTGAAAATTCTTAAAAAATTCGTCCAAAATCTTGATGTCTCCAATCTCTTGTTTTGTTCGTTTTTTCCACGTGTCTCGACCTCCAATGGATCCCTGCAAAGTTTGGTGAAGATCTGAGTATGTCGTTTTTGACCTTATCTGGAACCTCCCATCTGAAAATTTGAAAATTCTTAAAAAATTCGTCGAAAATCTTGATGTCTCCGATCTCTTGTTTTGTACGTTTTTTCCACGTGTCTTGACATGCAAAGTATTCCTGCAAAGTTTGGTGAAGATCTGAGTATGTAGTTTTTGACCTCATCTGGAACCTCCTATCTGAAAATTTGAAAATTCTTAAAAAATTCGTCCAAAATCTTGATGTCTCCAATCTCTTGTTTTGTACGTTTTTTCCACGTGTCTTGACATCCAATGTATCCCTGCAATGTTTGGTGAAGATCTGAGTATGTAGTTTTTGACCTTATCTGGAACCTCCCATCTGAAAATTTGAAAATTCCTAAAAAATCCGTCCAAAATCTTGATGACCCCAATCTCTTGTTTTGTACTTTTTTTCCACGTGTCTCGACCTCCAATGTATCCCTGCAAAGTTTGGTGAAGATCTGAGTATGTAGTTTTTGACCTTATATGGAACCTCCTATCTGAAAATTTGAAAATTCTTAAAAAATTCGTCCAAAATCTTGATGTCACCAATCCTATGTTTTGTATGTTTTTTCCACGTGTCTTGACATCCAATGTATCCATGCAAAGTTTGGTGAAGATCTGAGTATGTCGTTTTTGACCTTATCTGGAACCTCCCATCTGAAAATTTGAAAATTCTTAAAAAATTCGTCGAAAATCTTGATGTCTCCGATCTCTTGTTTTGTACGTTTTTTCCACGTGTCTTGTCATGCAAAGTATTCCTGCAAAGTTTGGTGAAGATCTGAGTATGTAGTTTTTGACCTCATCTGGAACCTCCTATCTGAAAATTTGAAAATTCTTAAAAAATTCGTCCAAAATTTTGATGTCTCCAATCTCTTGTTTTGTACGTTTTTTCCACGTGTCTTGACATCCAATGTATCCCTGCAATGTTTGGTGAAGATCTGAGTATGTAGTTTTTGACCTTATCTGGAACCTCCCATCTGAAAATTTGAAAATTCCTAAAAAATCCGTCCAAAATCTTGATGACCCCAATCTCTTGTTTTGTACGTTTTTTCCACGTGTCTTGACATCCAATGTATCCCTGCAAAGTTTGGTGAAGATCTGAGTATGTAGTTTTTGACCTTATCTGGAACCTCCTATCTGAAAATTTGAAAATTCTTAAAAAATTCGTCCAAAATCTTGATGTCTCCAATCTCTTGTTTTGTACGTTTTTTCCACGTGTCTTGATATCCAATGTATCCCTGCAAAGTTTGGTGAAGATCTGAGTATGTAGTTTTTGACCTTATATGGAACCTCCTATCTGAAAATTTGAAAATTCTTAAAAAATTCGTCCAAAATCTTGATGTCTCCAATCTCTTGTTTTGTACGTTTTTTCCACGTGTCTTGACATCCAATGTATCCCTGCAAAGTTTGGTGAAGATCTGAGTCTGTAGTTTTTGACCTTATATTGAACCTCCCATCTGAAAATTTGAAAATTCTTAAAAAATTCGTCCAAAATCTTGATGTCTCCAATCTCTTGTTTTGTACGTTTTTTCCACGTGTCTTGATATCCAATGTATCCCTGCAAAGTTTGGTGAAGATCTGAGTATGTAGTTTTTGACCTTATATGGAACCTCCTATCTGAAAATTTGAAAATTCATAAAATTCGTCCAAAATTTTGATGTCTCCAATCTCTTGTTTTGTTCGTTTTTTCCACGTGTCTTGACATCCAATGTATCCCTGCAATGTTTGGTGAAGATCTGAGTATGTAGTTTTTGACCTTATCTGGAACCTCCCATCTGAAAATTTGAAAATTCCTAAAAAATCCGTCCAAAATCTTGATGACCCCAATCTCTTGTTTTGTACGTTTTTTCCACGTGTCTTGACATTCAATGTATCCCTGCAAAGTTTGGTGAAGATCTGAGTATGTAGTTTTTGACCTTATATTGAACCTCCCATCTGAAAATTTGAAAATTCTTAAAAAATTCGTCCAAAATCTTGATGTCTCCAATCTCTTGTTTTGTACGTTTTTTCCACGTGTCTTGATATCCAATGTATCCCTGCAAAGTTTGGTGAAGATCTGAGTATGTAGTTTTTGACCTTATATGGAACCTCCTATCTGAAAATTTGAAAATTCTTAAAAAATTCGTCCAAAATCTTGATGTCTCCAATCTTTTGTTTTGTACGTTTTTTCCACGTGTCTTGACACATAATGTATCCCTGCAAAGTTTGGTGAAGATCTGAGTATGTAGTTTTTGACTTTATCTGGAACCTCCTATCTGAAAATTTGAAAATTCTTAAAAAATTCGTCGAAAATCTTGATGTCTCCAATCTTTTGTTTTGTACGTTTTTTCCACGTGTCTTGACATCCAATGTATCCCTGCAAAGTTTGGTGAAGATCTGAGTATGTAGTTTTTGACCTTATATGGAACCTCCTATCTGAAAATTTGAAAATTCTTAAAAAATTCGTCCAAAATCTTGATGTCTCCAATCTCTTGTTTTGTACGTTTTTTCCACGTGTCTCGACCTCCAATGGATCCCTGTAAAGTTTGGTGAAGATCTGAGTATGTCGTTTTTGACCTTATCTGGAACCTCCCATCTGAAAATTTGAAAATTCTTAAAAAATTCGTCGAAAATCTTGATGTCTCCGATCTCTTGTTTTGTACGTTTTTTCCACGTGTCTTGACATGCAAAGTATTCCTGCAAAGTTTGGTGAAGATCTGAGTATGTAGTTTTTGACCTCATCTGGAACCTCCTATCTGAAAATTTGAAAATTCTTAAAAAATTCGTCCAAAATCTTGATGTCTCCAATCTCTTGTTTTGTACGTTTTTTCCACGTGTCTTGACATCCAATGTATCCCTGCAATGTTTGGTGAAGATCTGAGTATGTAGTTTTTGACCTTATCTGGAACCTCCCATCTGAAAATTTGAAAATTCCTAAAAAATCCGTCCAAAATCTTGATGACCCCAATCTCTTGTTTTGTACTTTTTTTCCACGTGTCTCGACCTCCAATGTATCCCTGCAAATTTTGGTGAAGATCTGAGTATGTAGTTTTTGACCTTATATGGAACCTCCTATCTGAAAATTTGAAAATTCTTAAAAAATTCGTCCAAAATCTTGATGTCACCAATCCTATGTTTTGTATGTTTTTTCCACGTGTCTTGACATCCAATGTATCCATGCAAAGTTTGGTGAAGATCTGAGTATGTCGTTTTTGACCTTATCTGGAACCTCCCATCTGAAAATTTGAAAATTCTTAAAAAATTCGTCGAAAATCTTGATGTCTCCAATCTCTTGTTTTGTACGTTTTTTCCACGTGTCTCGACCTCCAATGGATAACTGCAAAGTTTGGTGAAGATCTGAGTATGTCGTTTTTGACCTTATCTGGAACCTCCCATCTGAAAATTTGAAAATTCTTAAAAAATTCGTCGAAAATCTTGATGTCTCCGATCTCTTGTTTTGTACGTTTTTTCCACGTGTCTTGACATGCAAAGTATTCCTGCAAAGTTTGGTGAAGATCTGAGTATGTAGTTTTTGACCTCATCTGGAACCTCCTATCTGAAAATTTGAAAATTCTTAAAAAATTCGTCCAAAATCTTGATGTCTCCAATCTCTTGTTTTGTACGTTTTTTCCACGTGTCTTGACATCCAATGTATCCCTGCAATGTTTGGTGAAGATCTGAGTATGTAGTTTTTGACCTTATCTGGAACCTCCCATCTGAAAATTTGAAAATTCCTAAAAAATCCGTCCAAAATCTTGATGACCCCAATCTCTTGTTTTGTACTTTTTTTCCACGTGTCTCGACCTCCAATGTATCCCTGCAAAGTTTGGTGAAGATCTGAGTATGTAGTTTTTGACCTTATATGGAACCTCCTATCTGAAAATTTGAAAATTCTTAAAAAATTCGTCCAAAATCTTGATGTCACCAATCCTATGTTTTGTATGTTTTTTCCACGTGTCTTGACATCCAATGTATCCATGCAAAGTTTGGTGAAGATCTGAGTATGTCGTTTTTGACCTTATCTGGAACCTCCCATCTGAAAATTTGAAAATTCTTAAAAAATTCGTCGAAAATCTTGATGTCTCCAATCTCTTGTTTTGTACGTTTTTTCCACGTGTCTCGACCTCCAATGGATCCCTGCAAAGTTTGGTGAAGATCTGAGTATGTCGTTTTTGACCTTATCTGGAACCTCCCATCTGAAAATTTGAAAATTCTTAAAAAATTCGTCGAAAATCTTGATGTCTCCGATCTCTTGTTTTGTACGTTTTTTCCACGTGTCTTGACATGCAAAGTATTCCTGCAAAGTTTGGTGAAGATCTGAGTATGTAGTTTTTGACCTCATCTGGAACCTCCTATCTGAAAATTTGAAAATTCTTAAAAAATTCGTCCAAAATCTTGATGTCTCCAATCTCTTGTTTTGTACGTTTTTTCCACGTGTCTTGACATCCAATGTATCCCTGCAATGTTTGGTGAAGATCTGAGTATGTAGTTTTTGACCTTATCTGGAACCTCCCATCTGAAAATTTGAAAATTCCTAAAAAATCCGTCCAAAATCTTGATGACCCCAATCTCTTGTTTTGTACTTTTTTTCCACGTGTCTCGACCTCCAATGTATCCCTGCAAAGTTTGGTGAAGATCTGAGTATGTAGTTTTTGACCTTATATGGAACCTCCTATCTGAAAATTTGAAAATTCTTAAAAGAATTTAACAAAATCTTGATGTCCCCAATCCTATGTTTTGTATGTTTTTTCCACGTGTCTTGACATACAATGTATCCCTGCAGAGTTTGGTGAAGATCTGAGTTTGTAGTTTTTGACCTTATCTGGAACCTCCCATCTGAAAATTTGAAAATTCCTAAAAAATCCGTCCAAAATCTTGTTGACCCGAATCTCTTGTTTTGTACGTTTTTTCCACGTGTCTTGACATCCAATGTATCCCTGCAAAGTTTGGTGAAGATCTGAGTATGTAGTTTTTGACCTTATCTGGAACCGCATTTCTGAAAATTTGAAAATTTTTAAAAAAATCGTCCAAAATCTTGATGTCTCCAATCTCTTGTTTTGTACGTTTTTTCCACGTGTCTTGACATCCAATGTATCCCTGCAAAGTTTGGTGAAGATCTGAGTATGTAGTTTTTGACCTTATATGGAACCTCCTATCTGAAAATTTGAAAATTCTTAAAAAATTCGTCCAAAATCTTGATGTCTCCAATCTCTTGTTTTGTACGTTTTTTCCACGTGTCTCGACCTCCAATGGATCCCTGCAAAGTTTGGTGAAGATCTGAGTATGTCGTTTTTGACCTTATCTGGAACCTCCCATCTGAAAATTTGAAAATTCTTAAAAAAATCGTCGAAAATCTTGATGTCTCCGATCTCTTGTTTTGTACGTTTTTTCCACGTGTCTTGACATGCAAAGTATTCCTGCAAAGTTTGGTGAAGATCTGAGTATGTAGTTTTTGACCTCATCTGGAACCTCCTATCTGAAAATTTGAAAATTCTTAAAAAATTCGTCCAAAATCTTGATGTCTCCAATCTCTTGTTTTGTACGTTTTTTCCACGTGTCTTGACATCCAATGTATCCCTGCAAAGTTTGGTGAAGATCTGAGTATGTAGTTTTTGACCTTATCTGGAACCTCCTATCTGAAAATTTGAAAATTCTTAAAAAATTCGTCGAAAATCTTGATGTCTCCAATCTCTTGTTTTGTACGTTTTTTCCACGTGTCTTGATATCCAATGTATCCCTGCAAAGTTTGGTGAAGATCTGAGTATGTCGTTTTTGACCTTATCTGGAACATCCTTTCTGAAAATTTGAAAATTGTTAAAAAATTCGTCCAAAATCTTGATGTCTCCAATCTCTTTTTTGTACGTTTTTTCCACGTGTCTTGACATCCAATGGATCCCTGCAAAGTTTGGTGAAGATCTGAGTATGTAGTTTTTGACCTTATCTGGAACCTCCCATCTGAAAATTTGAAAATTCTTAAAAAATTCGACCAAAATCTTGATGTCTCCAATCTTTTGTTTTGTACGTTTTTTCCACGTGTCTTGACACATAATGTATCCATGCAAAGTTTGGTGAAGATCTGAGTATGTAGTTTTTGACCTTATATGGAACCTCCTATCTGAAAATTTGAAAATTCTTAAAAAATTCGTCCAAAATCTTGATGTCTCCAATCTCTTGTTTTGTACGTTTTTTCCACGTGTCTTGACATCCAATGTATCCCTGCAAAGTTTGGTGAAGATCTGAGTATGTAGTTTTTGACCTTATCTGGAACCTCCCATCTGAAAATTTGAAAATTCCTAAAAAATCCGTGCAAAATCTTGATGACCCCAATCTCTTGTTTTGTACGTTTTTTCCACGTGTCTTGACATCCAATGTATTCCTGCAATGTTTGGTGAAGATCTGAGTATGTAGTTTTTGACCTTATATGGAACCTCCTATCTGAAAATTTGAAAATTCTTAAAAAATTCGACCAAAATCTTGATGTTCCGAATCCTATGTTTTGTATGTTTTTTCCACGTGTCTTGACATCCAATGTATCCCTGCAAAGTTTGGTGAAGATCTGAGTATGTAGTTTTTGACCTTATATTGAACCTCCCATCTGAAAATTTGAAAATTCTCAAAAAATTCGTCCAAAATCTTGATGACCCCAATCTCTTGTTTTGTACGTTTTTTCCACGTGTCTTGACATCCAAAGTATCCCTGCAAATTTGGTGAAGATCTGAGTATGTAGTTTTTGACCTTATATGGAACCTCCTTTCTGAAAATTTGAGAATTCTTAAAAAATTCGTCCAAAATCTTGATGTCTCCAATCTCTTGTTTTGTACGTTTTTTCCACGTGTCTTGACATCCAATGTATCCCTGCAACGTTTGGTGAAGATCTGAGTATGTAGTTTTTGACCTTATCTGGAACCTCCTATCTGAAAATTTGAAAATTCTTAAAAAATTCGTCGAAAATCTTGATGTCTCCAATCTCTTGTTTTGTACGTTTTTTCCACGTGTCTTGATATCCAATGTATCCCTGCAAAGTTTGGTGAAGATCTGAGTATGTCGTTTTTGACCTTATCTGGAACATCCTTTCTGAAAATTTGAAAATTGTTAAAAAATTCGTCCAAAATCTTGATGTCTCCAATCTCTTTTTTGTACGTTTTTTCCACGTGTCTTGACATCCAATGTATCCCTGCAAAGTTTGGTGAAGATCTGAGTATGTAGTTTTTGACCTTATCTGGAACCTCCCATCTGAAAATTTGAAAATTCTTAAAAAATTCGACCAAAATCTTGATGTCTCCAATCTTTTGTTTTGTACGTTTTTTCCACGTGTCTTGACACATAATGTATCCATGCAAAGTTTGGTGAAGATCTGAGTATGTAGTTTTTGACCTTATATGGAACCTCCTATCTGAAAATTTGAAAATTCTTAAAAAATTCGTCCAAAATCTTGATGTCTCCAATCTCTTGTTTTGTACGTTTTTTCCACGTGTCTTGACATCCAATGTATCCCTGCAAAGTTTGGTGAAGATCTGAGTATGTAGTTTTTGACCTTATCTGGAACCTCCCATCTGAAAATTTGAAAATTCCTAAAAAATCCGTGCAAAATCTTGATGACCCCAATCTCTTGTTTTGTACGTTTTTTCCACGTGTCTTGACATCCAATGTATCCATGCAAAGTTTGGTGAAGATCTGAGTATGTCGTTTTTGACCTTATCTGGAACATCCTTTCTGAAAATTTGAAAATTGTTAAAAAATTCGTCCAAAATCTTGATGTCTCCAATCTCTTTTTTGTACGTTTTTTCCACGTGTCTTGACATCCAATGGATCCCTGCAAAGTTTGGTGAAGATCTGAGTATGTAGTTTTTGACCTTATCTGGAACCTCCCATCTGAAAATTTGAAAATTCTTAAAAAATTCGACCAAAATCTTGATGTCTCCAATCTTTTGTTTTGTACGTTTTTTCCACGTGTCTTGACACATAATGTATCCATGCAAAGTTTGGTGAAGATCTGAGTATGTAGTTTTTGACCTTATATGGAACCTCCTATCTGAAAATTTGAAAATTCTTAAAAAATTCGTCCAAAATCTTGATGTCTCCAATCTCTTGTTTTGTACGTTTTTTCCACGTGTCTTGACATCCAATGTATCCCTGCAAAGTTTGGTGAAGATCTGAGTATGTAGTTTTTGACCTTATCTGGAACCTCCCATCTGAAAATTTGAAAATTCCTAAAAAATCCGTGCAAAATCTTGATGACCCCAATCTCTTGTTTTGTACGTTTTTTCCACGTGTCTTGACATCCAATGTATTCCTGCAATGTTTGGTGAAGATCTGGGTATGTAGTTTTTGACCTTATATGGAACCTCCTATCTGAAAATTTGAAAATTCTTAAAAAATTCGACCAAAATCTTGATGTTCCGAATCCTATGTTTTGTATGTTTTTTCCACGTGTCTTGACATCCAATGTATCCCTGCAAAGTTTGGTGAAGATCTGAGTATGTAGTTTTTGACCTTATATTGAACCTCCCATCTGAAAATTTGAAAATTCTTAAAAAATTCGTCCAAAATCTTGATGACCCCAATCTCTTGTTTTGTACGTTTTTTCCACGTGTCTTGACATCCAAAGTATCCCTGCAAAGTTTGGTGAAGATCTGAGTATGTAGTTTTTGAACTTATATGGAACCTCCTTTCTGAAAATTTGAGAATTCTTAAAAAATTCGTCCAAAATCTTGATGTCTCCAATCTCTTGTTTTGTACGTTTTTTCCACGTGTCTTGACATCCAATGTATCCATGCAAAGTTTGGTGAAGATCTGAGTATGTCGTGTTTGACCTTATCTGGAACCTCCCATCTGAAAATTTGAAAATTCTTAAAAAATTCGTCGAAAATCTTGATGTCTCCAATCTTTTGTTTTGTACGTTTTTTCCACGTGTCTTGACATGCAAAGTATCCCTGCAACGTTTGGTGAAGATCTGAGTATGTAGTTTTTGACCTTATCTGGAACCTCCTATCTGAAAATTTGAAAATTCTTAAAAAATTCGTCGAAAATCTTGATGTCTCCAATCTCTTGTTTTGTACGTTTTTTCCACGTGGCTTGACATCCAATGTATCCCTGCAATGTTTGGTGAAGATCTGAGTATGTAGTTTTTGACCTTATCTGGAACCTCCCATCTGAAAATTTGAAAATTCCTAAAAAATCCGTCCAAAATCTTGATGACCCCAATCTCTTGTTTTGTACTTTTTTTCCACGTGTCTCGACCTCCAATGTATCCCTGCAAAGTTTGGTGAAGATCTGAGTATGTAGTTTTTGACCTTATATGGAACCTCCTATCTGAAAATTTGAAAATTCTTAAAAAATTCGTCCAAAATCTTGATGTCACCAATCCTATGTTTTGTATGTTTTTTCCACGTGTCTTGACATCCAATGTATCCATGCAAAGTTTGGTGAAGATCTGAGTATGTCGTTTTTGACCTTATCTGGAACCTCCCATCTGAAAATTTGAAAATTCTTAAAAAATTCGTCGAAAATCTTGATGTCTCCAATCTCTTGTTTTGTACGTTTTTTCCACGTGTCTCGACCTCCAATGGATCCCTGCAAAGTTTGGTGAAGATCTGAGTATGTCGTTTTTGACCTTATCTGGAACCTCCCATCTGAAAATTTGAAAATTCTTAAAAAATTCGTCGAAAATCTTGATGTCTCCGATCTCTTGTTTTGTACGTTTTTTCCACGTGTCTTGACATGCAAAGTATTCCTGCAAAGTTTGGTGAAGATCTGAGTATGTAGTTTTTGACCTCATCTGGAACCTCCTATCTGAAAATTTGAAAATTCTTAAAAAATTCGTCCAAAATCTTGATGTCTCCAATCTCTTGTTTTGTACGTTTTTTCCACGTGTCTTGACATCCAATGTATCCCTGCAATGTTTGGTGAAGATCTGAGTATGTAGTTTTTGACCTTATCTGGAACCTCCCATCTGAAAATTTGAAAATTCCTAAAAAATCCGTCCAAAATCTTGATGACCCCAATCTCTTGTTTTGTACTTTTTTTCCACGTGTCTCGACCTCCAATGTATCCCTGCAAAGTTTGGTGAAGATCTGAGTATGTAGTTTTTGACCTTATATGGAACCTCCTATCTGAAAATTTGAAAATTCTTAAAAGAATTTAACAAAATCTTGATGTCCCCAATCCTATGTTTTGTATGTTTTTTTCCACGTGTCTTGACATACAATGTATCCCTGCAGAGTTTGGTGAAGATCTGAGTATGTAGTTTTTGACCTTATCTGGAACCTCCCATCTGAAAATTTGAAAATTCCTAAAAAATCCGTCCAAAATCTTGTTGACCCGAATCTCTTGTTTTGTACGTTTTTTCCACGTGTCTTGACATCCAATGTATCCCTGCAAAGTTTGGTGAAGATCTGAGTATGTAGTTTTTGACCTTATCTGGAACCGCATTTCTGAAAATTTGAAAATTTTTAAAAAAATCGTCCAAAATCTTGATGTCTCCAATCTCTTGTTTTGTACGTTTTTTCCACGTGTCTTGACATCCAATGTATCCCTGCAAAGTTTGGTGAAGATCTGAGTATGTAGTTTTTGACCTTATATGGAACCTCCTATCTGAAAATTTGAAAATTCTTAAAAAATTCGTCCAAAATCTTGATGTCTCCAATCTCTTGTTTTGTACGTTTTTTCCACGTGTCTCGACCTCCAATGGATCCCTGCAAAGTTTGGTGAAGATCTGAGTATGTCGTTTTTGACCTTATCTGGAACCTCCCATCTGAAAATTTGAAAATTCTTAAAAAAATCGTCGAAAATCTTGATGTCTCCGATCTCTTGTTTTGTACGTTTTTTCCACGTGTCTTGACATGCAAAGTATTCCTGCAAAGTTTGGTGAAGATCTGAGTATGTAGTTTTTGACCTCATCTGGAACCTCCTATCTGAAAATTTGAAAATTCTTAAAAAATTCGTCCAAAATCTTGATGTCTCCAATCTCTTGTTTTGTACGTTTTTCCACGTGTCTTGACATCCAATGTATCCCTGCAAAGTTTGGTGAAGATCTGAGTATGTAGTTTTTGACCTTATCTGGAACCTCCTATCTGAAAATTTGAAAATTCTTAAAAAATTCTTCCAAAATCTTGATGTCTCCAATCTCTTGTTTTGTACGTTTTTTCCACGTGTCTTGATATCCAATGTATCCCTGCAAAGTTTGGTGAAGATCTGAGTATGTCGTTTTTGACCTTATCTGGAACATCCTTTCTGAAAATTTGAAAATTGTTAAAAAATTCGTCCAAAATCTTGATGTCTCCAATCTCTTTTTTGTACGTTTTTTCCACGTGTCTTGACATCCAATGGATCCCTGCAAAGTTTGGTGAAGATCTGAGTATGTAGTTTTTGACCTTATCTGGAACCTCCCATCTGAAAATTTGAAAATTCTTAAAAAATTCGACCAAAATCTTGATGTCTCCAATCTTTTGTTTTGTACGTTTTTTCCACGTGTCTTGACACATAATGTATCCATGCAAAGTTTGGTGAAGATCTGAGTATGTAGTTTTTGACCTTATATGGAACCTCCTATCTGAAAATTTGAAAATTCTTAAAAAATTCGTCCAAAATCTTGATATCTCCAATCTCTTGTTTTGTACGTTTTTTCCACGTGTCTTGACATCCAATGTATCCCTGCAAAGTTTGGTGAAGATCTGAGTATGTAGTTTTTGACCTTATCTGGAACCTCCCATCTGAAAATTTGAAAATTCCTAAAAAATCCGTGCAAAATCTTGATGACCCCAATCTCTTGTTTTGTACGTTTTTTCCACGTGTCTTGACATCCAATGTATTCCTGCAATGTTTGGTGAAGATCTGAGTATGTAGTTTTTGACCTTATATGGAACCTCCTATCTGAAAATTTGAAAATTCTTAAAAAATTCGACCAAAATCTTGATGTTCCGAATCCTATGTTTTGTATGTTTTTTCCACGTGTCTTGACATCCAATGTATCCCTGCAAAGTTTGGTGAAGATCTGAGTATGTAGTTTTTGACCTTATATTGAACCTCCCATCTGAAAATTTGAAAATTCTTAAAAAATTCGTCCAAAATCTTGATGACCCCAATCTCTTGTTTTGTACGTTTTTTCCACGTGTCTTGACATCCAAAGTATCCCTGCAAAGTTTGGTGAAGATCTGAGTATGTAGTTTTTGACCTTATATGGAACCTCCTTTCTGAAAATTTGAGAATTCTTAAAAAATTCGTCCAAAATCTTGATGTCTCCAATCTCTTGTTTTGTACGTTTTTTCCACGTGTCTTGACATCCAATGTATCCCTGCAACGTTTGGTGAAGATCTGAGTATGTAGTTTTTGACCTTATCTGGAACCTCCTATCTGAAAATTTGAAAATTCTTAAAAAATTCGTCGAAAATCTTGATGTCTCCAATCTCTTGTTTTGTACGTTTTTTCCACGTGTCTTGATATCCAATGTATCCCTGCAAAGTTTGGTGAAGATCTGAGTATGTCGTTTTTGACCTTATCTGGAACATCCTTTCTGAAAATTTGAAAATTGTTAAAAAATTCGTCCAAAATCTTGATGTCTCCAATCTCTTTTTCGTACGTTTTTTCCACGTGTCTTGACATCCAATGTATCCCTGCAAAGTTTGGTGAAGATCTGAGTATGTAGTTTTTGACCTTATCTGGAACCTCCCATCTGAAAATTTGAAAATTCTTAAAAAATTCGACCAAAATCTTGATGTCTCCAATCTTTTGTTTTGTACGTTTTTTCCACGTGTCTTGACACATAATGTATCCATGCAAAGTTTGGTGAAGATCTGAGTATGTAGTTTTTGACCTTATATGGAACCTCCTATCTGAAAATTTGAAAATTCTTAAAAAATTCGTCCAAAATCTTGATGTCTCCAATCTCTTGTTTTGTACGTTTTTTCCACGTGTCTTGACATCCAATGTATCCCTGCAAAGTTTGGTGAAGATCTGAGTATGTAGTTTTTGACCTTATCTGGAACCTCCCATCTGAAAATTTGAAAATTCCTAAAAAATCCGTGCAAAATCTTGATGACCCCAATCTCTTGTTTTGTACGTTTTTTCCACGTGTCTTGACATCCAATGTATCCATGCAAAGTTTGGTGAAGATCTGAGTATGTCGTTTTTGACCTTATCTGGAACATCCTTTCTGAAAATTTGAAAATTGTTAAAAAATTCGTCCAAAATCTTGATGTCTCCAATCTCTTTTTTGTACGTTTTTTCCACGTGTCTTGACATCCAATGGATCCCTGCAAAGTTTGGTGAAGATCTGAGTATGTAGTTTTTGACCTTATCTGGAACCTCCCATCTGAAAATTTGAAAATTCTTAAAAAATTCGACCAAAATCTTGATGTCTCCAATCTTTTGTTTTGTACGTTTTTTCCACGTGTCTTGACACATAATGTATCCATGCAAAGTTTGGTGAAGATCTGAGTATGTAGTTTTTGACCTTATATGGAACCTCCTATCTGAAAATTTGAAAATTCTTAAAAAATTCGTCCAAAATCTTGATGTCTCCAATCTCTTGTTTTGTACGTTTTTTCCACGTGTCTTGACATCCAATGTATCCCTGCAAAGTTTGGTGAAGATCTGAGTATGTAGTTTTTGACCTTATCTGGAACCTCCCATCTGAAAATTTGAAAATTCCTAAAAAATCCGTGCAAAATCTTGATGACCCCATTCTCTTGTTTTGTACGTTTTTTCCACGTGTCTTGACATCCAATGTATTCCTGCAATGTTTGGTGAAGATCTGAGTATGTAGTTTTTGACCTTATATGGAACCTCCTATCTGAAAATTTGAAAATTCTTAAAAAATTCGACCAAAATCTTGATGTTCCGAATCCTATGTTTTGTATGTTTTTTCCACGTGTCTTGACATCCAATGTATCCCTGCAAAGTTTGGTGAAGATCTGAGTATGTAGTTTTTGACCTTATATTGAACCTCCCATCTGAAAATTTGAAAATTCTTAAAAAATTCGTCCAAAATCTTGATGACCCCAATCTCTTGTTTTGTACGTTTTTTCCACGTGTCTTGACATCCAAAGTATTCCTGCAAAGTTTGGTGAAGATCTGAGTATGTAGTTTTTGAACTTATATGGAACCTCCTTTCTGAAAATTTGAGAATTCTTAAAAAATTCGTCCAAAATCTTGATGTCTCCAATCTCTTGTTTTGTACGTTTATTCCACGTGTCTTGACATCCAATGTATCCATGCAAAGTTTGGTGAAGATCTGAGTATGTCGTTTTTGACCTTATCTGGAACCTCCCATCTGAAAATTTGAAAATTCTTAAAAAATTCGTCGAAAATCTTGATGTCTCCAATCTTTTGTTTTGTACGTTTTTTCCACGTGTCTTGACATGCAAAGTATCCCTGCAACGTTTGGTGAAGATCTGAGTATGTAGTTTTTGACCTTATCTGGAACCTCCTATCTGAAAATTTGAAAATTCTTAAAAAATTCGTCGAAAATCTTGATGTCTCCAATCTCTTGTTTTGTACGTTTTTTCCACGTGTCTTGATATCCAATGTATCCTTGCAAAGTTTGGTGAAGATCTGAGTATGTCGTTTTTGACCTTATCTGGAACATCCTTTCTGAAAATTTGAAAATTGTTAAAAAATTCGTCCAAAATCTTGATGTCTCCAATCTCTTTTTTGTACGTTTTTTCCACGTGTCTTGACATCCAATGTATCCCTGCAAAGTTTGGTGAAGATCTGAGTATGTAGTTTTTGACCTTATCTGGAACCTCCCATCTGAAAATTTGAAAATTCCTAAAAAATCCGTGCAAAATCTTGATGACCCCAATCTCTTGTTTTGTACGTTTTTTCCACGTGTCTTGACATCCAATGTATTCCTGCAATGTTTGGTGAAGATCTGAGTATGTAGTTTTTGACCTTATATGGAACCTCCCATCTGAAAATTTGAAAATTCTTAAAAAATTCGACCAAAATCTTGATGTTCCGAATCCTATGTTTTGTATGTTTTTTCCACGTGTCTTGACATCCAATGTATCCATGCAAAGTTTGGTGAAGATCTGAGTATGTAGTTTTTGACCTTATATTGAACCTCCCATCTGAAAATTTGAAAATTCTTAAAAAATTCGTCCAAAATCTTGATGACCCCAATCTCTTGTTTTGTACGTTTTTTCCACGTGTCTTGACATACAAAGTATCCCTGCAAAGTTTGGTGAAGATCTGAGTATGTAGTTTTTGACCTTATATTGAACCTCCCATCTGAAAATTTGAAAATTCTTAAAAAATTCGTCCAAAATCTTGATGTCTCCAATCTCTTGTTTTGTACGTTTTTTCCACGTGTCTTGACATCCAATGTATCCATGCAAAGTTTGGTGAAGATCTGAGTATGTCGTTTTTGACCTTATCTGGAACCTCCCATCTGAAAATTTGAAAATTCTTAAAAAATTCGACCAAAATCTTGATGTCTCCAATCTTTTGTTTTGTACGTTTTTTCCACGTGTCTTGACACATAATGTATCCATGCAAAGTTTGGTGAAGATCTGAGTATGTAGTTTTTGACCTTATATGGAACCTCCTATCTGAAAATTTGAAAATTCTTAAAAAATTCGTCCAAAATCTTGATGTCTCCAATCTCTTGTTTTGTACGTTTTTTCCACGTGTCTTGACATCCAATGTATCCCTGCAAAGTTTGGTGAAGATCTGAGTATGTAGTTTTTGACCTTATCTGGAACCTCCCATCTGAAAATTTGAAAATTCCTAAAAAATCCGTGCAAAATCTTGATGACCCCAATCTCTTGTTTTGTACGTTTTTTCCACGTGTCTTGACATCCAATGTATTCCTGCAATGTTTGGTGAAGATCTGAGTATGTAGTTTTTGACCTTATCTGGAACCTCCTATCTGAAAATTTGAAAATTCTTCAAAAATTCGTCGAAAATCTTGATGTCTCCAATCTCTTGTTTTGTACGTTTTTTCCACGTGTCTTGACATCCAATGTATTCCTGCAATGTTTGGTGGAGATCTGAGTATGTAGTTTTAGACCTTATCTGGAACCTCCTATCTGAAAATTTGAAAATTCTTCAAAAATTCGTCCAAAATCTTGATGTCTCCAATCTCTTGTTTTGTACGTTTTTTCCACGTGTCTCGACCTCCAATGGATCCCTGCAAAGTTTGGTGAAGATCTGAGTATGTCGTTTTTGACCTTATCTGGAACATCCTTTCTGAAAATTTGAAAATTCTTAAAAAATTCGTCGAAAATCTTGATGTCTCCAATCTCTTGTTTTGTACGTTTTTTCCACGTGTCTTGACATCCAATGTATCCCTGCAAAGTTTGGTGAAGATCTGAGTATGTAGTTTTTGACCTTATATGGAACCTCCTATCTGAAAATTTGAAAATTCTTAAAAAATTCGTCCAAAATCTTGATGTCTCCAATCTCTTGTTTTGTACGTTTTTTCCACGTGTCTCGACCTCCAATGGATCCCTGCAAAGTTTGGTGAAGATCTGAGTATGTCGTTTTTGACCTTATCTGGAACCTCCCATCTGAAAATTTGAAAATTCTTAAAAAATTCGTCGAAAATCTTGATGTCTCCGATCTCTTGTTTTGTACGTTTTTTCCACGTGTCTTGACATGCAAAGTATTCCTGCAAAGTTTGGTGAAGATCTGAGTATGTAGTTTTTGACCTCATCTGGAACCTCCTATCTGAAAATTTGAAAATTCTTAAAAAATTCGTCCAAAATCTTGATGTCTCCAATCTCTTGTTTTGTACGTTTTTTCCACGTGTCTTGACATCCAATGTATCCCTGCAATGTTCGTTGAAGATCTGAGTATGTAGTTTTTGACCTTATCTGGAACCTCCCATCTGAAAATTTGAAAATTCCTAAAAAATCCGTCCAAAATCTTGATGACCCCAATCTCTTGTTTTGTACTTTTTTTCCACGTGTCTCGACCTCCAATGTATCAATGCAAAGTTTGGTGAAGATCTGAGTATGTAGTTTTTGACCTTATATGGAACCTCCTATCTGAAAATTTGAAAATTCTTAAAAAATTCGTCCAAAATCTTGATGTCACCAATCCTATGTTTTGTATGTTTTTTCCACGTGTCTTGACATCCAATGTATCCATGCAAAGTTTGGTGAAGATCTGAGTATGTAGTTTTTGACCTTATCTGGAACATCCTTTCTGAAAATTTGAAAATTCTTAAAAAATTCGTCGAAAATCTTGATGTCTCCGATCTCTTGTTTTGTACGTTTTTTCCACGTGTCTTGACATGCAAAGTATTCCTGCAAAGTTTGGTGAAGATCTGAGTATGTAGTTTTTGACCTCATCTGGAACCTCCTATCTGAAAATTTGAAAATTCTTAAAAAATTCGTCCAAAATTTTGATGTCTCCAATCTCTTGTTTTGTACGTTTTTTCCACGTGTCTTGACATCCAATGTATCCCTGCAATGTTTGGTGAAGATCTGAGTATGTAGTTTTTGACCTTATCTGGAACCTCCCATCTGAAAATTTGAAAATTCCTAAAAAATCCGTCCAAAATCTTGATGACCCCAATCTCTTGTTTTGTACGTTTTTTCCACGTGTCTTGACATCCAATGTATCCCTGCAAAGTTTGGTGAAGATCTGAGTATGTAGTTTTTGACCTTATATTGAACCTCCCATCTGAAAATTTGAAAATTCTTAAAAAATTCGTCCAAAATCTTGATGTCTCCAATCTCTTGTTTTGTACGGTTTTTTCCACGTGTCTTGATATCCAATGTATCCCTGCAAAGTTTGGTGAAGATCTGAGTATGTAGTTTTTGACCTTATATGGAACCTCCTATCTGAAAATTTGAAAATTCTTAAAAAATTCGTCCAAAATCTTGATGTCTCCAATCTCTTGTTTTGTACGTTTTTCCACGTGTCTCGACCTCCAATGGATCCCTGCAAAGTTTGGTGAAGATCTGAGTATGTAGTTTTTGACCTTATCTGGAACCTCCCATCTGAAAATTTGAAAATTCTTAAAAAATTCGACCAAAATCTTGATGTCTCCAATCTTTTGTTTTGTACGTTTTTTCCACGTGTCTTGACACATAATGTATCCCTGCAAAGTTTGGTGAAGATCTGAGTATGTAGTTTTTGACCTTATCTGGAACCTCCTATCTGAAAATTTGAAAATTCTTAAAAAATTCGTCGAAAATCTTGATGTCTCCAATCTTTTGTTTTGTACGTTTTTTCCACGTGTCTTGACATCCAATGTATCCCTGCAAAGTTTGGTGAAGATCTGAGTATGTAGTTTTTGACCTTATATGGAACCTCCTATCTGAAAATTTGAAAATTCTTAAAAAATTCGTCCAAAATCTTGATGTCTCCGATCTCTTGTTTTGTACGTTTTTTCCACGTGTCTTGACATGCAAAGTATTCCTGCAAAGTTTGGTGAAGATCTGAGTATGTAGTTTTTGACCTCATCTGGAACCTCCTATCTGAAAATTTGAAAATTCTTAAAAAATTCGTCCAAAATCTTGATGTCTCCAATCTCTTGTTTTGTACGTTTTTTCCACGTGTCTTGACATCCAATGTATCCCTGCAATGTTTGGTGAAGATCTGAGTATGTAGTTTTTGACCTTATCTGGAACCTCCCATCTGAAAATTTGAAAATTCCTAAAAAATCCGTCCAAAATCTTGATGACCCCAATCTCTTGTTTTGTACTTTTTTTCCACGTGTCTCGACCTCCAATGTATCCCTGCAAAGTTTGGTGAAGATCTGAGTATGTAGTTTTTGACCTTATATGGAACCTCCCATCTGAAAATTTGAAAATTCTTAAAAAATTCGTCCAAAATCTTGATGTCACCAATCCTATGTTTTGTATGTTTTTTCCACGTGTCTTGACATCCAATGTATCCATGCAAAGTTTGGTGAAGATCTGAGTATGTCGTTTTTGACCTTATCTGGAACCTCCCATCTGAAAATTTGAAAATTCTTAAAAAATTCGTCCAAAATCTTGATGTCTCCAATCTCTTGTTTTGTACGTTTTTTCCACGTGTCTCGACCTCCAATGGATCCCTGCAAAGTTTGGTGAAGATCTGAGTGTGTCGTTTTTGACCTTATCTGGAACCTCCCATCTGAAAATTTGAAAATTCTTAAAAAATTCGTCGAAAATCTTGATGTCTCCGATCTCTTGTTTTGTACGTTTTTTCCACGTGTCTTGACATGCAAAGTATTCCTGCAAAGTTTGGTGAAGATCTGAGTATGTAGTTTTTGACCTCATCTGGAACCTCCTATCTGAAAATTTGAAAATTCTTAAAAAATTCGTCCAAAATCTTGATGTCTCCAATCTCTTGTTTTGTACGTTTTTTCCACGTGTCTTGACATCCAATGTATCCCTGCAATGTTTGGTGAAGATCTGAGTATGTAGTTTTTGACCTTATCTGGAACCTCCCATCTGAAAATTTGAAAATTCCTAAAAAATCCGTCCAAAATCTTGATGACCCCAATCTCTTGTTTTGTACTTTTTTTCCACGTGTCTCGACCTCCAATGTATCCCTGCAAAGTTTGGTGAAGATCTGAGTATGTAGTTTTTGACCTTATATGGAACCTCCTATCTGAAAATTTGAAAATTCTTAAAAAATTCGTCCAAAATCTTGATGTCACCAATCCTATGTTTTGTATGTTTTTTCCACGTGTCTTGACATCCAATGTATCCATGCAAAGTTTGGTGAAGATCTGAGTATGTCGTTTTTGACCTTATCTGGAACCTCCCATCTGAAAATTTGAAAATTCTTAAAAAATTCGTCGAAAATCTTGATGTCTCCGATCTCTTGTTTTGTACGTTTTTTCCACGTGTCTTGACATGCAAAGTATCCCTGCAACGTTTGGTGAAGATCTGAGTATGTAGTTTTTGACCTTATCTGGAACCTCCTATCTGAAAATTTGAAAATTCTTAAAAAATTCGTCCAAAATCTTGATGTCTCCAATCTCTTGTTTTGTACGTTTTTTCCACGTGTCTTGACATCCAATGTATTCCTGCAATGTTTGGTGGAGATCTGAGTATGTAGTTTTAGACCTTATCTGGAACCTCCTATCTGAAAATTTGAAAATTCTTCAAAAATTCGTCCAAAATCTTGATGTCTCCAATCTCTTGTTTTGTACGTTTTTTCCACGTGTCTCGACCTCCAATGGATCCCTGCAAAGTTTGGTGAAGATCTGAGTATGTCGTTTTTGACCTTATCTGGAACATCCTTTCTGAAAATTTGAAAATTCTTAAAAAATTCGTCGAAAATCTTGATGTCTCCAATCTCTTGTTTTGTACGTTTTTTCCACGTGTCTTGACATCCAATGTATCCCTGCAAAGTTTGGTGAAGATCTGAGTATGTAGTTTTTGACCTTATATGGAACCTCCTATCTGAAAATTTGAAAATTCTTAAAAAATTCGTCCAAAATCTTGATGTCTCCAATCTCTTGTTTTGTACGTTTTTTCCACGTGTCTCGACCTCCAATGGATCCCTGCAAAGTTTGGTGAAGATCTGAGTATGTCGTTTTTGACCTTATCTGGAACCTCCCATCTGAAAATTTGAAAATTCTTAAAAAATTCGTCGAAAATCTTGATGTCTCCGATCTCTTGTTTTGTACGTTTTTTCCACGTGTCTTGACATGCAAAGTATTCCTGCAAAGTTTGGTGAAGATCTGAGTATGTAGTTTTTGACCTCATCTGGAACCTCCTATCTGAAAATTTGAAAATTCTTAAAAAATTCGTCCAAAATCTTGATGTCTCCAATCTCTTGTTTTGTACGTTTTTTCCACGTGTCTTGACATCCAATGTATCCCTGCAATGTTTGGTGAAGATCTGAGTATGTAGTTTTTGACCTTATCTGGAACCTCCCATCTGAAAATTTGAAAATTCCTAAAAAATCCGTCCAAAATCTTGATGACCCCAATCTCTTGTTTTGTACTTTTTTTCCACGTGTCTCGACCTCCAATGTATCAATGCAAAGTTTGGTGAAGATCTGAGTATGTAGTTTTTGACCTTATATGGAACCTCCTATCTGAAAATTTGAAAATTCTTAAAAAATTCGTCCAAAATCTTGATGTCACCAATCCTATGTTTTGTATGTTTTTTCCACGTGTCTTGACATCCAATGTATCCATGCAAAGTTTGGTGAAGATCTGAGTATGTCGTTTTTGACCTTATCTGGAACCTCCCATCTGAAAATTTGAAAATTCTTAAAAAATTCGTCCAAAATCTTGATGTCTCCAATCTCTTGTTTTGTACGTTTTTTCCACGTGTCTTGACATCCAATGTATCCCTGCAATGTTTGGTGAAGATCTGAGTATGTAGTTTTTGACCTTATCTGGAACCTCCCATCTGAAAATTTGAAAATTCCTAAAAAATCCGTCCAAAATCTTGATGACCCCAATCTCTTGTTTTGTACTTTTTTTCCACGTGTCTCGACCTCCAATGTATCCCTGCAAAGTTTGGTGAAGATCTGAGTATGTAGTTTTTGACCTTATATGGAACCTCCTATCTGAAAATTTGAAAATTCTTAAAAAATTCGTCCAAAATCTTGATGTCACCAATCCTATGTTTTGTATGTTTTTTCCACGTGTCTTGACATCCAATGTATCCATGCAAAGTTTGGTGAAGATCTGAGTATGTCGTTTTTGACCTTATCTGGAACCTCCCATCTGAAAATTTGAAAATTCTTAAAAAATTCGTCGAAAATCTTGATGTCTCCGATCTCTTGTTTTGTACGTTTTTTCCACGTGTCTTGACATGCAAAGTATCCCTGCAACGTTTGGTGAAGATCTGAGTATGTAGTTTTTGACCTTATCTGGAACCTCCTATCTGAAAATTTGAAAATTCTTAAAAAATTCGTCCAAAATCTTGATGTCTCCAATCTCTTGTTTTGTACGTTTTTTCCACGTGTCTTGACATCCAATGTATTCCTGCAATGTTTGGTGGAGATCTGAGTATGTAGTTTTAGACCTTATCTGGAACCTCCTATCTGAAAATTTGAAAATTCTTCAAAAATTCGTCCAAAATCTTGATGTCTCCAATCTCTTATTTTGTACGTTTTTTCCACGTGTCTCGACCTCCAATGGATCCCTGCAAAGTTTGGTGAAGATCTGAGTATGTCGTTTTTGACCTTATCTGGAACATCCTTTCTGAAAATTTGAAAATTCTTAAAAAATTCGTCGAAAATCTTGATGTCTCCAATCTCTTGTTTTGTACGTTTTTTCCACGTGTCTTGACATCCAATGTATCCCTGCAAAGTTTGGTGAAGATCTGAGTATGTAGTTTTTGACCTTATATGGAACCTCCTATCTGAAAATTTGAAAATTCTTAAAAAATTCGTCCAAAATCTTGATGTCTCCAATCTCTTGTTTTGTACGTTTTTTCCACGTGTCTCGACCTCCAATGGATCCCTGCAAAGTTTGGTGAAGATCTGAGTATGTCGTTTTTGACCTTATCTGGAACCTCCCATCTGAAAATTTGAAAATTCTTAAAAAATTCGTCGAAAATCTTGGTGTCTCCGATCTCTTGTTTTGTACGTTTTTTCCACGTGTCTTGACATGCAAAGTATTCCTGCAAAGTTTGGTGAAGATCTGAGTATGTAGTTTTTGACCTCATCTGGAACCTCCTATCTGAAAATTTGAAAATTCTTAAAAAATTCGTCCAAAATCTTGATGTCTCCAATCTCTTGTTTTGTACGTTTTTTCCACGTGTCTTGACATCCAATGTATCCCTGCAATGTTTGGTGAAGATCTGAGTATGTAGTTTTTGACCTTATCTGGAACCTCCCATCTGAAAATTTGAAAATTCCTAAAAAATCCGTCCAAAATCTTGATGACCCCAATCTCTTGTTTTGTACTTTTTTTCCACGTGTCTCGACCTCCAATGTATCAATGCAAAGTTTGGTGAAGATCTGAGTATGTAGTTTTTGACCTTATATGGAACCTCCTATCTGAAAATTTGAAAATTCTTAAAAAATTCGTCCAAAATCTTGATGTCACCAATCCTATGTTTTGTATGTTTTTTCCACGTGTCTTGACATCCAATGTATCCATGCAAAGTTTGGTGAAGATCTGAGTATGTCGTTTTTGACCTTATCTGGAACCTCCCATCTGAAAATTTGAAAATTCTTAAAAAATTCGTCGAAAATCTTGATGTCTCCGATCTCTTGTTTTGTACGTTTTTTCCACGTGTCTTGACATGCAAAGTATTCCTGCAAAGTTTGGTGAAGATCTGAGTATGTAGTTTTTGACCTCATCTGGAACCTCCTATCTGAAAATTTGAAAATTCTTAAAAAATTCGTCCAAAATTTTGATGTCTCCAATCTCTTGTTTTGTACGTTTTTTCCACGTGTCTTGACATCCAATGTATCCCTGCAATGTTTGGTGAAGATCTGAGTATGTAGTTTTTGACCTTATCTGGAACCTCCCATCTGAAAATTTGAAAATTCCTAAAAAATGCGTCCAAAATCTTGATGACCCCAATCTCTTGTTTTGTACGTTTTTTCCACGTGTCTTGACATCCAATGTATCCCTGCAAAGTTTGGTGAAGATCTGAGTATGTAGTTTTTGACCTTATATTGAACCTCCCATCTGAAAATTTGAAAATTCTTAAAAAATTCGTCCAAAATCTTGATGTCTCCAATCTCTTGTTTTGTACGGTTTTTTCCACGTGTCTTGATATCCAATGTATCCCTGCAAAGTTTGGTGAAGATCTGAGTATGTAGTTTTTGACCTTATATGGAACCTCCTATCTGAAAATTTGAAAATTCTTAAAAAATTCGTCCAAAATCTTGATGTCTCCAATCTCTTGTTTTGTACGTTTTTCCACGTGTCTCGACCTCCAATGGATCCCTGCAAAGTTTGGTGAAGATCTGAGTATGTAGTTTTTGACCTTATCTGGAACCTCCCATCTGAAAATTTGAAAATTCTTAAAAAATTCGACCAAAATCTTGATGTCTCCAATCTTTTGTTTTGTACGTTTTTTCCACGTGTCTTGACACATAATGTATCCCTGCAAAGTTTGGTGAAGATCTGAGTATGTAGTTTTTGACCTTATCTGGAACCTCCTATCTGAAAATTTGAAAATTCTTAAAAAATTCGTCGAAAATCTTGATGTCTCCAATCTTTTGTTTTGTACGTTTTTTCCACGTGTCTTGACATCCAATGTATCCCTGCAAAGTTTGGTGAAGATTTGAGTATGTAGTTTTTGACCTTATATGGAACCTCCTATCTGAAAATTTAAAAATTCTTAAAAAATTCGTCCAAAATCTTGATGTCTCCAATCTCTTGTTTTGTACGTTTTTTCCACGTGTCTCGACCTCCAATGGATCCCTGCAAAGTTTGGTGAAGATCTGAGTATGTCGTTTTTGATCTTATCTGGAAAATCCCATCTGAAAATTTGAAAATTCTTAAAAAATTCGTCGAAAATCTTGATGTCTCCGATCTCTTGTTTTGTACGTTTTTTCCACGTGTCTTGACATGCAAAGTATTCCTGCAAAGTTTGGTGAAGATCTGAGTATGTAGTTTTTGACCTCATCTGGAACCTCCTATCTGAAAATATGAAAATTCTTAAAAAATTCGTCCAAAATCTTGATGTCTCCAATCTCTTGTTTTGTACGTTTTTTCCACGTGTCTTGACATCCAATGTATCCCTGCAATGTTTGGTGAAGATCTGAGTATGTAGTTTTTGACCTTATCTGGAACCTCCCATCTGAAAATTTGAAAATTCCTAAAAAATCCGTCCAAAATCTTGATGACCCCAATCTCTTGTTTTGTACTTTTTTTCCACGTGTCTCGACCTCCAATGTATCCCTGCAAAGTTTGGTGAAGATCTGAGTATGTAGTTTTTGACCTTATATGGAACCTCCTATCTGAAAATTTGAAAATTCTTAAAAAATTCGTCCAAAATCTTGATGTCACCAATCCTATGTTTTGTATGTTTTTTCCACGTGTCTTGACATCCAATGTATCCATGCAAAGTTTGGTGAAGATCTGAGTATGTCGTTTTTGACCTTATCTGGAACCTCCCATCTGAAAATTTGAAAATTCTTAAAAAATTCGTCCAAAATCTTGATGTCTCCAATCTCTTGTTTTGTACGTTTTTTCCACGTGTCTGGACCTCCAATGGATCCCTGCAAAGTTTGGTGAAGATCTGAGTATGTCGTTTTTGACCTTATCTGGAACCTCCCATCTGAAAATTTGAAAATTCTTAAAAAATTCGTCGAAAATCTTGATGTCTCCGATCTCTTGTTTTGTACGTTTTTTCCACGTGTCTTGACATGCAAAGTATTCCTGCAAAGTTTGGTGAAGATCTGAGTATGTAGTTTTTGACCTCATCTGGAACCTCCTATCTGAAAATTTGAAAATTCTTAAAAAATTCGTCCAAAATCTTGATGTCTCCAATCTCTTGTTTTGTACGTTTTTTCCACGTGTCTTGACATCCAATGTATCCCTGCAATGTTTGGTGAAGATCTGAGTATGTAGTTTTTGACCTTATCTGGAACCTCCCATCTGAAAATTTGAAAATTCCTAAAAAATCCGTCCAAAATCTTGATGACCCCAATCTCTTGTTTTGTACTTTTTTTCCACGTGTCTCGACCTCCAATGTATCCCTGCAAAGTTTGGTGAAGATCTGAGTATGTAGTTTTTGACCTTATATGGAACCTCCTATCTGAAAATTTGAAAATTCTTAAAAAATTCGTCCAAAATCTTGATGTCACCAATCCTATGTTTTGTATGTTTTTTCCACGTGTCTTGACATCCAATGTATCCATGCAAAGTTTGGTGAAGATCTGAGTATGTCGTTTTTGACCTTATCTGGAACCTCCCATCTGAAAATTTGAAAATTCTTAAAAAATTCGTCGAAAATCTTGATGTCTCCGATCTCTTGTTTTGTACGTTTTTTCCACGTGTCTTGACATGCAAAGTATCCCTGCAACGTTTGGTGAAGATCTGAGTATGTAGTTTTTGACCTTATCTGGAACCTCCTATCTGAAAATTTGAAAATTCTTAAAAAATTCGTCCAAAATCTTGATGTCTCCAATCTCTTGTTTTGTACGTTTTTTCCACGTGTCTTGACATCCAATGTATCCCTGCAATGTTTGGTGAAGATCTGAGTATGTAGTTTTTGACCTTATATGGAGCCTCCTATCTGAAAATTTGAAAATTCTTAAAAAATTCGTCCAAAATCTTGATGTCTCCAATCTCTTGTTTTGTACGTTCTTTCCACGTGTCTTGACATCCAATGTATCCCTGCAATGTTTGGTGAAGATCTGAGTATGTAGTTTTTGACCTTATATGGAACCTCCTATCTGAAAATTTGAAAATTCTTAAAAGAATTTAACAAAATCTTGATGTCCCCAATCCTATGTTTTGTATGTTTTTTCCACGTGTCTTGACATACAATGTATCCCTGCAGAGTTTGGTGAAGATCTGAGTATGTAGTTTTTGACCTTATCTGGAACCTCCCATCTGAAAATTTGAAAATTCCTAAAAAATCCGTCCAAAATCTTGTTGACCCGAATCTCTTGTTTTGTACGTTTTTTCCACGTGTCTTGACATCCAATGTATCCCTGCAAAGTTTGGTGAAGATCTGAGTATGTAGTTTTTGACCTTATCTGGAACCGCATTTCTGAAACTTTGAAAATTTTTAAAAAAATCGTCCAAAATCTTGATGTCTCCAATCTCTTGTTTTGTACGTTTTTTCCACGTGTCTTGACATCCAATGTATCCCTGCAAAGTTTGGTGAAGATCTGAGTATGTAGTTTTTGACCTTATATGGAACCTCCTATCTGAAAATTTGAAAATTCTTAAAAAATTCGTCCAAAATCTTGATGTCTCCAATCTCTTGTTTTGTACGTTTTTTCCACGTGTCTCGACCTCCAATGGATCCCTGCAAAGTTTGGTGAAGATCTGAGTATGTCGTTTTTGACCTTATCTGGAACCTCCCATCTGAAAATTTGAAAATTCTTAAAAAATTCGTCGAAAATCTTGATGTCTCCGATCTCTTGTTTTGTACGTTTTTTCCACGTGTCTTGACATGCAAAGTATTCCTGCAAAGTTTGGTGAAGATCTGAGTATGTAGTTTTTGACCTCATCTGGAACCTCCTATCTGAAAATTTGAAAATTCTTAAAAAATTCGTCCAAAATCTTGATGTCTCCAATCTCTTGTTTTGTACGTTTTTTCCACGTGTCTTGACATCCAATGTATCCCTGCAAAGTTTGGTGAAGATCTGAGTATGTAGTTTTTGACCTTATCTGGAACCTCCTATCTGAAAATTTGAAAATTCTTAAAAAATTCGTCCAAAATCTTGATGTCTCCAATCTCTTGTTTTGTACGTTTTTTCCACGTGTCTTGATATCAAATGTATCCCTGCAAAGTTTGGTGAAGATCTGAGTATGTCGTTTTTGACCTTATCTGGAACATCCTTTCTGAAAATTTGAAAATTGTTAAAAAATTCGTCCAAAATCTTGATGTCTCCAATCTCTTTTTTGTACGTTTTTTCCACGTGTCTTGACATCCAATGGATCCCTGCAAAGTTTGGTGAAGATCTGAGTATGTAGTTTTTGACCTTATCTGGAACATCCTTTCTGAAAATTTGAAAATTCTTAAAAAATTCGTCGAAAATCTTGATGTCTCCAATCTCTTGTTTTGTACGTTTTTTCCACGTGTCTTGACATCCAATGTATCCCTGCAAAGTTTGGTGAAGATCTGAGTATGTAGTTTTTGACCTTATATGGAACCTCCTATCTGAAAATTTGAAAATTCTTAAAAAATTCGTCCAAAATCTTGATGTCTCCAATCTCTTGTTTTGTACGTTTTTTCCACGTGTCTCGACCTCCAATGGATCCCTGCAAAGTTTGGTGAAGATCTGAGTATGTCGTTTTTGACCTTATCTGGAACCTCCCATCTGAAAATTTGAAAATTCTTAAAAAATTCCTCGAAAATCTTGATGTCTCCGATCTCTTGTTTTGTACGTTTTTTCCACGTGTCTTGACATGCAAAGTATTCCTGCAAAGTTTGGTGAAGATCTGAGTATGTAGTTTTTGACCTCATCTGGAACCTCCTATCTGAAAATTTGAAAATTCTTAAAAAATTCGTCCAAAATCTTGATGTCTCCAATCTCTTGTTTTGTACGTTTTTTCCACGTGTCTTGACATCCAATGTATCCCTGCAATGTTTGGTGAAGATCTGAGTATGTAGTTTTTGACCTTATCTGGAACCTCCCATCTGAAAATTTGAAAATTCCTAAAAAATCCGTCCAAAATCTTGATGACCCCAATCTCTTGTTTTGTACTTTTTTTCCACGTGTCTCGACCTCCAATGTATCAATGCAAAGTTTGGTGAAGATCTGAGTATGTAGTTTTTGACCTTATATGGAACCTCCTATCTGAAAATTTGAAAATTCTTAAAAAATTCGTCCAAAATCTTGATGTCACCAATCCTATGTTTTGTATGTTTTTTCCACGTGTCTTTACATCCAATGTATCCATGCAAAGTTTGGTGAAGATCTGAGTATGTCGTTTTTGACCTTATCTGGAACCTCCCATCTGAAAATTTGAAAATTCTTAAAAAATTCGTCCAAAATCTTGATGTCTCCAATCTCTTGTTTTGTACGTTTTTTCCACGTGTCTTGACATCCAATGTATCCCTGCAATGTTTGGTGAAGATCTGAGTATGTAGTTTTTGACCTTATCTGGAACCTCCCATCTGAAAATTTGAAAATTCCTAAAAAATCCGTCCAAAATCTTGATGACCCCAATCTCTTGTTTTGTACTTTTTTTCCACGTGTCTCGACCTCCAATGTATCCCTGCAAAGTTTGGTGAAGATCTGAGTATGTAGTTTTTGACCTTATATGGAACCTCCTATCTGAAAATTTGAAAATTCTTAAAAAATTCGTCCAAAATCTTGATGTCACCAATCCTATGTTTTGTATGTTTTTTCCACGTGTCTTGACATCCAATGTATCCATGCAAAGTTTGGTGAAGATCTGAGTATGTCGTTTTTGACCTTATCTGGAACCTCCCATCTGAAAATTTGAAAATTCTTAAAAAATTCGTCGAAAATCTTGATGTCTCCGATCTCTTGTTTTGTACGTTTTTTCCACGTGTCTTGACATGCAAAGTATCCCTGCAACGTTTGGTGAAGATCTGAGTATGTAGTTTTTGACCTTATCTGGAACCTCCTATCTGAAAATTTGAAAATTCATAAAAAATTCGTCCAAAATCTTGATGTCTCCAATCTCTTGTTTTGTACGTTTTTTCCACGTGTCTTGACATCCAATGTATTCCTGCAATGTTTGGTGGAGATCTGAGTATGTAGTTTTAGACCTTATCTGGAACCTCCTATCTGAAAATTTGAAAATTCTTCAAAAATTCGTCCAAAATCTTGATGTCTCCAATCTCTTATTTTGTACGTTTTTTCCACGTGTCTCGACCTCCAATGGATCCCTGCAAAGTTTGGTGAAGATCTGAGTATGTCGTTTTTGACCTTATCTGGAACATCCTTTCTGAAAATTTGAAAATTCTTAAAAAATTCGTCGAAAATCTTGATGTCTCCAATCTCTTGTTTTGTACGTTTTTTCCACGTGTCTTGACATCCAATGTATCCCTGCAAAGTTTGGTGAAGATCTGAGTATGTAGTTTTTGACCTTATATGGAACCTCCTATCTGAAAATTTGAAAATTCTTAAAAAATTCGTCCAAAATCTTGATGTCTCCAATCTCTTGTTTTGTACGTTTTTTCCACGTGTCTCGACCTCCAATGGATCCCTGCAAAGTTTGGTGAAGATCTGAGTATGTCGTTTTTGACCTTATCTGGAACCTCCCATCTGAAAATTTGAAAATTCTTAAAAAATTCGTCGAAAATCTTGATGTCTCCGATCTCTTGTTTTGTACGTTTTTTCCACGTGTCTTGACATGCAAAGTATTCCTGCAAAGTTTGGTGAAGATCTGAGTATGTAGTTTTTGACCTTATCTGGAACCTCCCATCTGAAAATTTGAAAATTCCTAAAAAATCCGTCCAAAATCTTGATGACCCCAATCTCTTGTTTTGTACTTTTTTTCCACGTGTCTCGACCTCCAATGTATCAATGCAAAGTTTGGTGAAGATCTGAGTATGTAGTTTTTGACCTTATATGGAACCTCCTATCTGAAAATTTGAAAATTCTTAAAAAATTCGTCCAAAATCTTGATGTCACCAATCCTATGTTTTGTATGTTTTTTCCACGTGTCTTGACATCCAATGTATCCATGCAAAGTTTGGTGAAGATCTGAGTATGTCGTTTTTGACCTTATCTGGAACCTCCCATCTGAAAATTTGAAAATTCTTAAAAAATTCGTCCAAAATCTTGATGTCTCCAATCTCTTGTTTTGTACGTTTTTTCCACGTGTCTTGACATCCAATGTATCCCTGCAATGTTTGGTGAAGATCTGAGTATGTAGTTTTTGACCTTATCTGGAACCTCCCATCTGAAAATTTGAAAATTCCTAAAAAATCCGTCCAAAATCTTGATGACCCCAATCTCTTGTTTTGTACTTTTTTTCCACGTGTCTCGACCTCCAATGTATCCCTGCAAAGTTTGGTGAAGATCTGAGTATGTAGTTTTTGACCTTAAATGGAACCTCCTATCTGAAAATTTGAAAATTCTTAAAAAATTCGTCCAAAATCTTGATGTCACCAATCCTATGTTTTGTATGTTTTTTCCACGTGTCTTGACATCCAATGTATCCATGCAAAGTTTGGTGAAGATCTGAGTATGTCGTTTTTGACCTTATCTGGAACCTCCCATCTGAAAATTTGAAAATTCTTAAAAAATTCGTCGAAAATCTTGATGTCTCCGATCTCTTGTTTTGTACGTTTTTTCCACGTGTCTTGACATGCAAAGTGTCCCTGCAACGTTTGGTGAAGATGTGAGTATGTAGTTTTTGACCTTATCTGGAACCTCCTATCTGAAAATTTGAAAATTCTTAAAAAATTCGTCCAAAATCTTGATGTCTCCAATCTCTTGTTTTGTACGTTTTTTCCACGTGTCTTGACATCCAATGTATTCCTGCAATGTTTGGTGGAGATCTGAGTATGTAGTTTTAGTCCTTATATGGAACCTCCTATCTGAAAATTTGAAAATTCTTCAAAAATTCGTCCAAAATCTTGATGTCTCCAATCTCTTATTTTGTACGTTTTTTCCACGTGTCTCGACCTCCAATGGATCCCTGCAAAGTTTGGTGAAGATCTGAGTATGTCGTTTTTGACCTTATCTGGAACATCCTTTCTGAAAATTTGAAAATTCTTAAAAAATTCGTCGAAAATCTTGATGTCTCCAATCTCTTGTTTTGTACGTTTTTTCCACGTGTCTTGACATCCAATGTATCCCTGCAAAGTTTGGTGAAGATCTGAGTATGTAGTTTTTGACCTTATATGGAACCTCCTATCTGAAAATTTGAAAATTCTTAAAAAATTCGTCCAAAATCTTGATGTCTCCAATCTCTTGTTTTGTACGTTTTTTCCACGTGTCTCGACCTCCAATGGATCCCTGCAAAGTTTGGTGAAGATCTGAGTATGTCGTTTTTGACCTTATCTGGAACCTCCCATCTGAAAATTTGAAAATTCTTAAAAAATTCGTCGAAAATCTTGATGTCTCCGATCTCTTGTTTTGTACGTTTTTTCCACGTGTCTTGACATGCAAAGTATTCCTGCAAAGTTTGGTGAAGATCTGAGTATGTAGTTTTTCACCTCATCTGGAACCTCCTATCTGAAAATTTGAAAATTCTTAAAAAATTCGTCCAAAATCTTGATGTCTCCAATCTCTTGTTTTGTACGTTTTTTCCACGTGTCTTGACATCCAATGTATCCCTGCAATGTTTGGTGAAGATCTGAGTATGTAGTTTTTGACCTTATCTGGAACCTCCCATCTGAAAATTTGAAAATTCCTAAAAAATCCGTCCAAAATCTTGATGACCCCAATCTCTTGTTTTGTACTTTTTTTCCACGTGTCTCGACCTCCAATGTATCAATGCAAAGTTTGGTGAAGATCTGAGTATGTAGTTTTTGACCTTATATGGAACCTCCTATCTGAAAATTTGAAAATTCTTAAAAAATTCGTCCAAAATCTTGATGTCACCAATCCTATGTTTTGTATGTTTTTTCCACGTGTCTTGACATCCAATGTATCCATGCAAAGTTTGGTGAAGATCTGAGTATGTCGTTTTTGACCTTATCTGGAACCTCCCATCTGAAAATTTGAAAATTCTTAAAAAATTCGTCGAAAATCTTGATGTCTCCGATCTCTTGTTTTGTACGTTTTTTCCACGTGTCTTGACATGCAAAGTATTCCTGCAAAGTTTGGTGAAGATCTGAGTATGTAGTTTTTGACCTCATCTGGAACCTCCTATCTGAAAATTTGAAAATTCTTAAAAACTTCGTCCAAAATTTTGATGTCTCCAATCTCTTGTTTTGTACGTTTTTTCCACGTGTCTTGACATCCAATGTATCCCTGCAATGTTTGGTGAAGATCTGAGTATGTAGTTTTTGACCTTATCTGGAACCTCCCATCTGAAAATTTGAAAATTCCTAAAAAATCCGTCCAAAATCTTGATGACCCCAATCTCTTGTTTTGTACGTTTTTTCCACGTGTCTTGACATCCAATGTATCCCTGCAAAGTTTGGTGAAGATCTGAGTATGTAGTTTTTGACCTTATATTGAACCTCCCATCTGAAAATTTGAAAATTCTTAAAAAATTCGTCCAAAATCTTGATGTCTCCAATCTCTTGTTTTGTACGGTTTTTTCCACGTGTCTTGATATCCAATGTATCCCTGCAAAGTTTGGTGAAGATCTGAGTATGTAGTTTTTGACCTTATATGGAACCTCCTATCTGAAAATTTGAAAATTCTTAAAAAATTCGTCCAAAATCTTGATGTCTCCAATCTCTTGTTTTGTACGTTTTTCCACGTGTCTCGACCTCCAATGGATCCCTGCAAAGTTTGGTGAAGATCTGAGTATGTAGTTTTTGACCTTATCTGGAACCTCCCATCTGAAAATTTGAAAATTCTTAAAAAATTCGACCAAAATCTTGATGTCTCCAATCTTTTGTTTTGTACGTTTTTTCCACGTGTCTTGACACATAATGTATCCCTGCAAAGTTTGGTGAAGATCTGAGTATGTAGTTTTTGACCTTATCTGGAACCTCCTATCTGAAAATTTGAAAATTCTTAAAAAATTCGTCGAAAATCTTGATGTCTCCAATCTTTTGTTTTGTACGTTTTTTCCACGTGTCTTGACATCCAATGTATCCCTGCAAAGTTTGGTGAAGATCTGAGTATGTAGTTTTTGACCTTATATGGAACCTCCTATCTGAAAATTTAAAAATTCTTAAAAAATTCGTCCAAAATCTTGATGTCTCCAATCTCTTGTTTTGTACGTTTTTTCCACGTGTCTCGACCTCCAATGGATCCCTGCAAAGTTTGGTGAAGATCTGAGTATGTCGTTTTTGATCTTATCTGGAACCTCCCATCTGAAAATTTGAAAATTCTTAAAAAATTCGTCGAAAATCTTGATGTCTCCGATCTCTTGTTTTGTACGTTTTTTCCACGTGTCTTGACATGCAAAGTATTCCTGCAAAGTTTGGTGAAGATCTGAGTATGTAGTTTTTGACCTCATCTGGAACCTCCTATCTGAAAATTTGAAAATTCTTAAAAAATTCGTCCAAAATCTTGATGTCTCCAATCTCTTGTTTTGTACGTTTTTTCCACGTGTCTTGACATCCAATGTATCCCTGCAATGTTTGGTGAAGATCTGAGTATGTAGTTTTTGACCTTATCTGGAACCTCCCATCTGAAAATTTGAAAATTCCTAAAAAATCCGTCCAAAATCTTGATGACCCCAATCTCTTGTTTTGTACTTTTTTTCCACGTGTCTCGACCTCCAATGTATCCCTGCAAAGTTTGGTGAAGATCTGAGTATGTAGTTTTTGACCTTATATGGAACCTCCTATCTGAAAATTTGAAAATTCTTAAAAAATTCGTCCAAAATCTTGATGTCACCAATCCTATGTTTTGTATGTTTTTTCCACGTGTCTTGACATCCAATGTATCCATGCAAAGTTTGGTGAAGATCTGAGTATGTCGTTTTTGACCTTATCTGGAACCTCCCATCTGAAAATTTGAAAATTCTTAAAAAATTCGTCCAAAATCTTGATGTCTCCAATCTCTTGTTTTGTACGTTTTTTCCACGTGTCTCGACCTCCAATGGATCCCTGCAAAGTTTGGTGAAGATCTGAGTATGTCGTTTTTGACCTTATCTGGAACCTCCCATCTGAAAATTTGAAAATTCTTAAAAAATTCGTCGAAAATCTTGATGTCTCCGATCTCTTGTTTTGTACGTTTTTTCCACGTGTCTTGACATGCAAAGTATTCCTGCAAAGTTTGGTGAAGATCTGAGTATGTAGTTTTTGACCTCATCTGGAACCTCCTATCTGAAAATTTGAAAATTCTTAAAAAATTCGTCCAAAATCTTGATGTCTCCAATCTCTTGTTTTGTACGTTTTTTCCACGTGTCTTGACATCCAATGTATCCCTGCAATGTTTGGTGAAGATCTGAGTATGTAGTTTTTGACCTTATCTGGAACCTCCCATCTGAAAATTTGAAAATTCCTAAAAAATCCGTCCAAAATCTTGATGACCCCAATCTCTTGTTTTGTACTTTTTTTCCACGTGTCTCGACCTCCAATGTATCCCTGCAAAGTTTGGTGAAGATCTGAGTATGTAGTTTTTGACCTTATATGGAACCTCCTATCTGAAAATTTGAAAATTCTTAAAAAATTCGTCCAAAATCTTGATGTCACCAATCCTATGTTTTGTATGTTTTTTCCACGTGTCTTGACATCCAATGTATCCATGCAAAGTTTGGTGAAGATCTGAGTATGTCGTTTTTGACCTTATCTGGAACCTCCCATCTGAAAATTTGAAAATTCTTAAAAAATTCGTCGAAAATCTTGATGTCTCCGATCTCTTGTTTTGTACGTTTTTTCCACGTGTCTTGACATGCAAAGTATCCCTGCAACGTTTGGTGAAGATCTGAGTATGTAGTTTTTGACCTTATCTGGAACCTCCTATATGAAAATTTGAAAATTCTTAAAAAATTCGTCCAAAATCTTGATGTCTCCAATCTCTTGTTTTGTACGTTTTTTCCACGTGTCTTGACATCCAATGTATCCCTGCAATGTTTGGTGAAGATCTGAGTATGTAGTTTTTGACCTTATATGGAGCCTCCTATCTGAAAATTTGAAAATTCTTAAAAAATTCGTCCAAAATCTTGATGTCTCCAATCTCTTGTTTTGTACGTTCTTTCCACGTGTCTTGACATCCAATGTATCCCTGCAATGTTTGGTGAAGATCTGAGTATGTAGTTTTTGACCTTATATGGAACCTCCTATCTGAAAATTTGAAAATTCTTAAAAGAATTTAACAAAATCTTGATGTCCCCAATCCTATGTTTTGTATGTTTTTTCCACGTGTCTTGACATACAATGTATCCCTGCAGAGTTTGGTGAAGATCTGAGTATGTAGTTTTTGACCTTATCTGGAACCTCCCATCTGAAAATTTGAAAATTCCTAAAAAATCCGTCCAAAATCTTGTTGACCCGAATCTCTTGTTTTGTACGTTTTTTCCACGTGTCTTGACATCCAATGTATCCCTGCAAAGTTTGGTGAAGATCTGAGTATGTAGTTTTTGACCTTATCTGGAACCGCATTTCTGAAACTTTGAAAATTTTTAAAAAAATCGTCCAAAATCTTGATGTCTCCAATCTCTTGTTTTGTACGTTTTTTCCACGTGTCTTGACATCCAATGTATCCCTGCAAAGTTTGGTGAAGATCTGAGTATGTAGTTTTTGACCTTATATGGAACCTCCTATCTGAAAATTTGAAAATTCTTAAAAAATTCGTCCAAAATCTTGATGTCTCCAATCTCTTGTTTTGTACGTTTTTTCCACGTGTCTCGACCTCCAATGGATCCCTGCAAAGTTTGGTGAAGATCTGAGTATGTCGTTTTTGACCTTATCTGGAACCTCCCATCTGAAAATTTGAAAATTCTTAAAAAATTCGTCGAAAATCTTGATGTCTCCGATCTCTTGTTTTGTACGTTTTTTCCACGTGTCTTGACATGCAAAGTATTCCTGCAAAGTTTGGTGAAGATCTGAGTATGTAGTTTTTGACCTCATCTGGAACCTCCTATCTGAAAATTTGAAAATTCTTAAAAAATTCGTCCAAAATCTTGATGTCTCCAATCTCTTGTTTTGTACGTTTTTTCCACGTGTCTTGACATCCAATGTATCCCTGCAAAGTTTGGTGAAGATCTGAGTATGTAGTTTTTGACCTTATCTGGAACCTCCTATCTGAAAATTTGAAAATTCTTAAAAAATTCGTCCAAAATCTTGATGTCTCCAATCTCTTGTTTTGTACGTTTTTTCCACGTGTCTTGATATCCAATGTATCCCTGCAAAGTTTGGTGAAGATCTGAGTATGTCGTTTTTGACCTTATCTGGAACATCCTTTCTGAAAATTTGAAAATTGTTAAAAAATTCGTCCAAAATCTTGATGTCTCCAATCTCTTTTTTGTACGTTTTTTCCACGTGTCTTGACATCCAATGGATCCCTGCAAAGTTTGGTGAAGATCTGAGTATGTAGTTTTTGACCTTATCTGGAACATCCTTTCTGAAAATTTGAAAATTCTTAAAAAATTCGTCGAAAATCTTGATGTCTCCAATCTCTTGTTTTGTACGTTTTTTCCACGTGTCTTGACATCCAATGTATCCCTGCAAAGTTTGGTGAAGATCTGAGTATGTAGTTTTTGACCTTATATGGAACCTCCTATCTGAAAATTTGAAAATTCTTAAAAAATTCGTCCAAAATCTTGATGTCTCCAATCTCTTGTTTTGTACGTTTTTTCCACGTGTCTCGACCTCCAATGGATCCCTGCAAAGTTTGGTGAAGATCTGAGTATGTCGTTTTTGACCTTATCTGGAACCTCCCATCTGAAAATTTGAAAATTCTTAAAAAATTCGTCGAAAATCTTGATGTCTCCGATCTCTTGTTTTGTACGTTTTTTCCACGTGTCTTGACATGCAAAGTATTCCTGCAAAGTTTGGTGAAGATCTGAGTATGTAGTTTTTGACCTCATCTGGAACCTCCTATCTGAAAATTTGAAAATTCTTAAAAAATTCGTCCAAAATCTTGATGTCTCCAATCTCTTGTTTTGTACGTTTTTTCCACGTGTCTTGACATCCAATGTATCCCTGCAATGTTTGGTGAAGATCTGAGTATGTAGTTTTTGACCTTATCTGGAACCTCCCATCTGAAAATTTGAAAATTCCTAAAAAATCCGTCCAAAATCTTGATGACCCCAATCTCTTGTTTTGTACTTTTTTTCCACGTGTCTCGACCTCCAATGTATCAATGCAAAGTTTGGTGAAGATCTGAGTATGTAGTTTTTGACCTTATATGGAACCTCCTATCTGAAAATTTGAAAATTCTTAAAAAATTCGTCCAAAATCTTGATGTCACCAATCCTATGTTTTGTATGTTTTTTCCACGTGTCTTGACATCCAATGTATCCATGCAAAGTTTGGTGAAGATCTGAGTATGTCGTTTTTGACCTTATCTGGAACCTCCCATCTGAAAATTTGAAAATTCTTAAAAAATTCGTCCAAAATCTTGATGTCTCCAATCTCTTGTTTTGTACGTTTTTTCCACGTGTCTTGACATCCAATGTATCCCTGCAATGTTTGGTGAAGATCTGAGTATGTAGTTTTTGACCTTATCTGGAACCTCCCATCTGAAAATTTGAAAATTCCTAAAAAATCCGTCCAAAATCTTGATGACCCCAATCTCTTGTTTTGTACTTTTTTTCCACGTGTCTCGACCTCCAATGTATCCCTGCAAAGTTTGGTGAAGATCTGAGTATGTAGTTTTTGACCTTATATGGAACATCCTATCTGAAAATTTGAAAATTCTTAAAAAATTCGTCCAAAATCTTGATGTCACCAATCCTATGTTTTGTATGTTTTTTCCACGTGTCTTGACATCCAATGTATCCATGCAAAGTTTGGTGAAGATCTGAGTATGTCGTTTTTGACCTTATCTGGAACCTCCCATCTGAAAATTTGAAAATTCTTAAAAAATTCGTCGAAAATCTTGATGTCTCCGATCGCTTGTTTTGTACGTTTTTTCCACGTGTCTTGACATGCAAAGTATCCCTGCAACGTTTGGTGAAGATCTGAGTATGTAGTTTTTGACCTTATCTGGAACCTCCTATATGAAAATTTGAAAATTCTTAAAAAATTCGTCCAAAATCTTGATGTCTCCAATCTCTTGTTTTGTACGTTTTTTCCACGTGTCTTGACATCCAATGTATCCCTGCAATGTTTGGTGAAGATCTGAGTATGTAGTTTTTGACCTTATATGGAGCCTCCTATCTGAAAATTTGAAAATTCTTAAAAAATTCGTCCAAAATCTTGATGTCTCCAATCTCTTGTTTTGTACGTTCTTTCCACGTGTCTTGACATCCAATGTATCCCTGCAATGTTTGGTGAAGATCTGAGTATGTAGTTTTTGACCTTATATGGAACCTCCTATCTGAAAATTTGAAAATTCTTAAAAGAATTTAACAAAATCTTGATGTCCCCAATCCTATGTTTTGTATGTTTTTTCCACGTGTCTTGACATACAATGTATCCCTGCAGAGTTTGGTGAAGATCTGAGTATGTAGTTTTTGACCTTATCTGGAACCTCCCATCTGAAAATTTGAAAATTCCTAAAAAATCCGTCCAAAATCTTGTTGACCCGAATCTCTTGTTTTGTACGTTTTTTCCACGTGTCTTGACATCCAATGTATCCCTGCAAAGTTTGGTGAAGATCTGAGTATGTAGTTTTTGACCTTATCTGGAACCGCATTTCTGAAACTTTGAAAATTTTTAAAAAAATCGTCCAAAATCTTGATGTCTCCAATCTCTTGTTTTGTACGTTTTTTCCACGTGTCTTGACATCCAATGTATCCCTGCAAAGTTTGGTGAAGATCTGAGTATGTAGTTTTTGACCTTATATGGAACCTCCTATCTGAAAATTTGAAAATTCTTAAAAAATTCGTCCAAAATCTTGATGTCTCCAATCTCTTGTTTTGTACGTTTTTTCCACGTGTCTCGACCTCCAATGGATCCCTGCAAAGTTTGGTGAAGATCTGAGTATGTCGTTTTTGACCTTATCTGGAACCTCCCATCTGAAAATTTGAAAATTCTTAAAAAATTCGTCGAAAATCTTGATGTCTCCGATCTCTTGTTTTGTACGTTTTTTCCACGTGTCTTGACATGCAAAGTATTCCTGCAAAGTTTGGTGAAGATCTGAGTATGTAGTTTTTGACCTCATCTGGAACCTCCTATCTGAAAATTTGAAAATTCTTAAAAAATTCGTCCAAAATCTTGATGTCTCCAATCTCTTGTTTTGTACGTTTTTTCCACGTGTCTTGACATCCAATGTATCCCTGCAAAGTTTGGTGAAGATCTGAGTATGTAGTTTTTGACCTTATCTGGAACCTCCTATCTGAAAATTTGAAAATTCTTAAAAAAATCGTCCAAAATCTTGATGTCTCCAATCTCTTGTTTTGTACGTTTTTTCCACGTGTCTTGATATCCAATGTATCCCTGCAAAGTTTGGTGAAGATCTGAGTATGTCGTTTTTGACCTTATCTGGAACATCCTTTCTGAAAATTTGAAAATTGTTAAAAAATTCGTCCAAAATCTTGATGTCTCCAATCTCTTTTTTGTACGTTTTTTCCACGTGTCTTGACATCCAATGGATCCCTGCAAAGTTTGGTGAAGATCTGAGTATGTAGTTTTTGACCTTATCTGGAACATCCTTTCTGAAAATTTGAAAATTCTTAAAAAATTCGTCGAAAATCTTGATGTCTCCAATCTCTTGTTTTGTACGTTTTTTCCACGTGTCTTGACATCCAATGTATCCCTGCAAAGTTTGGTGAAGATCTGAGTATGTAGTTTTTGACCTTATATGGAACCTCCTATCTGAAAATTTGAAAATTCTTAAAAAATTCGTCCAAAATCTTGATGTCTCCAATCTCTTGTTTTGTACGTTTTTTCCACGTGTCTCGACCTCCAATGGATCCCTGCAAAGTTTGGTGAAGATCTGAGTATGTCGTTTTTGACCTTATCTGGAACCTCCCATCTGAAAATTTGAAAATTCTTAAAAAATTCGTCGAAAATCTTGATGTCTCCGATCTCTTGTTTTGTACGTTTTTTCCACGTGTCTTGACATGCAAAGTATTCCTGCAAAGTTTGGTGAAGATCTGAGTATGTAGTTTTTGACCTCATCTGGAACCTCCTATCTGAAAATTTGAAAATTCTTAAAAAATTCGTCCAAAATCTTGATGTCTCCAATCTCTTGTTTTGTACGTTTTTTCCACGTGTCTTGACATCCAATGTATCCCTGCAATGTTTGGTGAAGATCTGAGTATGTAGTTTTTGACCTTATCTGGAACCTCCCATCTGAAAATTTGAAAATTCCTAAAAAATCCGTCCAAAATCTTGATGACCCCAATCTCTTGTTTTGTACTTTTTTTCCACGTGTCTCGACCTCCAATGTATCAATGCAAAGTTTGGTGAAGATCTGAGTATGTAGTTTTTGACCTTATATGGAACCTCCTATCTGAAAATTTGAAAATTCTTAAAAAATTCGTCCAAAATCTTGATGTCACCAATCCTATGTTTTGTATGTTTTTTCCACGTGTCTTGACATCCAATGTATCCATGCAAAGTTTGGTGAAGATCTGAGTATGTCGTTTTTGACCTTATCTGGAACCTCCCATCTGAAAATTTGAAAATTCTTAAAAAATTCGTCGAAAATCTTGATGTCTCCAATCTCTTGTTTTGTACGTTTTTTCCACGTGTCTTGACATCCAATGTATCCCTGCAATGTTTGGTGAAGATCTGAGTATGTAGTTTTTGACCTTATCTGGAACCTCCCATCTGAAAATTTGAAAATTCCTAAAAAATCCGTCCAAAATCTTGATGACCCCAATCTCTTGTTTTGTACTTTTTTTCCACGTGTCTCGACCTCCAATGTATCCCTGCAAAGTTTGGTGAAGATCTGAGTATGTAGTTTTTGACCTTATATGGAACATCCTATCTGAAAATTTGAAAATTCTTAAAAAATTCGTCCAAAATCTTGATGTCACCAATCCTATGTTTTGTATGTTTTTTCCACGTGTCTTGACATCCAATGTATCCAAGCAAAGTTTGGTGAAGATCTGAGTATGTCGTTTTTGACCTTATCTGGAACCTCCCATCTGAAAATTTGAAAATTCTTAAAAAATTCGTCGAAAATCTTGATGTCTCCGATCTCTTGTTTTGTACGTTTTTTCCACGTGTCTTGACATGCAAAGTATCCCTGCAACGTTTGGTGAAGATCTGAGTATGTAGTTTTTGACCTTATCTGGAACCTCCTATCTGAAAATTTGAAAATTCTTAAAAAATTCGTCCAAAATCTTGATGTCTCCAATCTCTTGTTTTGTACGTTTTTTCCACGTGTCTTGACATCCAATGTATTCCTGCAATGTTTGGTGGAGATCTGAGTATGTAGTTTTAGACCTTATCTGGAACCTCCTATCTGAAAATTTGAAAATTCTTCAAAAATTCGTCCAAAATCTTGATGTCTCCAATCTCTTATTTTGTACGTTTTTTCCACGTGTCTCGACCTCCAATGGATCCCTGCAAAGTTTGGTGAAGATCTGAGTATGTCGTTTTTGACCTTATCTGGAACATCCTTTCTGAAAATTTGAAAATTCTTAAAAAATTCGTCGAAAATCTTGATGTCTCCAATCTCTTGTTTTGTACGTTTTTTCCACGTGTCTTGACATCCAATGTATCCCTGCAAAGTTTGGTGAAGATCTGAGTATGTAGTTTTTGACCTTATATGGAACCTCCTATCTGAAAATTTGAAAATTCTTAAAAAATTCGTCCAAAATCTTGATGTCTCCAATCTCTTGTTTTGTACGTTTTTTCCACGTGTCTCGACCTCCAATGGATCCCTGCAAAGTTTGGTGAAGATCTGAGTATGTCGTTTTTGACCTTATCTGGAACCTCCCATCTGAAAATTTGAAAATTCTTAAAAAATTCGTCGAAAATCTTGATGTCTCCGATCTCTTGTTTTGTACGTTTTTTCCACGTGTCTTGACATGCAAAGTATTCCTGCAAAGTTTGGTGAAGATCTGAGTATGTAGTTTTTGACCTCATCTGGAACCTCCTATCTGAAAATTTGAAAATTCTTAAAAAATTCGTCCAAAATCTTGATGTCTCCAATCTCTTGTTTTGTACGTTTTTTCCACGTGTCTTGACATCCAATGTATCCCTGCAATGTTTGGTGAAGATCTGAGTATGTAGTTTTTGACCTTATCTGGAACCTCCCATCTGAAAATTTGAAAATTCCTAAAAAATCCGTCCAAAATCTTGATGACCCCAATCTCTTGTTTTGTACTTTTTTTCCACGTGTCTCGACCTCCAATGTATCAATGCAAAGTTTGGTGAAGATCTGAGTATGTAGTTTTTGACCTTATATGGAACCTCCTATCTGAAAATTTGAAAATTCTTAAAAAATTCGTCCAAAATCTTGATGTCACCAATCCTATGTTTTGTATGTTTTTTCCACGTGTCTTGACATCCAATGTATCCATGCAAAGTTTGGTGAAGATCTGAGTATGTCGTTTTTGACCTTATCTGGAACCTCCCATCTGAAAATTTGAAAATTCTTAAAAAATTCGTCGAAAATCTTGATGTCTCCGATCTCTTGTTTTGTACGTTTTTTCCACGTGTCTTGACATGCAAAGTATTCCTGCAAAGTTTGGTGAAGATCTGTGTATGTAGTTTTTGACCTCATCTGGAACCTCCTATCTGAAAATTTGAAAATTCTTAAAAAATTCGTCCAAAATTTTGATGTCTCCAATCTCTTGTTTTGTACGTTTTTTCCACGTGTCTTGACATCCAATGTATCCCTGCAATGTTTGGTGAAGATCTGAGTATGTAGTTTTTGACCTTATCTGGAACCTCCCATCTGAAAATTTGAAAATTCCTAAAAAATCCGTCCAAAATCTTGATGACCCCAATCTCTTGTTTTGTACGTTTTTTCCACGTGTCTTGACATCCAATGTATCCCTGCAAAGTTTGGTGAAGATCTGAGTATGTAGTTTTTGACCTTATATTGAACCTCCCATTTGAAAATTTGAAAATTCTTAAAAAATTCGTCCAAAATCTTGATGTCTCCAATCTCTTGTTTTGTACGGTTTTTTCCACGTGTCTTGATATCCAATGTATCCCTGCAAAGTTTGGTGAAGATCTGAGTATGTAGTTTTTGACCTTATATGGAACCTCCTATCTGAAAATTTGAAAATTCTTAAAAAATTCGTCCAAAATCTTGATGTCTCCAATCTCTTGTTTTGTACGTTTTTCCACGTGTCTCGACCTCCAATGGATCCCTGCAAAGTTTGGTGAAGATCTGAGTATGTAGTTTTTGACCTTATCTGGAACCTCCCATCTGAAAATTTGAAAATTCTTAAAAAATTCGACCAAAATCTTGATGTCTCCAATCTTTTGTTTTGTACGTTTTTTCCACGTGTCTTGACACATAATGTATCCCTGCAAAGTTTGGTGAAGATCTGAGTATGTAGTTTTTGACCTTATCTGGAACCTCCTATCTGAAAATTTGAAAATTCTTAAAAAATTCGTCGAAAATCTTGATGTCTCCAATCTTTTGTTTTGTACGTTTTTTCCACGTGTCTTGACATCCAATGTATCCCTGCAAAGTTTGGTGAAGATCTGAGTATGTAGTTTTTGACCTTATATGGAACCTCCTATCTGAAAATTTAAAAATTCTTAAAAAATTCGTCCAAAATCTTGATGTCTCCAATCTCTTGTTTTGTACGTTTTTTCCACGTGTCTCGACCTCCAATGGATCCCTGCAAAGTTTGGTGAAGATCTGAGTATTTCGTTTTTGATCTTATCTGGAACCTCCCATCTGAAAATTTGAAAATTCTTAAAAAATTCGTCGAAAATCTTGATGTCTCCGATCTCTTGTTTTGTACGTTTTTTCCACGTGTCTTGACATGCAAAGTATTCCTGCAAAGTTTGGTGAAGATCTGAGTATGTAGTTTTTGACCTCATCTGGAACCTCCTATCTGAAAATTTGAAAATTCTTAAAAAATTCGTCCAAAATCTTGATGTCTCCAATCTCTTGTTTTGTACGTTTTTTCCACGTGTCTTGACATCCAATGTATCCCTGCAATGTTTGGTGAAGATCTGAGTATGTAGTTTTTGACCTTATCTGGAACCTCCCATCTGAAAATTTGAAAATTCCTAAAAAATCCGTCCAAAATCTTGATGACCCCAATCTCTTGTTTTGTACTTTTTTTCCACGTGTCTCGACCTCCAATGTATCCCTGCAAAGTTTGGTGAAGATCTGAGTATGTAGTTTTTGACCTTATATGGAACCTCCTATCTGAAAATTTGAAAATTCTTAAAAAATTCGTCCAAAATCTTGATGTCACCAATCCTATGTTTTGTATGTTTTTTCCACGTGTCTTGACATCCAATGTATCCATGCAAAGTTTGGTGAAGATCTGAGTATGTCGTTTTTGACCTTATCTGGAACCTCCCATCTGAAAATTTGAAAATTCTTAAAAAATTCGTCCAAAATCTTGATGTCTCCAATCTCTTGTTTTGTACGTTTTTTCCACGTGTCTCGACCTCCAATGGATCCCTGCAAAGTTTGGTGAAGATCTGAGTATGTCGTTTTTGACCTTATCTGGAACCTCCCATCTGAAAATTTGAAAATTCTTAAAAAATTCGTCGAAAATCTTGATGTCTCCGATCTCTTGTTTTGTACGTTTTTTCCACGTGTCTTGACATGCAAAGTATTCCTGCAAAGTTTGGTGAAGATCTGAGTATGTAGTTTTTGACCTCATCTGGAACCTCCTATCTGAAAATTTGAAAATTCTTAAAAAATTCGTCCAAAATCTTGATGTCTCCAATCTCTTGTTTTGTACGTTTTTTCCACGTGTCTTGACATCCAATGTATCCCTGCAATGTTTGGTGAAGATCTGAGTATGTAGTTTTTGACCTTATCTGGAACCTCCCATCTGAAAATTTGAAAATTCCTAAAAAATCCGTCCAAAATCTTGATGACCCCAATCTCTTGTTTTGTACTTTTTTTCCACGTGTCTCGACCTCCAATGTATCCCTGCAAAGTTTGGTGAAGATCTGAGTATGTAGTTTTTGACCTTATATGGAACCTCCTATCTGAAAATTTGAAAATTCTTAAAAAATTCGTCCAAAATCTTGATGTCACCAATCCTATGTTTTGTATGTTTTTTCCACGTGTCTTGACATCCAATGTATCCATGCAAAGTTTGGTGAAGATCTGAGTATGTCGTTTTTGACCTTATCTGGAACCTCCCATCTGAAAATTTGAAAATTCTTAAAAAATTCGTCGAAAATCTTGATGTCTCCGATCTCTTGTTTTGTACGTTTTTTCCACGTGTCTTGACATGCAAAGTATCCCTGCAACGTTTGGTGAAGATCTGAGTATGTAGTTTTTGACCTTATCTGGAACCTCCTATCTGAAAATTTGAAAATTCTTAAAAAATTCGTCCAAAATCTTGATGTCTCCAATCTCTTGTTTTGTACGTTCTTTCCACGTGTCTTGACATCCAATGTATCCCTGCAATGTTTGGTGAAGATCTGAGTATGTAGTTTTTGACCTTATATGGAACCTCCTATCTGAAAATTTGAAAATTCTTAAAAGAATTTAACAAAATCTTGATGTCCCCAATCCTATGTTTTGTATGTTTTTTCCACGTGTCTTGACATACAATGTATCCCTGCAGAGTTTGGTGAAGATCTGAGTATGTAGTTTTTGACCTTATCTGGAACCTCCCATCTGAAAATTTGAAAATTCCTAAAAAATCCGTCCAAAATCTTGTTGACCCGAATCTCTTGTTTTGTACGTTTTTTCCACGTGTCTTGACATCCAATGTATCCCTGCAAAGTTTGGTGAAGATCTGAGTATGTAGTTTTTGACCTTATCTGGAACCGCATTTCTGAAACTTTGAAAATTTTTAAAAAAATCGTCCAAAATCTTGATGTCTCCAATCTCTTGTTTTGTACGTTTTTTCCACGTGTCTTGACATCCAATGTATCCCTGCAAAGTTTGGTGAAGATCTGAGTATGTAGTTTTTGACCTTATATGGAACCTCCTATCTGAAAATTTGAAAATTCTTAAAAAATTCGTCCAAAATCTTGATGTCTCCAATCTCTTGTTTTGTACGTTTTTTCCACGTGTCTCGACCTCCAATGGATCCCTGCAAAGTTTGGTGAAGATCTGAGTATGTCGTTTTTGACCTTATCTGGAACCTCCCATCTGAAAATTTGAAAATTCTTAAAAAATTCGTCGAAAATCTTGATGTCTCCGATCTCTTGTTTTGTACGTTTTTTCCACGTGTCTTGACATGCAAAGTATTCCTGCAAAGTTTGGTGAAGATCTGAGTATGTAGTTTTTGACCTCATCTGGAACCTCCTATCTGAAAATTTGAAAATTCTTAAAAAATTCGTCCAAAATCTTGATGTCTCCAATCTCTTGTTTTGTACGTTTTTTCCACGTGTCTTGACATCCAATGTATCCCTGCAAAGTTTGGTGAAGATCTGAGTATGTAGTTTTTGACCTTATCTGGAACCTCCTATCTGAAAATTTGAAAATTCTTAAAAAATTCGTCCAAAATCTTGATGTCTCCAATCTCTTGTTTTGTACGTTTTTTCCACGTGTCTTGATATCCAATGTATCCCTGCAAAGTTTGGTGAAGATCTGAGTATGTCGTTTTTGACCTTATCTGGAACATCCTTTCTGAAAATTTGAAAATTGTTAAAAAATTCGTCCAAAATCTTGATGTCTCCAATCTCTTTCTTGTACGTTTTTTCCACGTGTCTTGACATCCAATGGATCCCTGCAAAGTTTGGTGAAGATCTGAGTATGTAGTTTTTGACCTTATCTGGAACATCCTTTCTGAAAATTTGAAAATTCTTAAAAAATTCGTCGAAAATCTTGATGTCTCCAATCTCTTGTTTTGTACGTTTTTTCCACGTGTCTCGACCTCCAATGGATCCCTGCAAAGTTTGGTGAAGATCTGAGTATGTCGTTTTTGACCTTATCTGGAACCTCCCATCTGAAAATTTGAAAATTCTTAAAAAATTCGTCGAAAATCTTGATGTCTCCGATCTCTTGTTTTGTACGTTTTTTCCACGTGTCTTGACATGCAAAGTATTCCTGCAAAGTTTGGTGAAGATCTGAGTATGTAGTTTTTGACCTCATCTGGAACCTCCTATCTGAAAATTTGAAAATTCTTAAAAAATTCGTCCAAAATCTTGATGTCTCCAATCTCTTGTTTTGTACGTTTTTTCCACGTGTCTTAACATCCAATGTATCCCTGCAATGTTTGGTGAAGATCTGAGTATGTAGTTTTTGACCTTATCTGGAACCTTCCATCTGAAAATTTGAAAATTCCTAAAAAATCCGTCCAAAATCTTGATGACCCCAATCTCTTGTTTTGTACTTTTTTTCCACGTGTCTCGACCTCCAATGTATCCCTGCAAAGTTTGGTGAAGATCTGAGTATGTAGTTTTTGACCTTATATGGAACCTCCTATCTGAAAATTTGAAAATTCTTAAAAAATTCGTCCAAAATCTTGATGTCACCAATCCTATGTTTTGTATGTTTTTTCCACGTGTCTTGACATCCAATGTATCCATGCAAAGTTTGGTGAAGATCTGAGTATGTCGTTTTTGACCTTATCTGGAACCTCCCATCTGAAAATTTGAAAATTCTTAAAAAATTCGTCGAAAATCTTGATGTCTCCGATCTCTTGTTTTGTACGTTTTTTCCACGTGTCTTGACATGCAAAGTATTCCTGCAAAGTTTGGTGAAGATCTGAGTATGTAGTTTTTGACCTCATCTGGAACCTCCTATCTGAAAATTTGAAAATTCTTAAAAAATTCGTCCAAAATTTTGATGTCTCCAATCTCTTGTTTTGTACGTTTTTTCCACGTGTCTTGACATCCAATGTATCCCTGCAATGTTTGGTGAAGATCTGAGTATGTAGTTTTTGACCTTATCTGGAACCTCCCATCTGAAAATTTGAAAATTCCTAAAAAATCCGTCCAAAATCTTGATGACCCCAATCTCTTGTTTTGTACGTTTTTTCCACGTGTCTTGACATCCAATGTATCCCTGCAAAGTTTGGTGAAGATCTGAGTATGTAGTTTTTGACCTTATATTGAACCTCCCATCTGAAAATTTGAAAATTCTTAAAAAATTCGTCCAAAATCTTGATGTCTCCAATCTCTTGTTTTGTACGTTTTTTCCACGTGTCTTGATATCCAATGTATCCCTGCAAAGTTTGGTGAAGATCTGAGTATGTAGTTTTTGACCTTATATGGAACCTCCTATCTGAAAATTTGAAAATTCTTAAAAAATTCGTCCAAAATCTTGATGTCTCCAATCTCTTGTTTTGTACGTTTTTCCACGTGTCTCGACCTCCAATGGATCCCTGCAAAGTTTGGTGAAGATCTGAGTATGTAGTTTTTGACCTTATCTGGAACCTCCCATCTGAAAATTTGAAAATTCTTAAAAAATTCGACCAAAATCTTGATGTCTCCAATCTTTTGTTTTGTACGTTTTTTCCACGTGTCTTGACACATAATGTATCCCTGCAAAGTTTGGTGAAGATCTGAGTATGTAGTTTTTGACCTTATCTGGAACCTCCTATCTGAAAATTTGAAAATTCTTAAAAAATTCGTCGAAAATCTTGATGTCTCCAATCTTTTGTTTTGTACGTTTTTTCCACGTGTCTTGACATCCAATGTATCCCTGCAAAGTTTGGTGAAGATCTGAGTATGTAGTTTTTGACCTTATATGGAACCTCCTATCTGAAAATTTGAAAATTCTTAAAAAATTCGTCCAAAATCTTGATGTCACCAATCCTATGTTTTGTATGTTTTTTCCACGTGTCTTAACATCCAATGTATCCATGCAAAGTTTGGTGAAGATCTGAGTATGTCGTTTTTGACCTTATCTGGAACCTCCCATCTGAAAATTTGAAAATTCTTAAAAAATTCGTCGAAAATCTTGATGTCTCCGATCTCTTGTTTTGTACGTTTTTTCCACGTGTCTTGACATGCAAAGTATCCCTGCAACGTTTGGTGAAGATCTGAGTATGTAGTTTTTGACCTTATCTGGAACCTCCTATCTGAAAATTTGAAAATTCTTAAAAAATTCGTCCAAAATCTTGATGTCTCCAATCTCTTGTTTTGTACGTTTTTTCCACGTGTCTTGACATCCAATGTATCCCTGCAATGTTTGGTGAAGATCTGAGTATGTAGTTTTTGACCTTATATGGAGCCTCCTATCTGAAAATTTGAAAATTCTTAAAAAATTCGTCCAAAATCTTGATGTATCCAATCTCTTGTTTTGTACGTTCTTTCCACGTGTCTTGACATCCAATGTATCCCTGCAATGTTTGGTGAAGATCTGAGTATGTAGTTTTTGACCTTATATGGAACCTCCTATCTGAAAATTTGAAAATTCTTAAAAGAATTTAACAAAATCTTGATGTCCCCAATCCTATGTTTTGTATGTTTTTTCCACGTGTCTTGACATACAATGTATCCCTGCAGAGTTTGGTGAAGATCTGAGTATGTAGTTTTTGACCTTATCTGGAACCTCCCATCTGAAAATTTGAAAATTCCTAAAAAATCCGTCCAAAATCTTGTTGACCCGAATCTCTTGTTTTGAACGTTTTTTCCACGTGTCTTGACATCCAATGTATCCCTGCAAAGTTTGGTGAAGATCTGAGTATGTAGTTTTTGACTTTATCTGGAACCGCATTTCTGAAAATTTGAAAATTTTTAAAAAAATCGTCCAAAATCTTGATGTCTCCAATCTCTTGTTTTGTACGTTTTTTCCACGTGTCTTGACATCCAATGTATCCCTGCAAAGTTTGGTGAAGATCTGAGTATGTAGTTTTTGACCTTATATGGAACCTCCTATCTGAAAATTTGAAAATTCTTAAAAAATTCGTCCAAAATCTTGATGTCTCCAATCTCTTGTTTTGTACGTTTTTTCCACGTGTCTCGACCTCCAATGGATCCCTGCAAAGTTTGGTGAAGATCTGAGTATGTCGTTTTTGACCTTATCTGGAACCTCCCATCTGAAAATTTGAAAATTCTTAAAAAAATCGTCGAAAATCTTGATGTCTCCGATCTCTTGTTTTGTACGTTTTTTCCACGTGTCTTGACATGCAAAGTATTCCTGCAAAGTTTGGTGAAGATCTGAGTATGTAGTTTTTGACCTCATCTGGAACCTCCTATCTGAAAATTTGAAAATTCTTAAAAAATTCGTCCAAAATCTTGATGTCTCCAATCTCTTGTTTTGTACGTTTTTTCCACGTGTCTTGACATCCAATGTATCCCTGCAAAGTTTGGTGAAGATCTGAGTATGTAGTTTTTGACCTTATCTGGAACCTCCTATCTGAAAATTTGAAAATTCTTAAAAAATTCGTCCAAAATCTTGATGTCTCCAATCTCTTGTTTTGTACGTTTTTTCCACGTGTCTTGATATCCAATGTATCCCTGCAAAGTTTGGTGAAGATCTGAGTATGTCGTTTTTGACCTTATCTGGAACATCCTTTCTGAAAATTTGAAAATTGTTAAAAAATTCGTCCAAAATCTTGATGTCTCCAATCTCTTTTTTGTACGTTTTTTCCACGTGTCTTGACATCCAATGGATCCCTGCAAAGTTTGGTGAAGATCTGAGTATGTAGTTTTTGACCTTATCTGGAACCTCCCATCTGAAAATTTGAAAATTCTTAAAAAATTCGACCAAAATCTTGATGTCTCCAATCTTTTGTTTTGTACGTTTTTTCCACGTGTCTTGACACATAATGTATCCATGCAAAGTTTGGTGAAGATCTGAGTATGTAGTTTTTGACCTTATATGGAACCTCCTATCTGAAAATTTGAAAATTCTTAAAAAATTCGTCCAAAATCTTGATGTCTCCAATCTCTTGTTTTGTACGTTTTTTCCACGTGTCTTGACATCCAATGTATCCCTGCAAAGTTTGGTGAAGATCTGAGTATGTAGTTTTTGACCTTATCTGGAACCTCCCATCTGAAAATTTGAAAATTCCTAAAAAATCCGTGCAAAATCTTGATGACCCCAATCTCTTGCTTTGTACGTTTTTTCCACGTGTCTTGACATCCAATGTATTCCTGCAATGTTTGGTGAAGATCTGAGTATGTAGTTTTTGACCTTATATGGAACCTCCTATCTGAAAATTTGAAAATTCTTAAAAAATTCGACCAAAATCTTGATGTTCCGAATCCTATGTTTTGTATGTTTTTTCCACGTGTCTTGACATCCAATGTATCCCTGCAAAGTTTGGTGAAGATCTGAGTATGTAGTTTTTGACCTTATATTGAACCTCCCATCTGAAAATTTGAAAATTCTTAAAAAATTCGTCCAAAATCTTGATGACCCCAATCTCTTGTTTTGAACGTTTTTTCCACGTGTCTTGACATCCAAAGTATCCCTGCAAAGTTTGGTGAAGATCTGAGTATGTAGTTTTTGACTTTATATGGAACCTCCTTTCTGAAAATTTGAGAATTCTTAAAAAATTCGTCCAAAATCTTGATGTCTCCAATCTCTTGTTTTGTACGTTTTTTCCACGTGTCTTGACATCCAATGTATCCATGCAAAGTTTGGTGAAGATCTGAGTATGTCGTTTTTGACCTTATCTGAAACCTCCCATCTGAAAATTTGAAAATTCTTAAAAAATTCGTCGAAAATCTTGATGTCTCCAATCTTTTGTTTTGTACGTTTTTTCCACGTGTCTTGACATGCAAAGTATCCCTGCAACGTTTGGTGAAGATCTGAGTATGTAGTTTTTGACCTTATCTGGAACCTCCCATCTGAAAATTTGAAAATTCTTAAAAAATTCGTCGAAAATCTTGATGTCTCCAATCTCTTGTTTTGTACGTTTTTTCCACGTGTCTTGATATCCAATGTATCCCTGCAAAGTTTGGTGAAGATCTGAGTATGTCGTTTTTGACCTTATCTGGAACATCCTTTCTGAAAATTTGAAAATTGTTAAAAAAATTCGTCCAAAATCTTGATGTCTCCAATCTCTTTTTTGTACGTTTTTTCCACGTGTCTTGACATCCAATGTATCCCTGCAAAGTTTGGTGAAGATCTGAGTATGTAGTTTTTGACCTTATCTGGAACCTCCCATCTGAAAATTTGAAAATTCTTAAAAAATTCGACCAAAATCTTGATGTCTCCAATCTTTTGTTTTGTACGTTTTTTCCACGTGTCTTGACACATAATGTATCCATGCAAAGTTTGGTGAAGATCTGAGTATGTAGTTTTTGACCTTATATGGAACCTCCTATCTGAAAATTTGAAAATTCTTAAAAAATTCGTCCAAAATCTTGATGTCTCCAAGCTCTTGTTTTGTACGTTTTTTCCACGTGTCTTGACATCCAATGTATCCCTGCAAAGTTTGGTGAAGATCTGAGTATGTAGTTTTTGACCTTATCTGGAACCTCCCATCTGAAAATTTGAAAATTCCTAAAAAATCCGTGCAAAATCTTGATGACCCCAATCTCTTGTTTTGTACGTTTTTTCCACGTGTCTTGACATCCAATGTATCCATGCAAAGTTTGGTGAAGATCTGAGTATGTCGTTTTTGACCTTATCTGGAACATCCTTTCTGAAAATTTGAAAATTGTTAAAAAATTCGTCCAAAATCTTGATGTCTCCAATCTCTTTTTTGTACGTTTTTTCCACGTGTCTTGACATCCAATGTATCCCTGCAAAGTTTGGTGAAGATCTGAGTATGTAGTTTTTGACCTTATCTGGAACCTCCCATCTGAAAATTTGAAAATTCTTCAAAAATTCGTCGAAAATCTTGATGTCTCCAATCTCTTGTTTTGTACGTTTTTTCCACGTGTCTTGACATCCAATGTATCCCTGCAATGTTTGGTGGAGATCTGAGTATGTAGTTTTTGACCTTATCTGGGACCTCCTATCAGAAAATTTGAAAATTCTTCAAAAATTCGTCCAAAATCTTGATGTCTCCAATCTCTTGTTTTGTACGTTTTTTCCACGTGTCTCGACCTCCAATGTATCCCTGCAAAGTTTGGTGAAGATCTGAGTATGTCGTTTTTGACCTTATCTGGAACATCCTTTCTGAAAATTTGAAAATTCTTAAAAAATTCGTCGAAAATCTTGATGTCTCCAATCTCTTGTTTTGTACGTTTTTTCCACGTGTCTTGACATCCAATGTATCCCTGCAAAGTTTGGTGAAGATCTGAGTATGTAGTTTTTGACCTTATATATAACCTCCTTTCTGAAAATTTGAAAATTCTCAAAAAATTCGTCCATAATCTTGATGTCTCCAATCTCTTGTTTTGTACGTTTTTTCCACGTGTCTTGACATCCAATGTATCCCTGCAAAGTTTGGTGAAGATCTGAGTATGTAGTTTTTGACCTTATCTGGAACCTCCCATCTGAAAATTTGAAAATTCTTAAAAAATTCGACCAAAATCTTGATGTCTCCAATCTTTTGTTTTGTACGTTTTTTCCACGTGTCTTGACACATAATGTATCCATGCAACGTTTGGTGAAGATCTGAGTATGTAGTTTTTGACCTTATCTGGAACCTAATATCTGAAAATTTGAAAATTCTTCAAAAATTCGTCGAAAATCTTGATGTCTCCAATCTCTTGCTTTGTACGTTTTTTCCACGTGTCTTGACATCCAATGTATCCCTGCAATGTTTGGTGGAGATCTGAGTATGTAGTTTTTGACCTTATCTGGAACCTCCTATCTGAAAATTTGAAAATTCTTCAAAAATTCGTCCAAAATCTTGATGTCTCCAATCTCTTGTTTTGTACGTTTTTTCCACGTGTCTCGACCTCCAATGTATCCCTGCAAAGTTAGTGAAGATCTGAGTATGTCGTTTTTGACCTTATCTGGAACATCCTTTCTGAAAATTTGAAAATTCTTAAAAAATTCGTCGAAAATCTTGATGTCTCCAATCTCTTGTTTTGTACGTTTTTTCCACGTTTCTTGACATCCAATGTATCCCTGCAAAGTTTGGTGAAGATCTGAGTATGTAGTTTTTGACCTTATATGGAACCTCCTTTCTGAAAATTTGAAAATTCTCAAAAAATTCGTCCATAATCTTGATGTCTCCAATCTCTTGTTTTGTACGTTTTTTCCACGTGTCTTGACATCCAATGTATCCCTGCAAAGTTTGGTGAAGATCTGAGTGTGTAGTTTTTGACCTTATGTGGAACCTCCTATCTGAAAATTTGAAAATTCTTAAAAAATTCGTCCAAAATCTTGATGTCACCAATCCTATGTTTTGTATGTTTTTTCCACGTGTCTTGACATCCAATGTATCCATGCAAAGTTTGGTGAAGATCTGAGTATGTCGTTTTTGACCTTATCTGGAACCTCCCATCTGAAAATTTGAAAATTCTTAAAAAATTCGTCGAAAATCTTGATGTCTCCGATCTCTTGTTTTGTACGTTTTTTCCACGTGTCTTGACATGCAAAGTATTCCTGCAAAGTTTGGTGAAGATCTGAGTATGTAGTTTTTGACCTCATCTGGAACCTCCTATCTGAAAATTTGAAAATTCTTAAAAAATTCGTCCAAAATTTTGATGTCTCCAATCTCTTGTTTTGTACGTTTTTTCCACGTGTCTTGACATCCAATGTATCCCTGCAATGTTTGGTGAAGATCTGAGTATGTAGTTTTTGACCTTATCTGGAACCTCCCATCTGAAAATATGAAAATTCCTAAAAAATCCGTCCAAAATCTTGATGACCCCAATCTCTTGTTTTGTACGTTTTTTCCACGTGTCTTGACATCCAATGTATCCCTGCAAAGTTTGGTGAAGGTCTGAGTATGTAGTTTTTGACCTTATCTGGAACCTCCTATCTGAAAATTTGAAAATTCTTAAAAAATTCGTCCAAAATCTTGATGTCTCCAATCTCTTGTTTTGTACGTTTTTTCCACGTGTCTTGATATCCAATGTATCCCTGCAAAGTTTGGTGAAGATCTGAGTATGTCGTTTTTGACCTTATCTGGAACATCCTTTCTGAAAATTTGAAAATTGTTAAAAAATTCGTCCAAAATCTTGATGTCTCCAATCTCTTTTTTGTACGTTTTTTCCACGTGTCTTGACATCCAATGTATCCCTGCAAAGTTTGGTGAAGATCTGAGTATGTAGTTTTTGACCTTATCTGGAACCTCCCCTCTGAAAATTTGAAAATTCTTAAAAAATTCTTCCAAAATCTTGATGTCTCCAATCTCTTGTTTTGTACGTTTTTTCCACGTGTCTTGACATCCAATGTATCCCTGCAAAGTTTGGTGAAGATCTGAGTATGTAGTTTTTGACCTTATCTGGAACCTCCCATCTGAAAATTTGAAAATTCCTAAAAAATCCGTGCAAAATCTCGATGACCCCAATCTCTTGTTTTGTACGTTTTTTCCACGTGTCTTGACATCCAATGTATTCCTGCAATGTTTGGTGAAGATCTGAGTATGTAGTTTTTGACCTTATATGGAACCTCCTATCTGAAAATTTGAAAATACTTAAAAAATTCGACCAAAATCTTGATGTTCCGAATCCTATGTTTTGTATGTTTTTTCCACGTGTCTTGACATCCAATGTATCCATGCAAAGTTTGGTGAAGATCTGAGTATGTAGTTTTTGACCTTATATTGAACCTCCCATCTGAAAATTTGAAAATTCTTAAAAAATTCGTCCAAAATCTTGATGACCCCAATCTCTTGTTTTGTACGTTTTTTCCACGTGTCTTGACATCCAAAGTATCCCTGCAAAGTTTGGTGAAGATCTGAGTATGTAGTTTTTGACCTTATATGGAACCTCCTTTCTGAAAATTTGAGAATTCTTAAAAAATTCGTCCAAAATCTTGATGTCTCCAATCTCTTGTTTTGTACGTTTTTTCCACGTGTCTTGACATCCAATGTATCCATGCAAAGTTTGGTGAAGATCTGAGTATGTCGTTTTTGACCTTATCTGGAACCTCCCATCTGAAAATTTGAAAATTCTTAAAAAATTCGTCGAAAATCTTGATGTCTCCAATCTCTTGTTTTGTACGTTTTTTCCACGTGTCTTGACTTGCAAAGTATCCCTGCAACGTTTGGTGAAGATCTGAGTATGTAGTTTTTGACCTTATCTGGAACCTCCAATCTGAAAATTTGAAAATTCTTCAAAAATTCGTCGAAAATCTTGATGTCTCCAATCTCTTGTTTTGTACGTTTTTTCCACGTGTCTTGACATCCAATGTATTCCTGCAATGTTTGGTGGAGATCTGAGTATGTAGTTTTAGACCTTATCTGGAACCTCCTATCTGAAAATTTGAAAATTCTTCAAAAATTCGTCCAAAATCTTGATGTCTCCAATCTCTTGTTTTGTACGTTTTTTCCTCGTGTCTCGACCTCCAATGGATCCCTGCAAAGTTTGGTGAAGATCTGAGTATGTCGTTTTTGACCTTATCTGGAACATCCTTTCTGAAAATTTGAAAATTCTTAAAAAATTCGTCCAAAATCTTGATGTCTCCAATCTCTTGTTTTGTACGTTTTTTCCACGTGTCTTGATATCCAATGTATCCCTGCAAAGTTTGGTGAAGATCTGAGTATGTCGTTTTTGACCTTATATGGAACCTCCTATCTGAAAATTTGAAAATTCTTAAAAAATTCGTCCAAAATCTTGATGTCTCCAATCTCTTTTTTGTACGTTTTTTCCACGTGTCTTGACATCCAATGTATCCCTGCAAAGTTTGGTGAAGATCTGAGTATGTAGCTTTTGACCTTATCTGGAACCTCCCATCTGAAAATTTGAAAATTCTTAAAAAATTCGACCAAAATCTTGATGTCTCCAATCTTTTGTTTTGTACGTTTTTTCCACGTGTCTTGACACATAATGTATCCATGCAAAGTTTGGTGAAGATCTGAGTATGTAGTTTTTGACCTTATATGGAACCTCCTATCTGAAAATTTGAAAATTCTTAAAAAATTCGTCCAAAATCTCGATGTCTCCAATCTCTTGTTTTGTACGTTTTTTCCACGTGTCTTGACATCCAATGTATCCCTGCAAAGTTTGGTGAAGATCTGAGTATGTAGTTTTTGACCTTATCTGGAACCTCCCATCTGAAAATTTGAAAATTCCTAAAAAATCCGTGCAAAATCTTGATGACCCCAATCTCTTGTTTTGTACGTTTTTTCCACGTGTCTTGACATCCAATGTATTCCTGCAATGTTTGGTGAAGATCTGAGTATGTAGTTTTTGACCTTATATGGAACCTCCTATCTGAAAATTTGAAAATTCTTAAAAAATTCGACCAAAATCTTGATGTTCCGAATCCTATGTTTTGTATGTTTTTTCCACGTGTCTTGACATCCAATGTATCCATGCAAAGTTTGGTGAAGATCTGAGTATGTAGTTTTTGACCTTATATTGAACCTCCCATCTGAAAATTTGAAAATTCTTAAAAAATTCGTCCAAAATCTTGATGACCCCAATCTCTTGTTTTGTACGTTTTTTCCACGTGTCTTGACATCCAAAGTATCCCTGCAAAGTTTGGTGAAGATCTGAGTATGTAGTTTTTGACCTTATATGGAACCTCCTTTCTGAAAATTTGAGAATTCTTAAAAAATTCGTCCAAAATCTTGATGTCTCCAATCTCTTGTTTTGTACGTTTTTTCCACGTGTCTTGACATCCAATGTATCCATGCAAAGTTTGGTGAAGATCTGAGTATGTCGTTTTTGACCTTATCTGGAACCTCCCATCTGAAAATTTGAAAATTCTTAAAAAATTCGTCGAAAATCTTGATGTCTCCAATCTTTTGTTTTGTACGTTTTTTCCACGTGTCTTGACATGCAAAGTATCCCTGCAACGTTTGGTGAAGATCTGAGTATGTAGTTTTTGACCTTATCTGGAACCTCCTATCTGAAAATTTGAAAATTCTTAAAAAATTCGTCCAAAATCTTGATGTCTCCAATCTCTTTTTTGTACGTTTTTTCCACGTGTCTTGACATCCAATGTATCCCTGCAAAGTTTGGTGAAGATCTGAGTATGTAGTTTTTGACCTTATCTGGAACCTCCCATCTAAAAATTTGAAAATTCTTAAAAAATTCGACCAAAATCTTGATGTCTCCAATCTTTTGTTTTGTACGTTTTTTCCACGTGTCTTGACACATAATGTATCCATGCAAAGTTTGGTGAAGATCTGAGTATGTAGTTTTTGACCTTATATGGAACCTCCTATCTGAAAATTTGAAAATTCTTAAAAAATTCGTCCAAAATCTTGATGTCTCCAATCTCTTGTTTTGTACGTTTTTTCCACGTGTCTTGACATCCAATGTATCCCTGCAAAGTTTGGTGAAGATCTGAGTATGTAGTTTTTGACCTTAACTGGAACCTCCCATCTGAAAATTTGAAAAATCCTAAAAAATCCGTGCAAAATCTTGATGACCCCAATCTCTTGTTTTGTACGTTTTTTCCACGTGTCTTGACATCCAATGTATCCATGCAAAGTTTGGTGAAGATCTGAGTATGTCGTTTTTGACCTTATCTGGAACCTCCCATCTGAAAATTTGAAAATTCTTAAAAAATTCGTCGAAAATCTTGATGTCTCCAATCTCTTGTTTTGTACGTTTTTTCCACGTGTCTTGACATGCAAAGTATCCCTGCAACGTTTGGTGAAGATCTGAGTATGTAGTTTTTGACCTTATCTGGAACCTCCTATCTGAAAATTTGAAAATTCTTCAAAAATTCGTCGAAAATCTTGATGTCTCCAATCTCTTGTTTTGTACGTTTTTTCCACGTTTCTTGACATCCAATGTATCCCTGCAATGTTTGGTGGAGATCTGAGTATGTAGTTTTTGACCTTATCTGGGACCTCCTATCAGAAAATTTGAAAAATTCTTCAAAAATTCGTCCAAAATCTTGATGTCTCCAATCTCTTGTTTTGTACGTTTTTTCCACGTGTCTCGACCTCCAATGTATCCCTGCAAAGTTTGGTGAAGATCTGAGTATGTCGTTTTTGACCTTATCTGGAACATCCTTTCTGAAAATTTGAAAATTCTTAAAAAATTCGTCCAAAATCTTGATGTCTCCAATCTCTTGTTTTGTACGTTTTTTCCACGTGTCTTGACATCCAATGTATCCCTGCAAAGTTTGGTGAAGATCTGAGTATGTAGTTTTTGACCTTATATGGAACCTCCTTTCTGAAAATTTGAAAATTCTCAAAAAATTCGTCCATAATCTTGATGTCTCCAATCTCTTGTTTTGTACGTTTTTTCCACGTGTCTTGACATCCAATGTATCCCTGCAAAGTTTGGTGAAGATCTGAGTATGTAGTTTTTGACCTTATCTGGAACCTCCCATCTGAAAATTTGAAAATTCTTAAAAAATTCGACCAAAATCTTGATGTCTCCAATCTTTTGTTTTGTACGTTTTTTCCACGTGTCTTGACACATAATGTATCCATGCAAAGTTTGGTGAAGATCTGAGTATGTAGTTTTTGACCTTATATGGAACCTCCTATCTGAAAATTTGAAAATTCTTAAAAAATTCGTCCAAAATCTTGATGTCTCCAATCTCTTGTTTTGTACGTTTTTTCCACGTATCTTGACATCCAATGTATCCCTGCAAAGTTTGGTGAAGATCTGAGTATGTAGTTTTTGACCTTATCTGGAACCTCCCATCTGAAAATTTGAAAATTCCTAAAAAATCCGTGCAAAATCTTGATGACCCCAATCTCTTGTTTTGTACGTTTTTTCCACGTGTCTTGACATCCAATGTATTCCTGCAATGTTTGGTGAAGATCTGAGTATGTAGTTTTTGACCTTATATGGAACCTCCTATCTGAAAATTTGAAAATTCTTAAAAAATTCGACCAAAATCTTGATGTTCCGAATCCTATGTTTTGTATGTTTTTTCCACGTGTCTTGACATCCAATGTATCCATGCAAAGTTTGGTGAAGATCTGAGTATGTAGTTTTTGACCTTATATTGAACCTCCCATCTGAAAATTTGAAAATTCTTAAAAAATTCGTCCAAAATCTTGATGACCCCAATCTCTTGTTTTGTACGTTTTTTCCACGTGTCTTGACATCCAAAGTATCCCTGCAAAGTTTGGTGAAGATCTGAGTATGTAGTTTTTGACCTTATCTGGAACCTCCTATCTGAAAATTTGAAAATTCTTAAAAAATTCGTCCAAAATCTTGATGTCTCCAATCTCTTGTTTTGTACGTTTTTTCCACGTGTCTTGACATCCAATGTATCCATGCAAAGTTTGGTGAAGATCTGAGTATGTCGTTTTTGACCTTATCTGGAACCTCCCATCTGAAAATTTGAAAATTGTTAAAAAATTCGTCGAAAATCTTGATGTCTCCAATCTTTTGTTTTGTACGTTTTTTCCACGTGTCTTGACATGCAAAGTATCCCTGCAACGTTTGGTGAAGATCTGAGTATGTAGTTTTTGACCTTATCTGGAACCTCCTATCTGAAAATTTGAAAATTCTTCAAAAATTCGTCGAAAATCTTGATGTCTCCAATCTCTTGTTTTGTACGTTTTTTCCACGTGTCTTGACATCCAATGTATTCCTGCAATGTTTGGTGGAGATCTGAGTATGTAGTTTTAGACCTTATCTGGAACCTCCTATCTGAAAATTTGAAAATTCTTCAAAAATTCGTCCAAAATCTTGATGTCTCCAATCTCTTGTTTTGTACGTTTTTTCCACGTGTCTCGACCTCCAATGGATCCCTGCAAAGTTTGGTGAAGATCTGAGTATGTCGTTTTTGACCTTATCTGGAACATCCTTTCTGAAAATTTGAAAATTCTTAAAAAATTCGTCGAAAATCTTGATGTCTCCAATCTCTTGTTTTGTACGTTTTTTCCACGTGTCTTGACATCCAATGTATCCCTGCAAAGTTTGGTGAAGATCTGAGTATGTAGTTTTTGACCTTATATGGAACCTCCTATCTGAAAATTTTAAAATTCTTAAAAAATTCGTCCAAAATCTTGATGTCTCCAATCTCTTGTTTTGTACGTTTTTTCCACGTGTCTCGACCTCCAATGGATCCCTGCAAAGTTTGGTGAAGATCTGAGTATGTCGTTTTTGACCTTATCTGGAACCTCCCATCTGAAAATTTGAAAATTCTTAAAAAATTCGTCGAAAATCTTGATGTCTCCGATCTCTTGTTTTGTACGTTTTTTCCACGTGTCTTGACATGCAAAGTATTCCTGCAAAGTTTGGTGAAGATCTGAGTATGTAGTTTTTGACCTCATCTGGAACCTCCTATCTGAAAATTTGAAAATTCTTAAAAAATCCGTGCAAAATCTTGATGACCCCAATCTCTTGTTTTGTACGTTTTTTCCACGTGTCTTGACATCCAATGTATTCCTGCAATGTTTGGTGAAGATCTGAGTATGTAGTTTTTGACCTTATATGGAACCTCCTATCTGAAAATTTGAAAATTCTTAAAAAATTCGACCAAAATCTTGATGTTCCGAATCCTATGTTTTGTATGTTTTTTCCACGTGTCTTGACATCCAATGTATCCATGCAAAGTTTGGTGAAGATCTGAGTATGTAGTTTTTGACCTTATATTGAACCTCCCATCTGAAAATTTGAAAATTCTTAAAAAATTCGTCCAAAATCTTGATGACCCCAATCTCTTGTTTTGTACGTTTTTTCCACGTGTCTTGACATCCAAAGTATCCCTGCAAAGTTTGGTGAAGATCTGAGTATGTAGTTTTTGACCTTATATGGAACCTCCTTTCTGAAAATTTGAGAATTCTTAAAAAATTCGTCCAAAATCTTGATGTCTCCAATCTCTTGTTTTGTACGTTTTTTCCACGTGTCTTGACATCCAATGTATCCATGCAAAGTTTGGTGAAGATCTGAGTATGTCGTTTTTGACCTTATCTGGAACATCCTTTCTGAAAATTTGAAAATTGTTAAAAAATTCGTCCAAAATCTTGATGTCTCCAATCTCTTTTTTGTATGTTTTTTCCACGTGTCTTGACATCCAATGTATCCCTGCAAAGTTTGGTGAAGATCTGAGTATGTAGTTTTTGACCTTATCTGGAACCTCCCATCTGAAAATTTGAAAATTCTTAAAAAATTCGACCAAAATCTTGATGTCTCCAATCTTTTGTTTTGTACGTTTTTTCCACGTGTCTTGACACATAATGTATCCATGCAAAGTTTGGTGAAGATCTGAGTATGTAGTTTTTGACCTTATATGGAACCTCCTATCTGAAAATTTGAAAATTCTTAAAAAATTCGTCCAAAATCTTGATGTCTCCAATCTCTTGTTTTGTACGTTTTTTCCACGTGTCTTGACATCCAATGTATCCCTGCAAAGTTTGGTGAAGATCTGAGTATGTAGTTTTTGACCTTATCTGGAACCTCCCATCTGAAAATTTGAAAATTCCTAAAAAATCCGTGCAAAATCTTGATGACCCCAATCTCTTGTTTTGTACGTTTTTTCCACGTGTCTTGACATCCAATGTATTCCTGCAATGTTTGGTGAAGATCTGAGTATGTAGTTTTTGACCTTATATGGAACCTCCTATCTGAAAATTTGAAAATTCTTAAAAAATTCGACCAAAATCTTGATGTTCCGAATCCTATGTTTTGTATGTTTTTTCCACGTGTCTTGACATCCAATGTATCCATGCAAAGTTTGGTGAAGATCTGAGTATGTAGTTTTTGACCTTATATTGAACCTCCCATCTGAAAATTTGAAAATTCTTAAAAAATTCGTCCAAAATCTTGATGACCCCAATCTCTTGTTTTGTACGTTTTTTCCACGTGTCTTGACATCCAAAGTATCCCTGCAAAGTTTGGTGAAGATCTGAGTATGTAGTTTTTGACCTTATATTGAACCTCCCATCTGAAAATTTGAAAATTCTTAAAAAATTCGTCCAAAATCTTGATGTCTCCAATCTCTTGTTTTGTACGTTTTTTCCACGTGTCTTGACATCCAATGTATCCATGCAAAGTTTGGTGAAGATCTGAGTATGTCGTTTTTGACCTTATCTGGAACCTCCCATCTGAAAATTTGAAAATTCTTAAAAAATTCGTCGAAAATCTTGATGTCTCCAATCTTTTGTTTTGTACGTTTTTTCCACGTGTCTTGACATGCAAAGTATCCCTGCAACGTTTGGTGAAGATCTGAGTATGTAGTTTTTGACCTTATCTGGAACCTCCTATCTGAAAATTTGAAAATTCTTCAAAAATTCGTCGAAAATCTTGATGTCTCCAATCTCTTGTTTTGTACGTTTTTTCCACGTGTCTTGACATCCAATGTATTCCTGCAATGTTTGGTGGAGATCTGAGTATGTAGTTTTAGACCTTATCTGGAACCTCCTATCTGAAAATTTGAAAATTCTTCAAAAATTCGTCCAAAATCTTGATGTCTCCAATCTCTTGTTTTGTACGTTTTTTTCCACGTGTCTCGACCTCCAATGGATCCCTGCAAAGTTTGGTGAAGATCTGAGTATGTCGTTTTTGACCTTATCTGGAACATCCTTTCTGAAAATTTGAAAATTCTTAAAAAATTCGTCGAAAATCTTGATGTCTCCAATCTCTTGTTTTGTACGTTTTTTCCACGTGTCTTGACATCCAATGTATCCCTGCAAAGTTTGGTGAAGATCTGAGTATGTAGTTTTTGACCTTATATGGAACCTCCTATCTGAAAATTTGAAAATTCTTAAAAAATTCGTCCAAAATCTTGATGACCCCAATCTCTTGTTTTGTACGTTTTTTCCACGTGTCTTGACATCCAATGTATCCCTGCAAAGTTTGGTGAAGATCTGAGTATGTAGTTTTTGACCTTATCTGGAACCTCCCATCTGAAAATTTGAAAATTCTTAAAAAATTCGACCAAAATCTTGATGTCTCCAATCTTTTGTTTTGTACGTTTTTTCCACGTGTCTTGACACATAATGTATCCATGCAAAGTTTGGTGAAGATCTGAGTATGTAGTTTTTGACCTTATATGGAACCTCCTATCTGAAAATTTGAAAATTCTTAAAAAATTCGTCCAAAATCTTGATGTCTCCAATCTCTTGTTTTGTACGTTTTTTCCACGTGTCTTGACATCCAATGTATCCCTGCAAAGTTTGGTGAAGATCTGAGTATGTAGTTTTTGACCTTATCTGGAACCTCCCATCTGAAAATTTGAAAATTCCTAAAAAATCCGTGCAAAATCTTGATGACCCCAATATCTTGTTTTGTACGTTTTTTCCACGTGTCTTGACATCCAATGTATTCCTGCAATGTTTGGTGAATATCTGAGTATGTAGTTTTTGACCTTATATGGAACCTCCTATCTGAAAATTTGAAAATTCTTAAAAAATTCGACCAAAATCTTGATGTTCCGAATCCTATGTTTTGTATGTTTTTTCCACGTGTCTTGACATCCAATGTATCCATGCAAAGTTTGGTGAAGATCTGAGTATGTAGTTTTTGACCTTATCTGGAACCTCCCATCTGAAAATTTGAAAATTCTTAAAAAATTCGTCCAAAATCTTGATGACCCCAATCTCTTGTTTTGTACGTTTTTTCCACGTGTCTTGACATCCAAAGTATCCCTGCAAAGTTTGGTGAAGATCTGAGTATGTAGTTTTTGACCTTATATGGAACCTCCTTTCTGAAAATTTGAGAATTCTTAAAAAATTCGTCCAAAATCTTGATGTCTCCAATCTCTTGTTTTGTACGTTTTTTCCACGTGTCTTGACATCCAATGTATCCATGCAAAGTTTGGTGAAGATCTGAGTATGTCGTTTTTGACCTTATCTGGAACCTCCCATCTGAAAATTTGAAAATTCTTAAAAAATTCGTCGAAAATCTTGATGTCTCCAATCTTTTGTTTTGTACGTTTTTTCCACGTGTCTTGACATGCAAAGTATCCCTGCAACGTTTGGTGAAGATCTGAGTATGTAGTTTTTGACCTTATCTGGAACCTCCTATCTGAAAATTTGAAAATTCTTAAAAAATTCGTCGAAAATCTTGATGTCTCCAATCTCTTGTTTTGTACGTTTTTTCCACGTGTCTTGATATCCAATGTATCCCTGCAAAGTTTGGTGAAGATCTGAGTATGTCGTTTTTGACCTTATCTGGAACATCCTTTCTGAAAATTTGAAAATTGTTAAAAAATTCGTCCAAAATCTTGATGTCTCCAATCTCTTTTTTGTACGTTTTTTCCACGTGTCTTGACATCCAATGTATCCCTGCAAAGTTTGGTGAAGATCTGAGTATGTAGTTTTTGACCTTATCTGGAACCTCCCATCTGAAAATTTGAAAATTCTGAAAAAATTCGACCAAAATCTTGATGTCTCCAATCTTTTGTTTTGTACGTTTTTTCCACGTGTCTTGACACATAATGTATCCATGCAAAGTTTGGTGAAGATCTGAGTATGTAGTTTTTGACCTTATATGGAACCTCCTATCTGAAAATTTGAAAATTCTTAAAAAATTCGTCCAAAATCTTGATGTCTCCAATCTCTTGTTTTGTACGTTTTTTCCACGTGTCTTGACATCCAATGTATCCCTGCAAAGTTTGGTGAAGATCTGAGTATGTAGTTTTTGACCTTATCTGGAACCTCCCATCTGAAAATTTGAAAATTCCTAAAAAATCCGTGCAAAATCTTGATGACCCCAATCTCTTGTTTTGTACGTTTTTTCCACGTGTCTTGACATCCAATGTATCCATGCAAAGTTTGGTGAAGATCTGAGTATGTCGTTTTTGACCTTATCTGGAACCTCCCATCTGAAAATTTGAAAATTCTTAAAAAATTCGTCGAAAATCTTGATGTCTCCAATCTCTTGTTTTGTACGTTTTTTCCACGTGTCTTGACATGCAAAGTATCCCTGCAACGTTTGGTGAAGATCTGAGTATGTAGTTTTTGACCTTATCTGGAACCTCCTATCTGAAAATTTGAAAATTCTTCAAAAATTCGTCGAAAATCTTGATGTCTCCAATCTCTTGTTTTGTACGTTTTTTCCACGTGTCTCGACCTCCAATGTATCCCTGCAAAGTTTGGTGAAGATCTGAGTATGTCGTTTTTGACCTTATCTCGAACATCCTTTCTGAAAATTTGAAAATTCTTAAAAAATTCGTCGAAAATCTTGATGTCTCCAATCTCTTGTTTTGTACGTTTTTTCCACGTGTCTTGACATCCAATGTATCCCTGCAAAGTTTGGTGAAGATCTGAGTATGTAGTTTTTGACCTTATATGGAACCTCCTTTCTGAAAATTTGAAAATTCTCAAAAAATTCGTCCATAATCTTGATGTCTCCAATCTCTTGTTTTGTACGTTTTTTCCACGTGTCTTGACATCCAATGTATACCTGCAAAGTTTGGTGAAGATATGAGTATGTAGTTTTTGACCTTATCTGGAACCTCCCATCTGAAAATTTGAAAATTCTTAAAAAATTCGACCAAAATCTTGATGTCTCCAATCTTTTGTTTTGTACGTTTTTTCCACGTGTCTTGACACATAATGTATCCATGCAAAGTTTGGTGAAGATCTGAGTATGTAGTTTTTGACCTTATATGGAACCTCCTATCTGAAAATTTGAAAATTCTTAAAAAATTCGTCCAAAATCTTGATGTCTCCAATCTCTTGTTTTGTACGTTTTTTCCACGTGTCTTGACATCCAATGTATCCCTGCAAAGTTTGGTGAAGATCTGAGTATGTAGTTTTTGACCTTATCTGGAACCTCCCATCTGAAAATTTGAAAATTCCTAAAAAATCCGTGCAAAATCTTGATGACCCCAATCTCTTGTTTTGTACGTTTTTTCCACGTGTCTTGACATCCAATGTATTCCTGCAATGTTTGGTGAAGATCTGAGTATGTAGTTTTTGACCTTATATGGAACCTCCTATCTGAAAATTTGAAAATTCTTAAAAAATTCGACCAAAATCTTGATGTTCCGAATCATATGTTTTGTATGTTTTTTCCACGTGTCTTGACATCCAATGTATCCATGCAAAGTTTGGTGAAGATCTGAGTATGTAGTTTTTGACCTTATATTGAACCTCCCATCTGAAAATTTGAAAATTCTTAAAAAATTCGTCCAAAATCTTGATGACCCCAATCTCTTGTTTTGTACGTTTTTTCCACGTGTCTTGACATCCAAAGTATCCCTGCAAAGTTTGGTGAAGATCTGAGTATGTAGTTTTTGACCTTATATTGAACCTCCCATCTGAAAATTTGAATATTCTTAAAAAATTCGTCCAAAATCTTGATGTCTCCAATCTTTTGTTTTGTACGTTTTTTCCACGTGTCTTGACATGCAAAGTATCCCTGCAACGTTTGGTGAAGATCTGAGTATGTAGTTTTTGACCTTATCTGGAACCTCCTATCTGAAAATTTGAAAATTCTTCAAAAATTCGTCGAAAATCTTGATGTCTCCAATCTCTTGTTTTGTACGTTTTTTCCACGTGTCTTGACATCCAATGTATTCCTGCAATGTTTGGTGGAGATCTGAGTATGTAGTTTTAGACCTTATCTGGAACCTCCTATCTGAAAATTTGAAAATTCTTCAAAAATTCGTCCAAAATCTTGATGTCTCCAATCTCTTGTTTTGTACGTTTTTTCCACGTGTCTCGACCTCCAATGGATCCCTGCAAAGTTTGGTGAAGATCTGAGTATGTCGTTTTTGACCTTATCTGGAACATCCTTTCTGATAATTTGAAAATTCTTAAAAAATTCGTCGAAAATCTTGATTTCTCCAATCTCTTGTTTTGTAAATTTTTTCCACGTGTCTTGACATCCAATGTATCCCTGCAAAGTTTGGTGAAGATCTGAGTATGTAGTTTTTGACCTTATATGGAACCTCCTATCTGAAAATTTGAAAATTCTTAAAAAATTCGTCCAAAATCTTGATGTCTCCAATCTCTTGTTTTGTACGTTTTTTCCACGTGTCTCGACCTCCAATGGATCCCTGCAAAGTTTGGTGAAGATCTGAGTATGTCGTTTTTGACCTTATCTGGAACCTCCCATCTGAAAATTTGAAAATTCTTAAAAAATTCGTCGAAAATCTTGATGTCTCCGATCTCTTGTTTTGTACGTTTTTTCCACGTGTCTTGACATGCAAAGTATTCCTGCAAAGTTTGGTGAAGATCTGAGTATGTAGTTTTTGACCTCATCTGGAACCTCCCATCTGAAAATTTGAAAATTCCTAAAAAATCCGTGCAAAATCTTGATGACCCCAATCTCTTGTTTTGTACGTTTTTTCCACGTGTCTTGACATCCAATGTATTCCTGCAATGTTTGGTGAAGATCTGAGTATGTAGTTTTTGACTTTATATGGAACCTCCTATCTGAAAATTTGAAAATTCTTAAAAAATTCGACCAAAATCTTGATGTTCCGAATCCTATGTTTTGTATGTTTTTTCCACGTGTCTTGACATCCAATGTATCCATGCAAAGTTTGGTGAAGATCTGAGTATGTAGTTTTTGACCTTATATTGAACCTCCCATCTGAAAATTTGAAAATTCTTAAAAAATTCGTCCAAAATCTTGATGACCCCAATCTCTTGTTTTGTACGTTTTTTCCACGTGTCTTGACATCCAAAGTATCCCTGCAAAGTTTGGTGAAGATCTGAGTATGTAGTTTTTGACCTTATATGGAACCTCCTTTCTGAAAATTTGAGAATTCTTAAAAAATTCGTCCAAAATCTTGATGTCTCCAATCTCTTGTTTTGTACGTTTTTTCCACGTGTCTTGACATCCAATGTATCCATGCAAAGTTTGGTGAAGATCTGAGTATGTCGTTTTTGACCTTATCTGGAACCTCCCATCTGAAAATTTGAAAATTCTTAAAAAATTCGTCGAAAATCTTGATGTCTCCAATCTTTTGTTTTGTACGTTTTTTCCACGTGTCTTGACATGCAAAGTATCCCTGCAACGTTTGGTGAAGATCTGAGTATGTAGCTTTTGACCTTATCTGGAACCTCCTATCTGAAAATTTGAATATTCTTAAAAAATTCGTCGAAAATCTTGATGTCTCCAATCTTTTGTTTTGTACGTTTTTTCCACGTGTCTTGACATGCAAAGTATCCCTGCAACGTTTGGTGAAGATCTGAGTATGTAGTTTTTGACCTTATCTGGAACCTCCTATCTGAAAATTTGAAAATTCTTCAAAAATTCGTCGAAAATCTTGATGTCTCCAATCTCTTGTTTTGTACGTTTTTTCCACGTGTCTTGACATCCAATGTATTCCTGCAATGTTTGGTGGAGATCTGAGTATGTAGTTTTAGACCTTATCTGGAACCTCCTATCTGAAAATTTGAAAATTCTTCAAAAATTCGTCCAAAATCTTGATGTCTCCAATCTCTTGTTTTGTACGTTTTTTCCACGTGTCTCGACCTCCAATGGATCCCTGCAAAGTTTGGTGAAGATCTGAGTATGTCGTTTTTGACCTTATCTGGAACATCCTTTCTGATAATTTGAAAATTCTTAAAAAAATCGTCGAAAATCTTGATTTCTCCAATCTCTTGTTTTGTAAATTTTTTCCACGTGTCTTGACATCCAATGTATCCCTGCAAAGTTTGGTGAAGATCTGAGTATGTAGTTTTTGACCTTATATGGAACCTCCTATCTGAAAATTTGAAAATTCTTAAAAAATTCGTCCAAAATCTTGATGTCTCCAATCTCTTGTTTTGTACGTTTTTTCCACGTGTCTCGACCTCCAATGGATCCCTGCAAAGTTTGGTGAAGATCTGAGTATGTCGTTTTTGACCTTATCTGGAACCTCCCATCTGAAAATTTGAAAATTCTTAAAAAATTCGTCGAAAATCTTGATGTCTCCGATCTCTTGTTTTGTACGTTTTTTCCACGTGTCTTGACATGCAAAGTATTCCTGCAAAGTTTGGTGAAGATCTGAGTATGTAGTTTTTGACCTCATCTGGAACCTCCCATCTGAAAATTTGAAAATTCCTAAAAAATCCGTGCAAAATCTTGATGACCCCAATCTCTTGTTTTGTACGTTTTTTCCACGTGTCTTGACATCCAATGTATTCCTGCAATGTTTGGTGAAGATCTGAGTATGTAGTTTTTGACTTTATATGGAACCTCCTATCTGAAAATTTGAAAATTCTTAAAAAATTCGACCAAAATCTTGATGTTCCGAATCCTATGTTTTGTATGTTTTTTCCACGTGTCTTGACATCCAATGTATCCATGCAAAGTTTGGTGAAGATCTGAGTATGTAGTTTTTGACCTTATATTGAACCTCCCATCTGAAAATTTGAAAATTCTTAAAAAATTCGTCCAAAATCTTGATGACCCCAATCTCTTGTTTTGTACGTTTTTTCCACGTGTCTTGACATCCAAAGTATCCCTGCAAAGTTTGGTGAAGATCTGAGTATGTAGTTTTTGACCTTATATGGAACCTCCTTTCTGAAAATTTGAGAATTCTTAAAAAATTCGTCCAAAATCTTGATGTCTCCAATCTCTTGTTTTGTACGTTTTTTCCACGTGTCTTGACATCCAATGTATCCATGCAAAGTTTGGTGAAGATCTGAGTATGTCGTTTTTGACCTTATCTGGAACCTCCCATCTGAAAATTTGAAAATTCTTAAAAAATTCGTCGAAAATCTTGATGTCTCCAATCTTTTGTTTTGTACGTTTTTTCCACGTGTCTTGACATGCAAAGTATCCCTGCAACGTTTGGTGAAGATCTGAGTATGTAGCTTTTGACCTTATCTGGAACCTCCTATCTGAAAATTTGAAAATTCTTAAAAAAATCGTCGAAAATCTTGATGTCTCCAATCTCTTGTTTTGTACGTTTTTTCCACGTGTCTTGACATCCAATGTATTCCTGCAATGTTTGGTGAAGATCTGAGTATGTAGTTTTTGACCTTATATGGAACCTCCTATCTGAAAATTTGAAAATTCTTAAAAAATTCGACCAAAATCTTGATGTTCCGAATCCTATGTATTGTATGTTTTTTCCACGTGTCTTGACATCCAATGTATCCATGCAAAGTTTGGTGAAGATCTGAGTATGTAGTTTTTGACCTTATATTGAACCTCCCATCTGAAAATTTGAAAATTCTTAAAAAATTCGTCCAAAATCTTGATGACCCCAATCTCTTGTTTTGTACGTTTTTTCCACGTGTCTTGACATCCAAAGCATCCCTGCAAAGTTTGGTGAAGATCTGAGTATGTAGTTTTTGACCTTATATGGAACCTCCTTTCTGAAAATTTGAGAATTCTTAAAAAATTCGTCCAAAATCTTGATGTCTCCAATCTTTTGTTTTGTACGTTTTTTCCACGTGTCTTGACATGCAAAGTATCCCTGCAACGTTTGGTGAAGATCTGAGTATGTAGTTTTTGACCTTATCTGGAACCTCCTATCTGAAAATTTGAAAATTCTTAAAAAATTCGTCGAAAATCTTGATGTCTCCAATCTCTTGTTTTGTACGTTTTTTCCACGTGTCTTGATATCCAATGTATCCCTGCAAAGTTTGGTGAAGATCTGAGTATGTCGTTTTTGACCTTATCTGGAACATCCTTTCTGAAAATTTGAAAATTGTTAAAAAATTCGTCCAAAATCTTGATGTCTCCAATCTCTTTTTTGTACGTTTTTTCCACGTGTCTTGACATCCAATGTATCCCTGCAAAGTTTGGTGAAGATCTGAGTATGTAGTTTTTGACCTTATCTGGAACCTCCCATCTGAAAATTTGAAAATTCTTAAAAAATTCGACCAAAATCTTGATGTCTCCAATCTTTTGTTTTGTACGTTTTTTCCACGTGTCTTGACACATAATGTATCCATGCAAAGTTTGGTGAAGATCTGAGTATGTAGTTTTTGACCTTATATGGAACCTCCTATCTGAAAATTTGAAAATTCTTAAAAAATTCGTCCAAAATCTTGATGTCTCCAATCTCTTGTTTTGTACGTTTTTTCCACGTGTCTTGACATCCAATGTATCCCTGCAAAGTTTGGTGAAGATCTGAGTATGTAGTTTTTGACCTTATCTGGAACCTCCTATCAGAAAATTTGAAAATTCTTCAAAAATTCGTCCAAAATCTTGATGTCTCCAATCTCTTGTTTTGTACGTTTTTTCCACGTGTCTCGACCTCCAATGTATCCCTGCAAAGTTTGGTGAAGATCTGAGTATGTCGTTTTTGACCTTATCTGGAACATCCTTTCTGAAAATTTGAAAATTCTTAAAAAATTCGTCGAAAATCTTGATGTCTCCAATCTCTTGTTTTGTACGTTTTTTCCACGTGTCTTGACATCCAATGTATCCCTGCAAAGTTTGGTGAAGATCTGAGTATGTAGTTTTTGACCTTATATGGAACCTCCTTTCTGAAAATTTGAAAATTCTCAAAAAATTCGTCCATAATCTTGATGTCTCCAATCTCTTGTTTTGTACGTTTTTTCCACGTGTCTTGACATCCAATGTATCCCTGCAAAGTTTGGTGAAGATCTGAGTATGTAGTTTTTGACCTTATCTGGAACCTCCCATCTGAAAATTTGAAAATTCTTAAAAAATTCGACCAAAATCTTGATGTCTCCAATCTCTTGTTTTGTACGTTTTTTCCACGTGTCTTGACATCCAATGTATCCCTGCAAAGTTTGGTGAAGATCTGAGTATGTAGTTTTTGACCTTATCTGGAACCTCCCATCTGAAAATTTGAAAATTCCTAAAAAATCCGTGCAAAATCTTGATGACCCCAATCTCTTGTTTTGTACGTTTTTTCCACGTGTCTTGACATCCAATGTATTCCTGCAATGTTTGGTGAAGATCTGAGTATGTAGTTTTTGACCTTATATGGAACCTCCTATCTGAAAATTTGAAAATTCTTAAAAAATTCGACCAAAATCTTGATGTTCCGAATCCTATGTTTTGTATGTTTTTTCCACGTGTCTTGACATCCAATGTATCCATGCAAAGTTTGGTGAAGATCTGAGTATGTAGTTTTTGACCTTATATTGAACCTCCCATCTGAAAATTTGAAAATTCTTAAAAAATTCGTCCAAAATCTTGATGACCCCAATCTCTTGTTTTGTACGTTTTTTCCACGTGTCTTGACATCCAAAGTATCCCTGCAAAGTTTGGTGAAGATCTGAGTATGTAGTTTTTGACCTTATATTGAACCTCCCATCTGAAAATTTGAAAATTCTTAAAAAATTCGTCCAAAATCTTGATGTCTCCAATCTCTTGTTTTGTACGTTTTTTCCACGTGTCTTGACATCCAATGTATCCATGCAAAGTTTGGTGAAGATCTGAGTATGTCGTTTTTGACCTTATCTGGAACCTCCCATCTGAAAATTTGAATATTCTTAAAAAATTCGTCGAAAATCTTGATGTCTCCAATCTTTTGTTTTGTACGTTTTTTCCACGTGTCTTGACATGCAAAGTATCATTGCAACGTTTGGTGAAGATCTGAGTATGTAGTTTTTGACCTTATCTGGAACCTCCTATCTGAAAATTTGAAAATTCTTCAAAAATTCGTCGAAAATCTTGATGTCTCCAATCTCTTGTTTTGTACGTTTTTTCCACGTGTCTTGACATCCAATGTATCCCTGCAAAGTTTGGTGAAGATCTGAGTATGTAGTTTTTGACCTTATATGGAACCTCCTATCTGAAAATTTGAAAATTCTTAAAAAATTCGTCCAAAATCTTGATGTCTCCAATCTCTTGTTTTGTACGTTTTTTCCACGTGTCTCGACCTCCAATGGATCCCTGCAAAGTTTGGTGAAGATCTGAGTATGTCGTTTTTGACCTTATCTGGAACCTCCCATCTGAAAATTTGAAAATTCTTAAAAAATTCGTCGAAAATCTTGATGTCTCCGATCTCTTGTTTTGTACGTTTTTTCCACGTGTCTTGACATGCAAAGTATTCCTGCAAAGTTTGGTGAAGATCTGAGTATGTAGTTTTTGACCTCATCTGGAACCTCCCATCTGAAAATTTGAAAATTCCTAAAAAATCCGTGCAAAATCTTGATGACCCCAATCTCTTGTTTTGTACGTTTTTTCCACGTGTCTTGACATCCAATGTATTCCTGCAATTTTTGGTGAAGATCTGAGTATGTAGTTTTTGACCTTATATGGAACCTCCTATCTGAAAATTTGAAAATTCTTAAAAAATTCGACCAAAATCTTGATGTTCCGAATCCTATGTTTTGTATGTTTTTTCCACGTGTCTTGACATCCAATGTATCCATGCAAAGTTTGGTGAAGATCTGAGTATGTAGTATTTGACCTTATATTGAACCTCCCATCTGAAAATTTGAAAATTCTTAAAAAATTCGTCCAAAATCTTGATGACCCCAATCTCTTGTTTTGTACGTTTTTTCCACGTGTCTTGACATTCAAAGTATCCCTGCAAAGTTTGGTGAAGATCTGAGTATGTAGTTTTTGACCTTATATGGAACCTCCTTTCTGAAAATTTGAGAATTCTTAAAAAATTCGTCCAAAATCTTGATGTCTCCAATCTCTTGTTTTGTACGTTTTTTCCACGTGTCTTGACATCCAATGTATCCATGCAAAGTTTGGTGAAGATCTGAGTATGTCGTTTTTGACCTTATCTGGAACCTCCCATCTGAAAATTTGAAAATTCTTAAAAAATTCGTCGAAAATCTTGATGTCTCCAATCTTTTGTTTTGTACGTTTTTTCCACGTGTCTTGACATGCAAAGTATCCCTGCAACGTTTGGTGAAGATCTGAGTATGTAGTTTTTGACCTTATCTGGAACCTCCTATCTGAAAATTTGAAAATTCTTAAAAAATTCGTCGAAAATCTTGATGTCTCCAATCTCTTGTTTTGTACGTTTTTTCCACGTGTCTTGACATCCAATGTATTCCTGCAATGTTTGGTGAAGATCTGAGTATGTAGTTTTTGACCTTATATGGAACCTCCTATCTGAAAATTTGAAAATTCTTAAAAAATTCGACCAAAATCTTGATGTTCCGAATCCTATGTTTTGTATGTTTTTTCCACGTGTCTTGACATCCAATGTATCCATGCAAAGTTTGGTGAAGATCTGAGTATGTAGTTTTTGACCTTATATTGAACCTCCCATCTGAAAATTTGAAAATTCTTAAAAAATTCGTCCAAAATCTTGATGACCCCAATCTCTTGTTTTGTACGTTTTTTCCACGTGTCTTGACATCCAAAGTATCCCTGCAAAGTTTGGTGAAGATCTGAGTATGTAGTTTTTGACCTTATATGGAACCTCCTTTCAGAAAATTTGAGAATTCTTAAAAAATTCGTCCAAAATCTTGATGTCTCCAATCTTTTGTTTTGTACGTTTTTTCCACGTGTCTTGACATGCAAAGTATCCCTGCAACGTTTGGTGAAGATCTGAGTATGTAGTTTTTGACCTTATCTGGAACCTCCTATCTGAAAATTTGAAAATTCTTAAAAAATTCGTCGAAAATCTTGATGTCTCCAATCTCTTGTTTTGTACGTTTTTTCCACGTGTCTTGATATCCAATGTATCCCTGCAAAGTTTGGTGAAGATCTGAGTCTGTCGTTTTTGACCTTATCTGGAACATCCTTTCTGAAAATTTGAAAATTGTTAAAAAATTCGTCCAAAATCTTGATGTCTCCAATCTCTTTTTTGTACGTTTTTTCCACGTGTCTTGACATCCAATGTATCCCTGCAAAGTTTGGTGAAGATCTGAGTATGTAGTTTTTGACCTTATCTGGAACCTCCCATCTGAAAATTTGAAAATTCTTAAAAAATTCGACCAAAATCTTGATGTCTCCAATCTTTTGTTTTGTACGTTTTTTCCACGTGTCTTGACACATAATGTATCCATGCAAAGTTTGGTGAAGATCTGAGTATGTAGTTTTTGACCTTATATGGAACCTCCTATCTGAAAATTTGAAAATTCTTAAAAAATTCGTCCAAAATCTTGATGTCTCCAATCTCTTGTTTTGTACGTTTTTTCCACGTGTCTTGACATCCAATGTATCCCTGCAAAGTTTGGTGAAGATCTGAGTATGTAGTTTTTGACCTTATCTGGAACCTCCCATCTGAAAATTTGAAAATTCCTAAAAAATCCGTGCAAAATCTTGATGACCCCAATCTCTTGTTTTGTACGTTTTTTCCACGTGTCTTGACATCCAATGTATCCATGCAAAGTTTGGTGAAGATCTGAGTATGTCGTTTTTGACCTTATCTGGAACCTCCCATCTGAAAATTTGAAAATTCTTAAAAAATTCGTCGAAAATCTTGATGTCTCCAATCTCTTGTTTTGTACGTTTTTTCCACGTGTCTTGACATGCAAAGTATTCCTGCAAAGTTTGGTGAAGATCTGAGTATGTAGTTTTTGACCTCATCTGGAACCTCCCATCTGAAAATTTGAAAATTCCTAAAAAATCCGTGCAAAATCTTGATGACCCCAATCTCTTGTTTTGTACGTTTTTTCCACGTGTCTTGACATCCAATGTATTCCTGCAATTTTTGGTGAAGATCTGAGTATGTAGTTTTTGACCTTATATGGAACCTCCTATCTGAAAATTTGAAAATTCTTAAAAAATTCGACCAAAATCTTGATGTTCCGAATCCTATGTTTTGTATGTTTTTTCCACGTGTCTTGACATCCAATGTATCCATGCAAAGTTTGGTGAAGATCTGAGTATGTAGTATTTGACCTTATATTGAACCTCCCATCTGAAAATTTGAAAATTCTTAAAAAATTCGTCCAAAATCTTGATGACCCCAATCTCTTGTTTTGTACGTTTTTTCCACGTGTCTTGACATCCAAAGTATCCCTGCAAAGTTTGGTGAAGATCTGAGTATGTAGTTTTTGACCTTATATGGAACCTCCTTTCTGAAAATTTGAGAATTCTTAAAAAATTCGTCCAAAATCTTGATGTCTCCAATCTCTTGTTTTGTACGTTTTTTCCACGTGTCTTGACATCCAATGTATCCATGCAAAGTTTGGTGAAGATCTGAGTATGTCGTTTTTGACCTTATCTGGAACCTCCCATCTGAAAATTTGAAAATTCTTAAAAAATTCGTCGAAAATCTTGATGTCTCCAATCTTTTGTTTTGTACGTTTTTTCCACGTGTCTTGACATGCAAAGTATCCCTGCAACGTTTGGTGAAGATCTGAGTATGTAGTTTTTGACCTTATCTGGAACCTCCTATCTGAAAATTTGAAAATTCTTAAAAAATTCGTCGAAAATCTTGATGTCTCCAATCTCTTGTTTTGTACGTTTTTTCCACGTGTCTTGACATCCAATGTATTCCTGCAATGTTTGGTGAAGATCTGAGTATGTAGTTTTTGACCTTATATGGAACCTCCTATCTGAAAATTTGAAAATTCTTAAAAAATTCGACCAAAATCTTGATGTTCCGAATCCTATGTTTTGTATGTTTTTTCCACGTGTCTTGACATCCAATGTATCCATGCAAAGTTTGGTGAAGATCTGAGTATGTAGTTTTTGACCTTATATTGAACCTCCCATCTGAAAATTTGAAAATTCTTAAAAAATTCGTCCAAAATCTTGATGACCCCAATCTCTTGTTTTGTACGTTTTTTCCACGTGTCTTGACATCCAAAGTATCCCTGCAAAGTTTGGTGAAGATCTGAGTATGTAGTTTTTGACCTTATATGGAACCTCCTTTCAGAAAATTTGAGAATTCTTAAAAAATTCGTCCAAAATCTTGATGTCTCCAATCTTTTGTTTTGTACGTTTTTTCCACGTGTCTTGACATGCAAAGTATCCCTGCAACGTTTGGTGAAGATCTGAGTATGTAGTTTTTGACCTAATCTGGAACCTCCTATCTGAAAATTTGAAAATTCTTAAAAAATTCGTCGAAAATCTTGATGTCTCCAATCTCTTGTTTTGTACGTTTTTTCCACGTGTCTTGATATCCAATGTATCCCTGCAAAGTTTGGTGAAGATCTGAGTCTGTCGTTTTTGACCTTATCTGGAACATCCTTTCTGAAAATTTGAAAATTGTTAAAAAATTCGTCCAAAATCTTGATGTCTCCAATCTCTTTTTTGTACGTTTTTTCCACGTGTCTTGACATCCAATGTATCCCTGCAAAGTTTGGTGAAGATCTGAGTATGTAGTTTTTGACCTTATCTGGAACCTCCCATCTGAAAATTTGAAAATTCTTAAAAAATTCGACCAAAATCTTGATGTCTCCAATCTTTTGTTTTGTACGTTTTTTCCACGTGTCTTGACACATAATGTATCCATGCAAAGTTTGGTGAAGATCTGAGTATGTAGTTTTTGACCTTATATGGAACCTCCTATCTGAAAATTTGAAAATTCTTAAAAAATTCGTCCAAAATCTTGATGTCTCCAATCTCTTGTTTTGTACGTTTTTTCCACGTGTCTTGACATCCAATGTATCCCTGCAAAGTTTGGTGAAGATCTGAGTATGTAGTTTTTGACCTTATCTGGAACCTCCCATCTGAAAATTTGAAAATTCCTAAAAAATCCGTGCAAAATCTTGATGACCCCAATCTCTTGTTTTGTACGTTTTTTCCACGTGTCTTGACATCCAATGTATCCATGCAAAGTTTGGTGAAGATCTGAGTATGTCGTTTTTGACCTTATCTGGAACCTCCCATCTGAAAATTTGAAAATTCTTAAAAAATTCGTCGAAAATCTTGATGTCTCCAATCTCTTGTTTTGTACGTTTTTTCCACGTGTCTTGACATGCAAAGTATCCCTGCAACGTTTGGTGAAGATCTGAGTATGTAGTTTTTGACCTTATCTGGAACCTCCTATCTGAAAATTTGAAAATTCTTCAAAAATTCGTCGAAAATCTTGATGTCTCCAATCTCTTGTTTTGTACGTTTTTTCCACGTGTCTTGACATCCAATGTATCCCTGCAATGTTTGGTGGAGATCTGAGTATGTAGTTTTTGACCTTATCTGGGACCTCCTATCAGAAAATTTGAAAATTCTTCAAAAATTCGTCCAAAATCTTGATGTCTCCAATCTCTTGTTTTGTACGTTTTTTCCACGTGTCTCGACCTCCAATGTATCCCTGCAAAGTTTGGTGAAGATCTGAGTATGTCGTTTTTGACCTTATCTGGAACATCCTTTCTGAAAATTTGAAAATTCTTAAAAAATTCGTCGAAAATCTTGATGTCTCCAATCTCTTGTTTTGTACGTTTTTTCCACGTGTCTTGACATCCAATGTATCCCTGCAAAGTTTGGTGAAGATCTGAGTATGTAGTTTTTGACCTTATATGGAACCTCCTTTCTGAAAATTTGAAAATTCTCAAAAAATTCGTCCATAATCTTGATGTCTCCAATCTCTTGTTTTGTACGTTTTTTCCACGTGTCTTGACATCCAATGTATCCCTGCAAAGTTTGGTGAAGATCTGAGTATGTAGTTTTTGACCTTATCTGGAACCTCCCATCTGAAAATTTGAAAATTCTTAAAAAATTCGACCAAAATCTTGATGTCTCCAATCTTTTGTTTTGTACGTTTTTTCCACGTGTCTTGACACATAATGTATCCATGCAAAGTTTGGTGAAGATCTGAGTATGTAGTTTTTGACCTTATATGGAACCTCCTATCTGAAAATTTGAAAATTCTTAAAAAATTCGTCCAAAATCTTGATGTCTCCAATCTCTTGTTTTGTACGTTTTTTCCACGTGTCTTGACATCCAATGTATTCCTGCAATGTTTGGTGAAGATCTGAGTATGTAGTTTTTGACCTTATATGGAACCTCCTATCTGAAAATTTGAAAATTCTTAAAAAATTTGACCAAAATCTTGATGTTCCGAATCCTATGTTTTGTATGTTTTTTCCACGTGTCTTGACATCCAATGTATCCATGCAAAGTTTGGTGAAGATCTGAGTATGTAGTTTTTGACCTTATATTGAACCTCCCATCTGAAAATTTGAAAATTCTTAAAAAATTCGTCCAAAATCTTGATGACCCCAATCTCTTGTTTTGTACGTTTTTTCCACGTGTCTTGACATCCAAAGTATCCCTGCAAAGTTTGGTGAAGATCTGAGTATGTAGTTTTTGACCTTATATTGAACCTCCCATCTGAAAATTTGAAAATTCTTAAAAAATTCGTCCAAAATCTTGATGTCTCCAATCTCTTGTTTTGTACGTTTTTTCCACGTGTCTTGACATGCAATGTATCCATGCAAAGTTTGGTGAAGATCTGAGTATGTCGTTTTTGACCTTATCTGGAACCTCCCATCTGAAAATTTGAATATTCTTAAAAAATTCGTCGAAAATCTTGATGTCTCCAATCTTTTGTTTTGTACGTTTTTTCCACGTGTCTTGACATGCAAAGTATCCCTGCAACGTTTGGTGAAGATCTGAGTATGTAGTTTTTGACCTTATCTGGAACCTCCTATCTGAAAATTTGAAAATTCTTCAAAAATTCGTCGAAAATCTTGATGTCTCCAATCTCTTGTTTTGTACGTTTTTTCCACGTGTCTTGACATCCAATGTATTCCTGCAATGTTTGGTGGAGATCTGAGTATGTAGTTTTAGACATTATCTGGAACCTCCTATCTGAAAATTTGAAAATTCTTCAAAAATTCGTCCAAAATCTTGATGTCTCCAATCTCTTGTTTTGTACGTTTTTTCCACGTGTCTCGACCTCCAATGGATCCCTGCAAAGTTTGGTGAAGATCTGAGTATGTCGTTTTTGACCTTATCTGGAACATCCTTTCTGAAAATTTGAAAATTCTTAAAAAATTCGTCGAAAATCTTGATTTCTCCAATCTCTTGTTTTGTACGTTTTTTCCACGTGTCTTGACATCCAATGTATCCCTGCAAAGTTTGGTGAAGATCTGAGTATGTAGTTTTTGACCTTATATGGAACCTCCTATCTGAAAATTTGAAAATTCTTAAAAAATTCGTCCAAAATCTTGATGTCTCCAATCTCTTGTTTTGTACGTTTTTTCCACGTGTCTCGACCTCCAATGGATCCCTGCAAAGTTTGGTGAAGATCTGAGTATGTCGTTTTTGACCTTATCTGGAACCTCCCATCTGAAAATTTGAAAATTCTTAAAAAATTCGTCGAAATCTTGATGTCTCCGATCTCTTGTTTTGTACGTTTTTTCCACGTGTCTTGACGTGCAAAGTATTCCTGCAAAGTTTGGTGAAGATCTGAGTATATAGTTTTTGACCTCATCTGGAACCTCCCATCTGAAAATTTGAAAATTCCTAAAAAATCCGTGCAAAATCTTGATGACCCCAATCTCTTGTTTTGTACGTTTTTTCCACGTGTCTTGACATCCAATGTATTCCTGCAATGTTTGGTGAAGATCTGAGTATGTAGTTTTTGACCTTATATGGAACCTCCTATCTGAAAATTTGAAAATTCTTAAAAAATTCGACCAAAATCTTGATGTTCCGAATCCTATGTTTTGTATGTTTTTTCCACGTGTCTTGACATCCAATGTATCCATGCAAAGTTTGGTGAAGATCTGAGTATGTAGTTTTTGACCTTATATTGAACCTCCCATCTGAAAATTTGAAAATTCTTAAAAAATTCGTCCAAAATCTTGATGACCCCAATCTCTTGTTTTGTACGTTTTTTCCACGTGTCTTGACATCCAAAGTATCCCTGCAAAGTTTGGTGAAGATCTGAGTATGTAGTTTTTGACCTTATATGGAACCTCCTTTCTGAAAATTTGAGAATTCTTAAAAAATTCGTCCAAAATCTTGATGTCTCCAATCTCTTGTTTTGTACGTTTTTTCCACGTGTCTTGACATCCAATGTATCCATGCAAAGTTTGATGAAGATCTGAGTATGTCGTTTTTGACCTTATCTGGAACCTCCCATCTGAAAATTTGAAAATTCTTAAAAAATTCGTCGAAAATCTTGATGTCTCCAATCTTTTGTTTTGTAGGTTTTTTCCACGTGTCTTGACATGCAAAGTATCCCTGCAACGTTTGGTGAAGATCTGAGTATGTAGTTTTTGACCTTATCTGGAACCTCCTATCTGAAAATTTGAAAATTCTTAAAAAATTCGTCGAAAATCTTGATGTCTCCAATCTCTTGTTTTGTACGTTTTTTCCACGTGTCTTGATATCCAATGTATCCCTGCAAAGTTTGGTGAAGATCTGAGTATGTCGTTTTTGACCTTATCTGGAACATCCTTTCTGAAAATTTGAAAATTGTTAAAAAATTCGTCCAAAATCTTGATGTCTCCAATCTCTTTTTTGTACGTTTTTTCCACGTGTCTTGACATCCAATGTATCCCTGCAAAGTTTGGTGAAGATCTGAGTATGTAGTTTTTGACCTTATCTGGAACCTCCCATCTGAAAATTTGAAAATTCTTAAAAAATTCGACCAAAATCTTGATGTCTCCAATCTTTTGTTTTGTACGTTTTTTCCACGTGTCTTGACACATAATGTATCCATGCAAAGTTTGGTGAAGATCTGAGTATGTAGTTTTGACCTTATATGGAACCTCCTATCTGAAAATTTGAAAATTCTTAAAAAATTCGTCCAAAATCTTGATGTCTCCAATCTCTTGTTTTGTACGTTTTTTCCACGTGTCTTGACATCCAATGTATCCCTGCAAAGTTTGGTGAAGATCTGAGTATGTAGTTTTTGACCTTATCTGGAACCTCCCATCTGAAAATTTGAAAATTCCTAAAAAATCCGTGCAAAATCTTGATGACCCCAATCTCTTGTTTTGTACGTTTTTTCCACGTGTCTTGACATCCAATGTATCCATGCAAAGTTTGGTGAAGATCTGAGTATGTCGTTTTTGACCTTATCTGGAACATCCTTTCTGAAAATTTGAAAATTGTTAAAAAATTCGTCCAAAATCTTGATGTCTCCAATCTCTTTTTTGTACGTTTTTTCCACGTGTCTTGACATCCAATGTATCCCTGCAAAGTTTGGTGAAGATCTGAGTATGTAGTTTTTGACCTTATCTGGAACCTCCCATCTGAAAATTTGAAAATTCTTCAAAAATTCGTCGAAAATCTTGATGTCTCCAATCTCTTGTTTTGTACGTTTTTTTAAAGTGTCTTGACATCCAATGTATCCCTGCAATGTTTGGTGGAGATCTGAGTATGTAGTTTTTGACCTTATCTGGGACCTCCTATCAGAAAATTTGAAAATTCTTCAAAAATTCGTCCAAAATCTTGATGTCTCCAATCTCTTGTTTTGTACGTTTTTTCCACGTGTCTCGACCTCCAATGTATCCCTGCAAAGTTTGGTGAAGATCTGAGTATGTCGTTTTTGACCTTATCTGGAACATCCTTTCTGAAAATTTGAAAATTCTTAAAAAATTAGTCGAAAATCTTGATGTCTCCAATCTCTTGTTTTGTACGTTTTTTCCACGTGTCTTGACATCCAATGTATTCCTTAAATGTTTGGTGAAGATCTGAGTATGTAGTTTTTGACCTTATATGGAACCTCCTATCTGAAAATTTGAAAATTCTTAAAAAATTCGTCGAAAATCTTGATGTCTCCAATCTCTTGTTTTGTACGTTTTTTCCACGTGTCTTGACATGCAAAGTATCCCTGCAACGTTTGGTGAAGATCTGAGTATGTAGTTTTTGACCTTATCTGGAACCTCCTATCTGAAAATTTGAAAATTCTTAAAAAATTCGTCCAAAATCTTGAAGACCCCAATCTCTTGTTTTGTACGTTTTTTCCACGTGTCTTGACATCCAATGTATCCCTGCAAAGTTTGGTGAAGATCTGAGTATGTAGTTTTTGACCTTATATGGAACCTCCTTTCTGAAAATTTGAGAATTCTTAAAAAATTCGTCCAAAATCTTGATGTCTCCAATCTCTTGTTTTGTACGTTTTTTCCACGTGTCTTGACATCCAATGTATCCATGCAAAGTTTGGTGAAGATCTGAGTATGTCGTTTTTGACCTTATCTGGAACCTCCCATCCGAAAATTTGAAAATTCTTAAAAAATTCGTCGAAAATCTTGATGTCTCCAATCTCTTGTTTTGTACGTTTTTTCCACGTGTCTTGACATGCAAAGTATCCCTGCAACGTTTGGTGAATATCTGAGTATGTAGTTTTTGACCTTATCTGGAACCTCCTATCTGAAAATTTGAAAATTCTTCAAAAATTCGTCGAAAATCTTGATGTCTCCAATCTCTTGCTTTGTACGTTTTTTCCACGTGTCTTGACATCCAATGTATCCCTGCAATGTTTGGTGGAGATCTGAGTAAGTAGTTTTTGACCTTATCTGGAACCTCCTAACTGAAAATTTGAAAATTCTTCAAAAATTCGTCCAAAATCTTGATGTCTCCAATCTCTTGTTTTGTACGTTTTTTCCACGTGTCTCGACCTCCAATGTATCCCTGCAAAGTTAGTGAAGATCTGAGTATGTCGTTTTTGACCTTATCTGGAACATCCTTTCTGAAAATTTGAAAATTCTTAAAAAATTCGTCGAAAATCTTGATGTCTCCAATCTCTTGTTTTGTACGTTTTTTCCACGTTTCTTGACATCCAATGTATCCCTGCAAAGTTTGGTGAAGATCTGAGTATGTAGTTTTTGACCTTATATGGAACCTCCTTTCTGAAAATTTGAAAATTCTCAAAAAATTCGTCCATAATCTTGATGTCTCCAATCTCTTGTTTTGTACGTTTTTTCCACGTGTCTTGACATCCAATGTATCCCTGCAAAGTTTGGTGAAGATCTGAGTATGTAGTTTTTGACCTTATATGGAACCTCCTATCTGAAAATTTGAAAATTCTTAAAAAATTCGTCCAAAATCTTGATGTCACAATCCTATGTTTTGTATGTTTTTTCCACGTGTCTTGTCATCCAATGTATCCATGCAAAGTTTGGTGAAGATCTGAGTATGTAGTTTTTGACCTTATATTGAACCTCCCATCTGAAAATTTGAAAATTCTTAAAAAATTCGTCCAAAATCTTGATGACCCCAATCTCTTGTTTTGTACGTTTTTTCCACGTGTCTTGACATCCAAAGTATCCCTGCAAAGTTTGGTGAAGATCTGAGTATGTAGTTTTTGACCTTATATTGAACCTCCCATCTGAAAATTTGAAAATTCTTAAAAAATTCGTCCAAAATCTTGATGTCTCCAATCTCTTGTTTTGTACGTTTTTTCCACGTGTCTTGACATCCAATGTATCCATGCAAAGTTTGGTGAAGATCTGAGTATGTCGTTTTTGACCTTATCTGGAACCTCCCATCTGAAAATTTGAATATTCTTAAAAAATTCGTCGAAAATCTTGATGTCTCCAATCTTTTGTTTTGTACGTTTTTTCCACGTGTCTTGACATGCAAAGTATCCCTGCAACGTTTGGTGAAGATCTGAGTATGTAGTTTTTGACCTTATCTGGAACCTCCTATCTGAAAATTTGAAAATTCTTCAAAAATTCGTCGAAAATCTTGATGTCTCCAATCTCTTGTTTTGTACGTTTTTTCCACGTGTCTTGACATCCAATGTATTCCTGCAATGTTTGGTGGAGATCTGAGTATGTAGTTTTAGACCTTATCTGGAACCTCCTATCTGAAAATTTGAAAATTCTTCAAAAATTCGTCCAAAATCTTGATGTCTCCAATCTCTTGTTTTGTACGTTTTTTCCACGTGTCTCGACCTCCAATGGATCCCTGCAAAGTTTGGTGAAGATCTGAGTATGTCGTTTTTGACCTTATCTGGAACATCCTTTCTGAAAATTTGAAAATTCTTAAAAAATTCGTCGAAAATCTTGATTTCTCCAATCTCTTGTTTTGTACGTTTTTTCCACGTGTCTTGACATCCAATGTATCCCTGCAAAGTTTGGTGAAGATCTGAGTATGTAGTTTTTGACCTTATATGGAACCTCCTATCTGAAAATTTGAAAATTCTTAAAAAATTCGTCCAAAATCTTGATGTCTCCAATCTCTTGTTTTGTACGTTTTTTCCACGTGTCTCGACCTCCAATGGATCCCTGCAAAGTTTGGTGAAGATCTGAGTATGTCGTTTTTGACCTTATCTGGAACCTCCCATCTGAAAATTTGAAAATTCTTAAAAAATTCGTCGAAATCTTGATGTCTCCGATCTCTTGTTTTGTACGTTTTTTCCACGTGTCTTGACATGCAAAGTATTCCTGCAAAGTTTGGTGAAGATCTGAGTATATAGTTTTTGACCTCATCTGGAACCTCCCATCTGAAAATTTGAAAATTCCTAAAAAATCCGTGCAAAATCTTGATGACCCCAATCTCTTGTTTTGTACGTTTTTTCCACGTGTCTTGACATCCAATGTATTCCTGCAATGTTTGGTGAAGATCTGAGTATGTAGTTTTTGACCTTATATGGAACCTCCTATCTGAAAATTTGAAAATTCTTAAAAAATTCGACCAAAATCTTGATGTTCCGAATCCTATGTTTTGTATGTTTTTTCCACGTGTCTTGACATCCAATGTATCCATGCAAAGTTTGGTGAAGATCTGAGTATGTAGTTTTTGACCTTATATTGAACCTCCCATCTGAAAATTTGAAAATTCTTAAAAAATTCGTCCAAAATCTTGATGACCCCAATCTCTTGTTTTGTACGTTTTTTCCACGTGTCTTGACATCCAAAGTATCCCTGCAAAGTTTGGTGAAGATCTGAGTATGTAGTTTTTGACCTTATATGGAACCTCCTTTCTGAAAATTTGAGAATTCTTAAAAAATTCGTCCAAAATCTTGATGTCTCCAATCTCTTGTTTTGTACGTTTTTTCCACGTGTCTTGACATCCAATGTATCCATGCAAAGTTTGGTGAAGATCTGAGTATGTCGTTTTTGACCTTATCTGGAACCTCCCATCTGAAAATTTGAAAATTCTTAAAAAATTCGTCGAAAATCTTGATGTCTCCAATCTTTTGTTTTGTAGGTTTTTTCCACGTGTCTTGACATGCAAAGTATCCCTGCAACGTTTGGTGAAGATCTGAGTATGTAGTTTTTGACCTTATCTGGAACCTCCTATCTGAAAATTTGAAAATTCTTAAAAAATTCGTCGAAAATCTTGATGTCTCCAATCTCTTGTTTTGTACGTTTTTTCCACGTGTCTTGATATCCAATGTATCCCTGCAAAGTTTGGTGAAGATCTGAGTATGTCGTTTTTGACCTTATCTGGAACATCCTTTCTGAAAATTTGAAAATTGTTAAAAAATTCGTCCAAAATCTTGATGTCTCCAATCTCTTTTTTGTACGTTTTTTCCACGTGTCTTGACATCCAATGTATCCCTGCAAAGTTTGGTGAAGATCTGAGTATGTAGTTTTTGACCTTATCTGGAACCTCCCATCTGAAAATTTGAAAATTCTTAAAAAATTCGACCAAAATCTTGATGTCTCCAATCTTTTGTTTTGTACGTTTTTTCCACGTGTCTTGACACATAATGTATCCATGCAAAGTTTGGTGAAGATCTGAGTATGTAGTTTTGACCTTATATGGAACCTCCTATCTGAAAATTTGAAAATTCTTAAAAAATTCGTCCAAAATCTTGATGTCTCCAATCTCTTGTTTTGTACGTTTTTTCCACGTGTCTTGACATCCAATGTATCCCTGCAAAGTTTGGTGAAGATCTGAGTATGTAGTTTTTGACCTTATCTGGAACCTCCCATCTGAAAATTTGAAAATTCCTAAAAAATCCGTGCAAAATCTTGATGACCCCAATCTCTTGTTTTGTACGTTTTTTCCACGTGTCTTGACATCCAATGTATCCATGCAAAGTTTGGTGAAGATCTGAGTATGTCGTTTTTGACCTTATCTGGAACATCCTTTCTGAAAATTTGAAAATTGTTAAAAAATTCGTCCAAAATCTTGATGTCTCCAATCTCTTTTTTGTACGTTTTTTCCACGTGTCTTGACATCCAATGTATCCCTGCAAAGTTTGGTGAAGATCTGAGTATGTAGTTTTTGACCTTATCTGGAACCTCCCATCTGAAAATTTGAAAATTCTTCAAAAATTCGTCGAAAATCTTGATGTCTCCAATCTCTTGTTTTGTACGTTTTTTTAAAGTGTCTTGACATCCAATGTATCCCTGCAATGTTTGGTGGAGATCTGAGTATGTAGTTTTTGACCTTATCTGGGACCTCCTATCAGAAAATTTGAAAATTCTTCAAAAATTCGTCCAAAATCTTGATGTCTCCAATCTCTTGTTTTGTACGTTTTTTCCACGTGTCTCGACCTCCAATGTATCCCTGCAAAGTTTGGTGAAGATCTGAGTATGTCGTTTTTGACCTTATCTGGAACATCCTTTCTGAAAATTTGAAAATTCTTAAAAAATTAGTCGAAAATCTTGATGTCTCCAATCTCTTGTTTTGTACGTTTTTTCCACGTGTCTTGACATCCAATGTATCCCTGCAAAGTTTGGTGAAGATCTGAGTATGTAGTTTTTGACCTTATATGGAACCTCCTTTCTGAAAATTTGAAAATTCTCAAAAAATTCGTCCATAATCTTGATGTCTCCAATCTCTTGTTTTGTACGTTTTTTCCACGTGTCTTGACATCCAATGTATCCCTGCAAAGTTTGGTGAAGATCTGAGTATGTAGTTTTTGACCTTATCTGGAACCTCCCATCTGAAAATTTGAAAATTCTTAAAAAATTCGACCAAAATCTTGATGTCTCCAATCTTTTGTTTTGTACGTTTTTTCCACGTGTCTTGACACATAATGTATCCATGCAAAGTTTGGTGAAGATCTGAGTATGTAGTTTTTGACCTTATATGGAACCTCCTATCTGAAAATTTGAAAATTCTTCAAAAATTCGTCGAAAATCTTGATGTCTCCAATCTCTTGTTTTGTACGTTTTTTCCACGTGTCTTGACATCCAATGTATTCCTTAAATGTTTGGTGAAGATCTGAGTATGTAGTTTTTGACCTTATATGGAACCTCCTATCTGAAAATTTGAAAATTCTTAAAAAATTCGTCGAAAATCTTGATGTCTCCAATCTCTTGTTTTGTACGTTTTTTCCACGTGTCTTGACATGCAAAGTATCCCTGCAACGTTTGGTGAAGATCTGAGTATGTAGTTTTTGACCTTATCTGGAACCTCCTATCTGAAAATTTGAAAATTCTTAAAAAATTCGTCCAAAATCTTGAAGACCCCAATCTCTTGTTTTGTACGTTTTTTCCACGTGTCTTGACATCCAATGTATCCCTGCAAAGTTTGGTGAAGATCTGAGTATGTAGTTTTTGACCTTATATGGAACCTCCTTTCTGAAAATTTGAGAATTCTTAAAAAATTCGTCCAAAATCTTGATGTCTCCAATCTCTTGTTTTGTACGTTTTTTCCACGTGTCTTGACATCCAATGTATCCATGCAAAGTTTGGTGAAGATCTGAGTATGTCGTTTTTGACCTTATCTGGAACCTCCCATCCGAAAATTTGAAAATTCTTAAAAAATTCGTCGAAAATCTTGATGTCTCCAATCTCTTGTTTTGTACGTTTTTTCCACGTGTCTTGACATGCAAAGTATCCCTGCAACGTTTGGTGAAGATCTGAGTATGTAGTTTTTGACCTTATCTGGAACCTCCTATCTGAAAATTTGAAAATTCTTCAAAAATTCGTCGAAAATCTTGATGTCTCCAATCTCTTGCTTTGTACGTTTTTTCCACGTGTCTTGACATCCAATGTATCCCTGCAATGTTTGGTGGAGATCTGAGTAAGTAGTTTTTGACCTTATCTGGAACCTCCTAACTGAAAATTTGAAAATTCTTCAAAAATTCGTCCAAAATCTTGATGTCTCCAATCTCTTGTTTTGTACGTTTTTTCCACGTGTCTCGACCTCCAATGTATCCCTGCAAAGTTAGTGAAGATCTGAGTATGTCGTTTTTGACCTTATCTGGAACATCCTTTCTGAAAATTTGAAAATTCTTAAAAAATTCGTCGAAAATCTTGATGTCTCCAATCTCTTGTTTTGTACGTTTTTTCCACGTTTCTTGACATCCAATGTATCCCTGCAAAGTTTGGTGAAGATCTGAGTATGTAGTTTTTGACCTTATATGGAACCTCCTTTCTGAAAATTTGAAAATTCTCAAAAAATTCGTCCATAATCTTGATGTCTCCAATCTCTTGTTTTGTACGTTTTTTCCACGTGTCTTGACATCCAATGTATCCCTGCAAAGTTTGGTGAAGATCTGAGTATGTAGTTTTTGACCTTATATGGAACCTCCTATCTGAAAATTTGAAAATTCTTAAAAAATTCGTCCAAAATCTTGATGTCACAATCCTATGTTTTGTATGTTTTTTCCACGTGTCTTGACATCCAATGTATCCATGCAAAGTTTGGTGAAGATCTGAGTATGTCGTTTTTGACCTTATCTGGAACCTCCCATCTGAAAATTTGAAAATTCTTAAAAAATTCGTCGAAAATCTTGATGACCCCAATCTCTTGTTTTGTACGTTTTTTCCACGTGTCTTGACATCCAATGTATCCATGCAAAGTTTGGTGAAGATCTGAGTATGTCGTTTTTGACCTTATCTGGAACATCCTTTCTGAAAATTTGAAAATTGTTAAAAAATTCGTCCAAAATCTTGATGTCTCCAATCTCTTGTTTTGTACGTTTTTTCCACGTGTCTTGACACATAATGTATCCATGCAAAGTTTGGTGAAGATCTGAGTATGTAGTTTTTGACCTTATATGGAACCTCCTATCTGAAAATTTGAAAATTCTTAAAAAATTCGTCCAAAATCTTGATGACCCCAATCTCTTGTTTTGTACGTTTTTTCCACGTGTCTTGACACATAATGTATCCATGCAAAGTTTGGTGAAGATCTGAGTATGTAGTTTTTGACCTTATATGGAACCTCCTATCTGAAAATTTGAAAATTCTTAAAAAATTCGTCCAAAATCTTGATGTCTCCAATCTCTTGTTTTGTACGTTTTTTCCACGTGTCTTGACATCCAATGTATCCCTGCAAAGTTTGGTGAAGATCTGAGTATGTAGTTTTTGACCTTATCTGGAACCTCCCATCTGAAAATTTGAAAATTCCTAAAAAATCCGTGCAAAATCTTGATGACCCCAATCTCTTGTTTTGTACGTTTTTTCCACGTGTCTTGACATCCAATGTATCCATGCAAAGTTTGGTGAAGATCTGAGTATGTCGTTTTTGACCTTATCTGGAACATCCTTTCTGAAAATTTGAAAATTGTTAAAAAATTCGTCCAAAATTTTGATGTCTCCAATCTCTTGTTTTGTACGTTTTTTCCACGTGTCTTGACATCCAATGTATTCCTGCAATGTTTGGTGAAGATCTGAGTATGTAGTTTTTGACCTTATATGGAACCTCCTATCTGAAAATTTGAAAATTCTTAAAAAATTCGACCAAAATCTTGATGTTCCGAATCCTATGTTTTGTATGTTTTTTCCACGTGTCTTGACATCCAATGTATCCATGCAAAGTTTGGTGAAGATCTGAGTATGTAGTTTTTGACCTTATATTGAACCTCCCATCTGAAAATTTGAAAATTGTTAAAAAATTCGTCCAAAATCTTGATGTCTCCAATCTCTTTTTTGTACGTTTTTTCCACGTGTCTTGACATCCAATGTATCCCTGCAAAGTTTGGTGAAGATCTGAGTATGTAGTTTTTGACCTTATCTGGAACCTCCCATCTGAAAATTTGAAAATTCTTAAAAAATTCGACCAAAATCTTGATGTCTCCAATCTTTTGTTTTGTACGGTTTTTCCACGTGTCTTGACACATAATGTATCCATGCAAAGTTTGGTGAAGATCTGAGTATGTAGTTTTTGACCTTATATGGAACCTCCTATCTGAAAATTTGAAAATTCCTAAAAAATCCGTGCAAAATCTTGATGACCCCAATCTCTTGTTTTGTACGTTTTTTCCACGTGTCTTGACATCCAATGTATTCCTGCAATGTTTGGTGAAGATCTGAGTATGTAGTTTTTGACCTTATATGGAACCTCCTATCTGAAAATTTGAAAATTCTTAAAAAATTCGACCAAAAACTTGATGTTCCGAATCCTATGTTTTGTATGTTTTTTCCACGTGTCTTGACATCCAATGTATCCATGCAAAGTTTGGTGAAGATCTGAGTATGTAGTTTTTGACCTTATATTGAACCTCCCATCTGAAAATTTGAAAATTCTTAAAAAATTCGTCCAAAATCTTGATGACCCCAATCTCTTGTTTTGTACGTTTTTTCCACGTGTCTTGACATCCAAAGTATCCATGCAAAGTTTGGTGAAGATCTGACTATGTAGTTTTTGACCTTATATGGAACCTCCTTTCTGAAAATTTGAGAATTCTTAAAAAATTCGTCCAAAATCTTGATGTCTCCAATCTCTTGTTTTGTACGTTTTTTCCACGTGTCTTGACATCCAATGTATCCATGCAAAGTTTGGTGAAGATCTGAGTATGTCGTTTTTGACCTTATCTGGAACCTCCCATCTGAAAATTTGAAAATTCTTAAAAAATTCGTCGAAAATCTTGATGTCTCCAATCTTTTGTTTTGTACGTTTTTTCCACGTGTCTTGACATGCAAAGTATCCCTGCAACGTTTGGTGAAGATCTGAGTATGTAGTTTTTGACCTTATCTGGAACCTCCTATCTGAAAATTTGAAAATTCTTAAAAAATTCGTCGAAAATCTTGATGTCTCCAATCTCTTGTTTTGTACGTTTTTTCCACGTGTCTTGATATCCAATGTATCCCTGCAAAGTTTGGTGAAGATCTGAGTATGTCGTTTTTGACCTTATCTGGAACATCCTTTCTGAAAATTTGAAAATTGTTAAAAAATTCGTCCAAAATCTTGATGTCTCCAATCTCTTTTTTGTACGTTTTTTCCACGTGTCTTGACATCCAATGTATCCCTGCAAAGTTTGGTGAAGATCTGAGTATGTAGTTTTTGACCTTATCTGGAACCTCCCATCTGAAAATTTGAAAATTCTTAAAAAATTCGACCAAAATCTTGATGTCTCCAATCTTTTGTTTTGTACGTTTTTTCCACGTGTCTTGACACATAATGTATCCATGCAAAGTTTGGTGAAGATCTGAGTATGTAGTTTTTGACCTTATATGGAACCTCCTATCTGAAAATTTGAAAATTCTTAAAAAATTCGTCCAAAATCTTGATGTCTCCAATCTCTTGTTTTGTACGTTTTTTCCACGTGTCTTGACATCCAATGTATCCCTGCAAAGTTTGGTGAAGATCTGAGTATGTAGTTTTTGACCTTATCTGGAACCTCCCATCTGAAAATTTGAAAATTCCTAAAAAATCCGTGCAAAATCTTGATGACCCCAATCTCTTGTTTTGTACGTTTTTTCCACGTGTCTTGACATCCAATGTATCCATGCAAAGTTTGGTGGAGATCTGAGTATGTCGTTTTTGACCTTATCTGGAACATCCTTTCTAAAAATTTGAAAATTGTTAAAAAATTCGTCCAAAATCTTGATGTCTCCAATCTCTTTTTTGTACGTTTTTTCCACGTGTCTTGACATCCAATGTATCCCTGCAAAGTTTGGTGAAGATCTGAGTATGTAGTTTTTGACCTTATCTGGAACCTCCCATCTGAAAATTTGAAAATTCTTCAAAAATTCGTCGAAAATCTTGATGTCTCCAATCTCTTGTTTTGTACGTTTTTTCCACGTGTCTCGACCTCCAATGGATCCCTGCAAAGTTTGGTGAAGATCTGAGTATGTCGTTTTTGACCTTATCTGGAACATCCTTTCTGAAAATTTGAAAATTCTTAAAAAATTCGTCCAAAATCTTGATGTCTCCAATCTCTTGTTTTGTACGTTTTTTCCACGTGTCTTGACATCCAATGTATCCCTGCAAAGTTTGGTGAAGATCTGAGTATGTAGTTTTTGACCTTATATGGAACCTCCTATCTGAAAATTTGAAAATTCTTAAAAAATTCGTCCAAAATCTTGATGTCTCCAATCTCTTGTTTTGTACGTTTTTTCCACGTGTCTTGACATGCAAAGTATCCCTGCAACGTTTGGTGAAGATCTGAGTATGTAGTTTTTGACCTTATCTGGAACCTCCTATCTGAAAATTTGAAAATTCTTCAAAAATTCGTCGAAAATCTTGATTACCCCAATCTCTTGTTTTGTACTTTTTTTCCACGTGTCTCGACCTCCAATGTATCCCTGCAAAGTTTGGTGAAGATCTGAGTATGTAGTTTTTGACCTTATATGGAACCTCCTATCTGAAAATTTGAAAATTCTTAAAAAATTCGTCCAAAATCTTGATGTCACCAATCCTATGTTTTGTATGTTTTTTCCACGTGTCTTGACATCCAATGTATCCATGCAAAGTTTGGTGAAGATCTGAGTATGTCGTTTTTGACCTTATCTGGAACCTCCCATCTGAAAATTTGAAAATTCTTAAAAAATTCGTCGAAAATCTTGATGTCTCCGATCTCTTGTTTTGTACGTTTTTTCCACGTGTCTTGAAATGCAAAGTATTCCTGCAAAGTTTGGTGAAGATCTGAGTATGTAGTTTTTGACATCATCTGGAACCTCCTATCTGAAAATTTGAAAATTCTTAAAAAATTCGTCCAAAATTTTGATGTCTCCAATCTCTTGTTTTGTACGTTTTTTCCACGTGTCTTGACATCCAATGTATCCCTGCAATGTTTGGTGAAGATCTGAGTATGTAGTTTTTGACCTTATCTGGAACCTCCCATCTGAAAATTTGAAAATTCCTAAAAAATCCGTCCAAAATCTTGATGACCCCAATCTCTTGTTTTGTACGTTTTTTCCACGTGTCTTGACATCCAATGTATCCCTGCAAAGTTTGGTGAAGATCTGAGTATGTAGTTTTTGACCTTATCTGGAACCTCCCATCTGAAAATTTGAAAATTCTTAAAAAATTCGTCCAAAATCTTGATGTCTCCAATCTCTTGTTTTGTACGTTTTTTCCACGTGTCTTGATATCCAATGTATCCCTGCAAAGTTTGGTGAAGATCTGAGTATGTAGTTTTTGACCTTATATGGAACCTCCTATCTGAAAATTTGAAAATTCTTAAAAAATTCGTCCAAAATTTTGATGTCTCCAATCTCTTGTTTTGTACGTTTTTTCCACGTGTCTTGACATCCAATGTATTCCTGCAAAGTTTGGTGAAGATCTGAGTATGTAGTTTTTGACCTCATCTGGAACCTCCTATCTGAAAATTTGAAAATTCCTAAAAAATCCGTCCAAATTCTTGATGACCCCAATCTCTTGTTTTGTACGTTTTTTCCACGTGTCTTGACATCCAATGTATCCATGCAAAGTTTGGTGAAGATCTGAGTATGTCGTTTTTGACCTTATCTGGAACATCCTTTCTGAAAATTTGAAAATTCTTAAAAAATTCGTCCAAAATCTTGATGTCTCCAATCTCTTGTTTTGTACGTTTTTTCCACGTGTCTTGACACATAATGTATCCATGCAAAGTTTGGTGAAGATCTGAGTATGTAGTTTTTGACCTTATATGGAACCTCCTATCTGAAAATTTGAAAATTCTTAAAAAATTTGTCCAAAATCTTGATGTCTCCAATCTCTTGTTTTGTACGTTTTTTCCACGTGTCTTGACATCCAATGTATACCTGCAAAGTTTGGTGAAGATCTGAGTATGTAGTTTTTGACCTTATCTGGAACCTCCCATCTGAAAATTTGAAAATTCCTAAAAAATCCGTGCAAAATCTTGATGACCCCAATCTCTTGTTTTGTACGTTTTTTCCACGTGTCTTGACATCCAATGTATCCATGCAAAGTTTGGTGAAGATCTGAGTATGTCGTTTTTGACCTTATCTGGAACATCCTTTCTGAAAATTTGAAAATTGTTAAAAAATTCGTCCAAAATTTTGATGTCTCCAATCTCTTGTTTTGTACGTTTTTTCCACGTGTCTTGACATCCAATGTATTCCTGCAATGTTTGGTGAAGATCTGAGTATGTAGTTTTTGACCTTATATGGAACCTCCTATCTGAAAATTTGAAAATTCTTAAAAAATTCGACCAAAATCTTGATGTTCCGAATCCTATGTTTTGTATGTTTTTTCCACGTGTCTTGACATCCAATGTATCCATGCAAAGTTTGGTGAAGATCTGAGTATGTAGTTTTTGACCTTATATTGAACCTCCCATCTGAAAATTTGAAAATTGTTAAAAAATTCGTCCAAAATCTTGATGTCTCCAATCTCTTTTTTGTACGTTTTTTCCACGTGTCTTGACATCCAATGTATCCCTGCAAAGTTTGGTGAAGATCTGAGTATGTAGTTTTTGACCTTATCTGGAACCTCCCATCTGAAAATTTGAAAATTCTTAAAAAATTCGACCAAAATCTTGATGTCTCCAATCTTTTGTTTTGTACGTTTTTTCCACGTGTCTTGACACATAATGTATCCATGCAAAGTTTGGTGAAGATCTGAGTATGTAGTTTTTGACCTTATATGGAACCTCCTATCTGAAAATTTGAAAATTCTTAAAAAATTCGTCCAAAATCTTGATGTCTCCAATCTCTTGTTTTGTACGTTTTTTCCACGTGTCTTGACATCCAATGTATCCCTGCAAAGTTTGGTGAAGATCTGAGTATGTAGTTTTTGACCTTATCTGGAACCTCCCATCTGAAAATTTGAAAATTCCTAAAAAATCCGTGCAAAATCTTGATGACCCCAATCTCTTGTTTTGTACGTTTTTTCCACGTGTCTTGACATCCAATGTATTCCTGCAATGTTTGGTGAAGATCTGAGTATGTAGTTTTTGACCTTATATGGAACCTCCTATCTGAAAATTTGAAAATTCTTAAAAAATTCGACCAAAATCTTGATGTTCCGAATCCTATGTTTTGTATGTTTTTTCCACGTGTCTTGACATCCAATGTATCCATGCAAAGTTTGGTGAAGATCTGAGTATGTAGTTTTTGACCTTATATTGAACCTCCCATCTGAAAATTTGAAAATTCTTAAAAAATTCGTCCAAAATCTTGATGACCCCAATCTCTTGTTTTGTACGTTTTTTCCACGTGTCTTGACATCCAAAGTATCCCTGCAAAGTTTGGTGAAGATCTGAGTATGTAGTTTTTGACCTTATATGGAACCTCCTTTCTGAAAATTTGAGAATTCTTAAAAAATTCGTCCAAAATCTTGATGTCTCCAATCTCTTGTTTTGTACGTTTTTTCCACGTGTCTTGACATCCAATGTATCCATGCAAAGTTTGGTGAAGATCTGAGTATGTCGTTTTTGACCTTATCTGGAACCTCCCATCTGAAAATTTGAAAATTCTTAAAAAATTCGTCGAAAATCTTGATGTCTCCAATCTTTTGTTTTGTACGTTTTTTCCACGTGTCTTGACATGCAAAGTATCCCTGCAACGTTTGGTGAAGATCTGAGTATGTAGTTTTTGACCTTATCTGGAACCTCATATCTGAAAATTTGAAAATTCTTAAAAAATTCGTCGAAAATCTTGATGTCTCCAATCTCTTGTTTTGTACGTTTTTTCCACGTGTCTTGATATCCAATGTATCCCTGCAAAGTTTGGTGAAGATCTGAGTATGTCGTTTTTGACCTTATCTGGAACATCCTTTCTGAAAATTTGAAAATTGTTAAAAAATTCGTCCAAAATCTTGATGTCTCCAATCTCTTTTTTGTACGTTTTTTCCACGTGTCTTGACATCCAATGTATCCCTGCAAAGTTTGGTGAAGATCTGAGTATGTAGTTTTTGACCTTATCTGGAACCTCCGATCTGAAAATTTGAAAATTCTTAAAAAATTCGACCAAAATCTTGATGTCTCCAATCTTTTGTTTTGTACGTTTTTTCCACGTGTCTTGACACATAATGTATCCATGCAAAGTTTGGTGAAGATCTGAGTATGTAGTTTTTGACCTTATATGGAACCTCCTATCTGAAAATTTGAAAATTCTTAAAAAATTCGTCCAAAATCTTGATGTCTCCAATCTCTTGTTTTGTACGTTTTTTCCACGTGTCTTGACATCCAATGTATCCCTGCAAAGTTTGGTGAAGATCTGAGTATGTAGTTTTTGACCTTATCTGGAACCTCCCATCTGAAAATTTGAAAATTCCTAAAAAATCCGTGCAAAATCTTGATGACCCCAATCTCTTGTTTTGTACGTTTTTTCCACGTGTCTTGACATCCAATGTATCCATGCAAAGTTTGGTGAAGATCTGAGTATGTCGTTTTTGACCTTATCTGGAACATCCTTTCTGAAAATTTGAAAATTGTTAAAAAATTCGTCCAAAATCTTGATGTCTCCAATCTCTTTTTTGTACGTTTTTTCCACGTGTCTTGACATCCAATGTATCCCTGCAAAGTTTGGTGAAGATCTGAGTATGTAGTTTTTGACCTTATCTGGAACCTCCCATCTGAAAATTTGAAAATTCTTCAAAAATTCGTCGAAAATCTTGATGTCTCCAATCTCTTGTTTTGTACGTTTTTTCCACGTGTCTCGACCTCCAATGGATCCCTGCAAAGTTTGGTGAAGATCTGAGTATGTCGTTTTTGACCTTATCTGGAACATCCTTTCTGAAAATTTGAAAATTCTTAAAAAATTCGTCCAAAATCTTGATGTCTCCAATCTCTTGTTTTGTACGTTTTTTCCACGTGTCTTGACATCCAATGTATCCCTGCAAAGTTTGGTGAAGATCTGAGTATGTAGTTTTTGACCTTATCTGGAACCTCCTATCTGAAAATTTGAAAATTCTTAAAAAATTCGACCAATATCTTGATGTCTCCAATCTTTTGTTTTGTACGTTTTTTCCACGTGTCTTGACACATAATGTATCCATGCAAAGTTTGGTGAAGATCTGAGTATGTAGTTTTTGACCTTATATGGAACCTCCTATCTGAAAATTTGAAAATTCTTAAAAAATTTGTCCAAAATCTTGATGTCTCCAATCTCTTGTTTTGTACGTTTTTTCCACGTGTCTTGACACATAATGTATCCATGCAAAGTTTGGTGAAGATCTGAGTATGTAGTTTTTGACCTTATATGGAACCTCCTATCTGAAAATTTGAAAATTCTTAAAAAATTCGTCCAAAATCTTGATGTCTCCAATCTCTTGTTTTGTACGTTTTTTCCACGTGTCTTGACATCCAATGTATCCCTGCAAAGTTTGGTGAAGATCTGAGTATGTAGTTTTTGACCTTATATGGAACCTCCTATCTGAAAATTTGAAAATTCTTCAAAAATTCGTCCAAAATCTTGATGTCTCCAATCTCTTGTTTTGTACGTTTTTTCCACGTGTCTCGACCTCCAATGGATCCCTGCAAAGTTTGGTGAAGATCTGAGTATGTCGTTTTTGACCTTATCTGGAACCTCCCATCTGAAAATTTGAAAATTCTTAAAAAATTCGTCGAAAATCTTGATGTCTCCGATCTCTTGTTTTGTACGTTTTTTCCACGTGTCTTGACATCCAATGTATCCCTGCAATGTTTGGTGAAGATCTGAGTATGTAGTTTTTGACCTTATCTGGAACCTCCCATCTGAAAATTTGAAAATTCCTAAAAAATCCGTCCAAAATCTTGATGACCCCAATCTCTTGTTTTGTACTTTTTTTCCACGTGTCTCGACCTCCAATGTATCCCTGCAAAGTTTGGTGAAGATCTGAGTATGTAGTTTTTGACCTTATATGGAACCTCCTATCTGAAAATTTGAAAATTCTTAAAAAATTCGTCCAAAATCTTGATGTCACCAATCCTATGTTTTGTATGTTTTTTCCACGTGTCTTGACATCCAATGTATCCATGCAAAGTTTGGTGAAGATCTGAGTATGTCGTTTTTGACCTTATCTGGAACCTCCCATCTGAAAATTTGAAAATTCTTAAAAAATTCGTCGAAAATCTTGATGTCTCCGATCTCTTGTTTTGTACGTTTTTTCCACGTGTCTTGACATGCAAAGTATTCCTGCAAAGTTTGGTGAAGATCTGAGTATGTAGTTTTTGACCTCATCTGGAACCTCCTATCTGAAAATTTGAAAATTCTTAAAAAATTCGTCCAAAATCTTGATGTCTCCAATCTCTTGTTTTGTACGTTTTTTCCACGTGTCTTGACACATAATGTATCCATGCAAAGTTTGGTGAAGATCTGAGTATGTATTTTTTGACCTTATATGGAACCTCCTATCTGAAAATTTGAAAATTCTTAAAAAATTTGTGCAAAATCTTGATGACCCCAATCTCTTGTTTTGTACGTTTTTTCCACGTGTCTTGACATCCAATGTATCCATGCAAAGTTTGGTGAAGATCTGAGTATGTCGTTTTTGACCTTATCTGGAACATCCTTTCTGAAAATTTGAAAATTGTTAAAAAATTCGTCCAAAATTTTGATGTCTCCAATCTCTTGTTTTGTACGTTTTTTACACGTGTCTTGACATCCAATGTATTCCTGCAATGTTTGGTGAAGATCTGAGTATGTAGTTTTTGACCTTATATGGAACCTCCTATCTGAAAATTTGAAAATTCTTCAAAAATTCGACCAAAATCTTGATGTTCCGAATCCTATGTTTTGTATGTTTTTTCCACGTGTCTTGACATCCAATGTATCCATGCAAAGTTTGGTGAAGATCTGAGTATGTAGTTTTTGACCTTATCTGGAACCTCCCATCTGAAAATTTGAAAATTCTTAAAAAATTCGACCAAAATCTTGATGTCTCCAATCTTTTGTTTTGTACGTTTTTTCCACGTGTCTTGACACATAATGTATCCATGCAAAGTTTGGTGAAGATCTGAGTATGTAGTTTTTGACCTTATATGGAACCTCCTATCTGAAAATTTGAAAATTCTTAAAAAATTCGTCCAAAATCTTGATGTCTCCAATCTCTTGTTTTGTACGTTTTTTCCACGTGTCTTGACATCCAATGTATCCCTGCAAAGTTTGGTGAAGATCTGAGTATGTAGTTTTTGACCTTATCTGGAACCTCCCATCTGAAAATTTGAAAATTCCTAAAAAATCCGTGCAAAATCTTGATGACCCCAATCTCTTGTTTTGTACGTTTTTTCCACGTGTCTTGACATCCAATGTATTCCTGCAATGTTTGGTGAAGATCTGAGTATGTAGTTTTTGACCTTATATGGAACCTCCTATCTGAAAATTTGAAAATTCTTAAAAAATTCGACCAAAATCTTGATGTTCCGAATCCTATGTTTTGTATGTTTTTTCCACGTGTCTTGACATCCAATGTATCCATGCAAAGTTTGGTGAAGATCTGAGTATGTAGTTTTTGACCTTATATTGAACCTCCCATCTGAAAATTTGAAAATTCTTAAAAAATTCGTCCAAAATCTTGATGACCCCAATCTCTTGTTTTGTACGTTTTTTCCACGTGTCTTGACATCCAAAGTATCCCTGCAAAGTTTGGTGAAGATCTGAGTATGTAGTTTTTGACCTTATATGGAACCTCCTTTCTGAAAATTTGAGAATTCTTAAAAAATTCGTCCAAAATCTTGATGTCTCCAATCTTTTGTTTTGTACGTTTTTTCCACGTGTCTTGACATGCAAAGTATCCCTGCAACGTTTGGTGAAGATCTGAGTATGTAGTTTTTGACCTTATCTGGAACCTCATATCTGAAAATTTGAAAATTCTTAAAAAATTCGTCGAAAATCTTGATGTCTCCAATCTCTTGTTTTGTACGATTTTTCCACGTGTCTTGATATCCAATGTATCCCTGCAAAGTTTGGTGAAGATCTGAGTATGTCGTTTTTGACCTTATCTGGAACATCCTTTCTGAAAATTTGAAAATTGTTAAAAAATTCGTCCAAAATCTTGATGTCTCCAATCTCTTTTTTGTACGTTTTTTCCACGTGTCTTGACATCCAATGTATCCCTGCAAAGTTTGGTGAAGATCTGAGTATGTAGTTTTTGACCTTATCTGGAACCTCCCATCTGAAAATTTGAAAATTCTTAAAAAATTCGACCAAAATCTTGATGTCTCCAATCTTTTGTTTTGTACGTTTTTTCCACGTGTCTTGACACATAATGTATCCATGCAAAGTTTGGTGAAGATCTGAGTATGTAGTTTTTGACCTTATATGGAACCTCCTATCTGAAAATTTGAAAATTCTTAAAAAATTCGTCCAAAATCTTGATGTCTCCAATCTCTTGTTTTGTACGTTTTTTCCACGTGTCTTGACATCCAATGTATCCCTGCAAAGTTTGGTGAAGATCTGAGTATGTAGTTTTTGACCTTATCTGGAACCTCCCATCTGAAAATTTGAAAATTCCTAAAAAATCCGTGCAAAATCTTGATGACCCCAATCTCTTGTTTTGTACGTTTTTTCCACGTGTCTTGACATCCAATGTATCCATGCAAAGTTTGGTGAAGATCTGAGTATGTCGTTTTTGACCTTATCTGGAACATCCTTTCTGAAAATTTGAAAATTTTTAAAAAATTCGTCCAAAATCTTGATGTCTCCAATCTCTTTTTTGTACGTTTTTTCCACGTGTCTTGACATCCAATGTATCCCTGCAAAGTTTGGTGAAGATCTGAGTATGTAGTTTTTGACCTTATCTGGAACCTCCCATCTGAAAATTTGAAAATTCTTCAAAAATTCGTCGAAAATCTTGATGTCTCCAATCTCTTGTTTTGTACGTTTTTTCCACGTGTCTCGACCTCCAATGGATCCCTGCAAAGTTTGGTGAAGATCTGAGTATGTCGTTTTTGACCTTATCTGGAACATCCTTTCTGAAAATTTGAAAATTATTAAAAAATTCGTCCAAAATCTTGATGTCTCCAATCTCTTGTTTTGTACGTTTTTTCCACGTGTCTTGACATCCAATGTATCCCTGCAAAGTTTGGTGAAGATCTGAGTATGTAGTTTTTGACCTTATCTGGAACCTCCCATCTGAAAATTTGAAAATTCTTAAAAAATTCGACCAATATCTTGATGTCTCCAATCTTTTGTTTTGTACGTTTTTTCCACGTGTCTTGACACATAATGTATCCATGCAAAGTTTGGTGAAGATCTGAGTATGTAGTTTTTGACCTTATATGGAACCTCCTATCTGAAAATTTGAAAATTCTTAAAAAATTCGTCCAAAATCTTGATGTCTCCAATCTCTTGTTTTGTACGTTTTTTCCACGTATCTTGACATGCAAAGTATCCCTGCAACGTTTGGTGAAGATCTGAGTATGTAGTTTTTGACCTTATCTGGAACCTCCTATCTGAAAATTTGAAAATTCTTCAAAAATTCGTCGAAAATCTTGATGTCTCCAATCTCTTGTTTTGTACGTTTTTTCCACGTGTCTTGACATCCAATGTATCCCTGCAATGTTTGGTGGAGATCTGAGTATGTAGTTTTTGACCTTATCTGGGACCTCCTATCAGAAAATTTGAAAATTCTTCAAAAATTCGTCCAAAATCTTGATGTCTCCAATCTCTTGTTTTGTACGTTTTTTCCACGTGTCTCGACCTCCAATGTATCCCTGCAAAGTTTGGTGAAGATCTGAGTATGTCGTTTTTGACCTTATCTGGAACATCCTTTCTGAAAATTTGAAAATTCTTAAAAAATTCGTCGAAAATCTTGATGTCTCCAATCTCTTGTTTTGTACGTTTTTTCCACGTGTCTTGACATCCAATGTATCCCTGCAAAGTTTGGTGAAGATCTGAGTATGTAGTTTTTGACCTTATATGGAACCTCCTTTCTGAAAATTTGAAAATTCTCAAAAAATTCGTCCATAATCTTGATGTCTCCAATCTCTTGTTTTGTACGTTTTTTCCACGTGTCTTGACATCCAATGTATCCCTGCAAAGTTTGGTGAAGATCTGAGTATGTAGTTTTTGACCTTATATGGAACCTCCTATCTGAAAATTTGAAAATTCTTAAAAAATTCGTCCAAAATCTTGATGACCCCAATCTCTTGTTTTGTACGTTTTTTCCACGTGTCTTGACACATAATGTATCCATGCAAAGTTTGGTGAAGATCTGAGTATGTAGTTTTTGACCTCATCTGGAACCTCCTATCTGAAAATTTGAAAATTCTTAAAAAATTCGTCCAAAATTTTGATGTCTCCAATCTCTTGTTTTGTACGTTTTTTCCACGTGTCTTGACACATAATGTATCCATGCAAAGTTTGGTGAAGATCTGAGTATGTAGTTTTTGACCTTATATGGAACCTCCTATCTGAAAATTTGAAAATTCTTAAAAAATTTGTCCAAAATCTTGATGTCTCCAATCTCTTGTTTTGTACGTTTTTTCCACGTGTCTTGACATCCAATGTATACCTGCAAAGTTTGGTGAAGATCTGAGTATGTAGTTTTTGACCTTATCTGGAACCTCCCATCTGAAAATTTGAAAATTCCTAAAAAATCCGTGCAAAATCTTGATGACCCCAATCTCTTGTTTTGTACGTTTTTTCCACGTGTCTTGACATCCAATGTATCCATGCAAAGTTTGGTGAAGATCTGAGTATGTCGTTTTTGACCTTATCTGGAACATCCTTTCTGAAAATTTGAAAATTGTTAAAAAATTCGTCCAAAATTTTGATGTCTCCAATCTCTTGTTTTGTACGTTTTTTCCACGTGTCTTGACATCCAATGTATTCCTGCAATGTTTGGTGAAGATCTGAGTATGTAGTTTTTGACCTTATATGGAACCTCCTATCTGAAAATTTGAAAATTCTTAAAAAATTCGACCAAAATCTTGATGTTCCGAATCCTATGTTTTGTATGTTTTTTCCACGTGTCTTGACATCCAATGTATCCATGCAAAGTTTGGTGAAGATCTGAGTATGTAGTTTTTGACCTTATCTGGAACCTCCCATCTGAAAATTTGAAAATTCTTAAAAAATTCGACCAAAATCTTGATGTCTCCAATCTTTTGTTTTGTACGTTTTTTCCACGTGTCTTGACACATAATGTATCCATGCAAAGTTTGGTGAAGATCTGAGTATGTAGTTTTTGACCTTATCTGGAACCTCCTATCTGAAAATTTGAAAATTCTTAAAAAATTCGTCCAAAATCTTGATGTCTCCAATCTCTTGTTTTGTACGTTTTTTCCACGTGTCTTGACATCCAATGTATCCCTGCAAAGTTTGGTGAAGATCTGAGTATGTAGTTTTTGACCTTATCTGGAACCTCCCATCTGAAAATTTGAAAATTGCTAAAAAATCCGTGCAAAATCTTGATGACCCCAATCTCTTGTTTTGTACGTTTTTTCCACGTGTCTTGACATCCAATGTATTCCTGCAATGTTTGGTGAAGATCTGAGTATGTAGTTTTTGACCTTATATGGAACCTCCTATCTGAAAATTTGAAAATTCTTAAAAAATTCGACCAAAATCTTGATGTTCCGAATCCTATGTTTTGTATGTTTTTTCCACGTGTCTTGACATCCAATGTATCCATGCAAAGTTTGGTGAAGATCTGAGTATGTAGTTTTTGACCTTATATTGAACCTCCCATCTGAAAATTTGAAAATTCTTAAAAAATTCGTCCAAAATCTTGATGTCTCCAATCTCTTGTTTTGTACGTTTTTTCCACGTGTCTTGATATCCAATGTATCCCTGCAAAGTTTGGTGAAGATCTGAGTATGTAGTTTTTGACCTTATCTGGAACCTCCTATCTGAAAATTTGAAAATTCTTAAAAAATTCGTCCAAAATCTTGATGTCTCCAATCTCTTGTTTTGTACGTTTTTTCCACGTGTCTTGACATCCAATGTATCCCTGCAAAGTTTGGTGAAGATCTGAGTATGTAGTTTTTGACCTTATATTGAACCTCCCATCTGAAAATTTGAAAATGCTTAAAAAATTCGTCCAAAATCTTGATGTCTCCAATCTCTTGTTTTGTACGTTTTTTCCACGTGTCTTGATATCCAATGTATCCCTGCAAAGTTTGGTGAAGATCTGAGTATGTAGTTTTTGACCTTATATGGAACCTCCTATCTGAAAATTTGAAAATTCTTAAAAAATTCGTCCAAAATTTTGATGTCTCCAATCTCTTGTTTTGTACGTTTTTTCCACGTGTCTTGACATCCAATGTATCCCTGCAATGTTTGGTGAAGATCTGAGTATGTAGTTTTTGACCTTATCTGGAACCTCCCATCTGAAAATTTGAAAATTCCTAAAAAATCCGTCCAAAATCTTGATGACCCCAATCTCTTGTTTTGTACGTTTTTTCCACGTGTCTTGACATCCAATGTATCCATGCAAAGTTTGGTGAAGATCTGAGTATGTCGTTTTTGACCTTATCTGGAACATCCTTTCTGAAAATTTGAAAATTGTTAAAAAATTCGTCCAAAATCTTGATGTCTCCAATCTCTTGTTTTGTACGTTTTTCCACGTGTCTTGACACATAATGTATCCATGCAAAGTTTGGTGAAGATCTGAGTATGTAGTTTTTGACCTTATATGGAACCTCCTATCTGAAAATTTGAAAATTCTTAAAAAATTCGTCCAAAACCTTGATGACCCCAATCTCTTGTTTTGTACGTTTTTTCCACGTGTCTTGACACATAATGTATCCATGCAAAGTTTGGTGAAGATATGAGTATGTAGTTTTTGACCTTATATGGAACCTCCTATCTGAAAATTTGAAAATTCTTAAAAAATTCGTCCAAAATCTTGATGTCTCCAATCTCTGGTTTTGTAAGTTTTTTCCACGTGTCTTGACATCCAATGTATCCCTGCAAAGTTTGGTGAAGATCTGAGTATGTAGTTTTTGACCTTATCTGGAACCTCCCATCTGAAAATTTGAAAATTCCTAAAAAATCCGTGCAAAATCTTGATGACCCCAATCTCTTGTTTTGTACGTTTTTACCACGTGTCTTGACATCCAATGTATCCATGCAAAGTGTGGTGAAGATCTGAGTATGTCGTTTTTGACCTTATCTGGAACATCCTTTCTGAAAATTTGAAAATTGTTAAAAAATTCGTCCAAAATTTTGATGTCTCCAATCTCTTGCTTTGTACGTTTTTTCCACGTGTCTTGAAATCCAATGTATTCCTGCAATGTTTGGTGAAGATCTGAGTATGTAGTTTTTGACCTTATATGGAACCTCCTATCTGAAAATTTGAAAATTCTTAAAAAATTCGACCAAAATCTTGATGTTCCGAATCCTATGTTTTGTATGTTTTTTCCACGTGTCTTGACATCCAATGTATCCATGCAAAGTTTGGTGAAGATCTGAGTATGTAGTTTTTGACCTTATATTGAACCTCCCATCTGAAAATTTGAAAATTCTTAAAAAATTCGTCCAAAATCTTGATGTCTCCAATCTCTTGTTTTGTACGTTTTTTCCACGTGTCTTGATATCCAATGTATCCCTGCAAAGTTTGGTGAAGATCTGAGTATGTAGTTTTTGACCTTATCTGGAACCTCCTATCTGAAAATTTGAAAATTCTTAAAAAATTCGTCCAAAATCTTGATGTCTCCAATCTCTTGTTTTGTACGTTTTTTCCACGTGTCTTGACATCCAATGTATCCCTGCAAAGTTTGGTGAAGATCTGAGTATGTAGTTTTTGACCTTATATTGAACCTCCCATCTGAAAATTTGAAAATTCTTAAAAAATTCGTCCAAAATCTTGATGTCTCCAATCTCTTGTTTTGTACGTTTTTTCCACGTGTCTTGATATCCAATGTATCCCTGCAAAGTTTGGTGAAGATCTGAGTATGTAGTTTTTGACCTTATATGGAACCTCCTATCTGAAAATTTGAAAATTCTTAAAAAATTCGTCCAAAATTTTGATGTCTCCAATCTCTTGTTTTGTACGTTTTTTCCACGTGTCTTGACATCCAATGTATCCCTGCAAAGTTTGGTGAAGATCTGAGTATGTAGTTTTTGACCTTATATGGAACCTCCTATCTGAAAATTTGAAAATTCTTAAAAAATTCGTCCAAAATCTTGATGACCCCAATCTCTTGTTTTGTACGTTTTTTCCACGTGTCTTGACACATAATGTATCCATGCAAAGTTTGGTGAAGATATGAGTATGTAGTTTTTGACCTTATATGGAACCTCCTATCTGAAAATTTGAAAATTCTTAAAAAATTCGTCCAAAATCTTGATGTCTCCAATCTCTGGTTTTGTACGTTTTTTCCACGTGTCTTGACATCCAATGTATCCCTGCAAAGTTTGGTGAAGATCTGAGTATGTAGTTTTTGACCTTATCTGGAACCTCCCATCTGAAAATTTGAAAATTCCTAAAAAATCCGTGCAAAATCTTGATGACCCCAATCTCTTGTTTTGTACGTTTTTACCACGTGTCTTGACATCCAATGTATCCATGCAAAGTTTGGTGAAGATCTGAGTATGTCGTTTTTGACCTTATCTGGAACATCCTTTCTGAAAATTTGAAAATTGTTAAAAAATTCGTCCAAAATTTTGATGTCTCCAATCTCTTGTTTTGTACGTTTTTTCCACGTGTCTTGAAATCCAATGTATTCCTGCAATGTTTGGTGAAGATCTGAGTATGTAGTTTTTGACCTTATATGGAACCTCCTATCTGAAAATTTGAAAATTCTTCAAAAATTCGACCATAATCTTGATGTTCCGAATCCTATGTTTTGTATGTTTTTTCCACGTGTCTTGACATCCAATGTATCCATGCAAAGTTTGGTGAAGATCTGAGTATGTAGTTTTTGACCTTATATTGAACCTCCCATCTGAAAATTTGAAAATTGTTAAAAAATTCGTCCAAAATCTTGATGTCTCCAATCTCTTTTTTGTACGTTTTTTCCACGTGTCTTGACATCCAATGTATCCCTGCAAAGTTTGGTGAAGATCTGAGTATGTAGTTTTTGACCTTATCTGGAACCTCCCATCTGAAAATTTGAAAATTCTTAAAAAATTCGACCAAAATCTTGATGTCTCCAATCTTTTGTTTTGTACGTTTTTTCCACGTGTCTTGACACATAATGTATCCATGCAAAGTTTGGTGAAGATCTGAGTATGTAGTTTTTGACCTTATATGGAACCTCCTATCTGAAAATTTGAAAATTCTTAAAAAATTCGTCCAAAATCTTGATGTCTCCAATCTCTTGTTTTGTACGTTTTTTCCACGTGTCTTGACATCCAATGTATCCCTGCAAAGTTTGGTGAAGATCTGAGTATGTAGTTTTTGACCTTATCTGGAACCTCCCATCTGAAAATTTGAAAATTCCTAAAAAATCCGTGCAAAATCTTGATGACCCCAATCTCTTGTTTTGTACGTTTTTTCCACGTGTCTTGACATCCAATGTATTCCTGCAATGTTTGGTGAAGATCTGAGTATGTAGTTTTTGACCTTATATGGAACCTCCTATCTGAAAATTTGAAAATTCTTAAAAAATTCGACCAAAATCTTGATGTTCCGAATCCTATGTTTTGTATGTTTTTTTCCACGTGTCTTGACATCCAATGTATCCATGCAAAGTTTGGTGAAGATCTGAGTATGTAGTTTTTGACCTTATATTGAACCTCCCATCTGAAAATTTGAAAATTCTTAAAAAATTCGTCCAAAATCTTGATGACCCCAATCTCTTGTTTTGTACGTTTTTTCCACGTGTCTTGACATCCAAAGTATCCCTGCAAAGTTTGGTGAAGATCTGAGTATGTAGTTTTTGACCTTATATGGAACCTCCTTTCTGAAAATTTGAGAATTCTTAAAAAATTCGTCCAAAATCTTGATGTCTCCAATCTCTTGTTTTGTACGTTTTTTCCACGTGTCTTGACATCCAATGTATCCATGCAAAGTTTGGTGAAGATCTGAGTATGTCGTTTTTGACCTTATCTGGAACCTCCCATCTGAAAATTTGAAAATTCTTAAAAAATTCGTCGAAAATCTTGATGTCTCCAATCTTTTGTTTTGTACGTTTTTTCCACGTGTCTTGACATGCAAAGTATCCCTGCAACGTTTGGTGAAGATCTGAGTATGTAGTTTTTGACCTTATCTGGAACCTCCTATCTGAAAATTTGAAAATTCTTAAAAAATTCGTCGAAAATCTTGATGTCTCCAATCTCTTGTTTTGTACGTTTTTTCCACGTGTCTTGATATCCAATGTATCCCTGCAAAGTTTGGTGAAGATCTGAGTATGTCGTTTTTGACCTTATCTGGAACATCCTTTCTGAAAATTTGAAAATTGTTAAAAAATTCGTCCAAAATCTTGATGTCTCCAATCTCTTTTTTGTACGTTTTTTCCACGTGTCTTGACATCCAATGTATCCCTGCAAAGTTTGGTGAAGATCTGAGTATGTAGTTTTTGACCTTATCTGGAACCTCCCATCTGAAAATTTGAAAATTCTTAAAAAATTCGACCAAAATCTTGATGTCTCCAATCTTTTGTTTTGTACGTTTTTTCCACGTGTCTTGACACATAATGTATCCATGCAAAGTTTGGTGAAGTACTGAGTATGTAGTTTTTGACCTTATATGGAACCTCCTATCTGAAAATTTGAAAATTCTTAAAAAATTCGTCCAAAATCTTGATGTCTCCAATCTCTTGTTTTGTACGTTTTTTCCACGTGTCTTGACATCCAATGTATCCCTGCAAAGTTTGGTGAAGATCTGAGTATGTAGTTTTTGACCTTATCTGGAACCTCCCATCTGAAAATTTGTAAATTCCTAAAAAATCCGTGCAAAATCTTGATGACCCCAATCTCTTGTTTTGTACGTTTTTTCCACGTGTCTTGACATCCAATGTATCCATGCAAAGTTTGGTGAAGATCTGAGTATGTCGTTTTTGACCTTATCTGGAACATCCTTTCTGAAAATTTGAAAATTGTTAAAAAATTCGTCCAAAATCTTGATGTAACCAATCTCTTTTTTGTACGTTTTTTCCACGTGTCTTGACATCCAATGTATCCCTGCAAAGTTTGGTGAAGATCTGAGTATGTAGTTTTTGACCTTATCTGGAACCTCCCATCTGAAAATTTGAAAATTCTTCAAAAATTCGTCGAAAATCTTGATGTCTCCAATCTCTTGTTTTGTACGTTTTTTCCACGTGTCTCGACCTCCAATGGATCCCTGCAAAGTTTGGTGAAGATCTGAGTATGTCGTTTTTGACCTTATCTGGAACATCCTTTCTGAAAATTTGAAAATTCTTAAAAAATTCGTCCAAAATCTTGATGTCTCCAATCTCTTGTTTTGTACGTTTTTTCCACGTGTCTTGACATCCAATGTATCCCTGCAAAGTTTGGTGAAGATCTGAGTATGTAGTTTTTGACCTTATCTGGAACCTCCCATCTGAAAATTTGAAAATTCTTAAAAAATTCGACCAATATCTTGATGTCTCCAATCTTTTGTTTTGTACGTTTTTTCCACGTGTCTTGACACATAATGTATCCATGCAAAGTTTGGTGAAGATCTGAGTATGTAGTTTTTGACCTTATATGGAACCTCCTATCTGAAAATTTGAAAATTCTTAAAAAATTCGTCCAAAATCTTGATGTCTCCAATCTCTTGTTTTGTACGTTTTTTCCACGTGTCTTGACATGCGAAGTATCCCTGCAACGTTTGGTGAAGATCTGAGTATGTAGTTTTTGACCTTATCTGGAACCTCCTATCTGAAAATTTGAAAATTCTTCAAAAATTCGTCGAAAATCTTGATGTCTCCAATCTCTTGTTTTGTACGTTTTTTCCACGTGTCTTGACATCCAATGTATCCCTGCAATGTTTGGTGGAGATCTGAGTATGTAGTTTTTGACCTTATATGGAACCTCCTATCTGAAAATTTGAAAATTCTTAAAAAATTCGTCCAAAATCTTGATGTCACCAATCCTATGTTTTGTATGTTTTTTCCACGTGTCTTGACATCCAATGTATCCATGCAAAGTTTGGTGAAGATCTGAGTATGTCGTTTTTGACCTTATCTGGAACCTCCCATGTGAAAATTTGAAAATTCTTAAAAAATTCGTCGAAAATCTTGATGTCTCCGATCTCTTGTTTTGTACGTTTTTTCCACGTGTCTTGAAATGCAAAGTATTCCTGCAAAGTTTGGTGAAGATCTGAGTATGTAGTTTTTGACCTCATCTGGAACCTCCTATCTGAAAATTTGAAAATTCTTAAAAAATTCGTCCAAAATTTTGATGTCTCCAATCTCTTGTTTTGTACGTTTTTTCCACGTGTCTTGACATCCAATGTATCCCTGCAAAGTTTGGTGAAGATCTGAGTATGTAGTTTTTGACCTTATCTGGAACCTCCCATCTGAAAATTTGAAAATTCCTAAAAAATCCGTGCAAAATCTTGATGACCCCAATCTCTTGTTTTGTACGTTTTTTCCACGTGTCTTGACATCCAATGTATTCCTGCAATGTTTGGTGACGATCTGAGTATGTAGTTTTTGACCTTATATGGAACCTCCTATCTGAAAATTTGAAAATTCTTAAAAAATTTGACCAAAATCTTGATGTTCCGAATCCTATGTTTTGTATGTTTTTTCCACGTGTCTTGACATCCAATGTATCCATGCAAAGTTTGGTGAAGATCTGAGTATGTAGTTTTTGACCTTATATTGAACCTCCCATCTGAAAATTTGAAAATTCTTAAAAAATTCGTCCAAAATCTTGATGACCCCAATCTCTTGTTTTGTACGTTTTTTCCACGTGTCTTGACATCCAAAGTATCCCTGCAAAGTTTGGTGAAGATCTGAGTATGTAGTTTTTGACCTTATATGGAACCTCCTTTCTGAAAATTTGAGAATTCTTAAAAAATTCGTCCAAAATCTTGATGTCTCCAATCTCTTGTTTTGTACGTTTTTTCCACGTGTCTTGACATCCAATGTATCCCTGCAAAGTTTGGTGAAGATCTGAGTATGTAGTTTTTGACCTTATCTGGAACCTCCCATCTGAAAATTTGTAAATTCCTAAAAAATCCGTGCAAAATCTTGATGACCCCAATCTCTTGTTTTGTACGTTTTTTCCACGTGTCTTGATATCCAATGTATCCCTGCAAAGTTTGGTGAAGATCTGAGTATGTCGTTTTTGACCTTATCTGGAACATCCTTTCTGAAAATTTGAAAATTGTTAAAAAATTCGTCCAAAATCTTGATGTCTCCAATCTCTTTTTTGTACGTTTTTTCCACGTGTCTTGACATCCAATGTATCCCTGCAAAGTTTGGTGAAGATCTGAGTATGTAGTTTTTGACCTTATCTGGAACCTCCCATCTGAAAATTTGAAAATTCTTAAAAAATTCGACCAAAATCTTGATGTCTCCAATCTTTTGTTTTGTACGTTTTTTCCACGTGTCTTGACACATAATGTATCCATGCAAAGTTTGGTGAAGTACTGAGTATGTAGTTTTTGACCTTATATGGAACCTCCTATCTGAAAATTTGAAAATTCTTAAAAAATTCGTCCAAAATCTTGATGTCTCCAATCTCTTGTTTTGTACGTTTTTTCCACGTGTCTTGACATCCAATGTATCCCTGCAAAGTTTGGTGAAGATCTGAGTATGTAGTTTTTGACCTTATCTGGAACCTCCCATCTGAAAATTTGTAAATTCCTAAAAAATCCGTGCAAAATCTTGATGACCCCAATCTCTTGTTTTGTACGTTTTTTCCACGTGTCTTGACATCCAATGTATCCATGCAAAGTTTGGTGAAGATCTGAGTATGTCGTTTTTGACCTTATCTGGAACATCCTTTCTGAAAATTTGAAAATTGTTAAAAAATTCGTCCAAAATCTTGATGTCTCCAATCTCTTTTTTGTACGTTTTTTCCACGTGTCTTGACATCCAATGTATCCCTGCAAAGTTTGGTGAAGATCTGAGTATGTAGTTTTTGACCTTATCTGGAACCTCCCATCTGAAAATTTGAAAATTCTTCAAAAATTCGTCGAAAATCTTGATGTCTCCAATCTCTTGTTTTGTACGTTTTTTCCACGTGTCTCGACCTCCAATGGATCCCTGCAAAGTTTGGTGAAGATCTGAGTATGTCGTTTTTGACCTTATCTGGAACATCCTTTCTGAAAATTTGAAAATTCTTAAAAAATTCGTCCAAAATCTTGATGTCTCCAATCTCTTGTTTTGTACGTTTTTTCCACGTGTCTTGACATCCAATGTATCCCTGCAAAGTTTGGTGAAGATCTGAGTATGTAGTTTTTGACCTTATCTGGAACCTCCCATCTGAAAATTTGAAAATTCTTAAAAAATTCGACCAATATCTTGATGTCTCCAATCTTTTGTTTTGTACGTTTTTTCCACGTGTCTTGACACATAATGTATCCATGCAAAGTTTGGTGAAGATCTGAGTATGTAGTTTTTGACCTTATATGGAACCTCCTATCTGAAAATTTGAAAATTCTTAAAAAATTCGTCCAAAATCTTGATGTCTCCAATCTCTTGTTTTGTACGTTTTTTCCACGTGTCTTGACATGCGAAGTATCCCTGCAACGTTTGGTGAAGATCTGAGTATGTAGTTTTTGACCTTATCTGGAACCTCCTATCTGAAAATTTGAAAATTCTTCAAAAATTCGTCGAAAATCTTGATGTCTCCAATCTCTTGTTTTGTACGTTTTTTCCACGTGTCTTGACATCCAATGTATCCCTGCAATGTTTGGTGGAGATCTGAGTATGTAGTTTTTGACCTTATATGGAACCTCCTATCTGAAAATTTGAAAATTCTTAAAAAATTCGTCCAAAATCTTGATGTCACCAATCCTATGTTTTGTATGTTTTTTCCACGTGTCTTTACATCCAATGTATCCATGCAAAGTTTGGTGAAGATCTGAGTATGTCGTTTTTGACCTTATCTGGAACCTCCCATCTGAAAATTTGAAAATTCTTAAAAAATTCGTCGAAAATCTTGATGTCTCCGATCTCTTGTTTTGTACGTTTTTTCCACGTGTCTTGACATGCAAAGTATTCCTGCAAAGTTTGGTGAAGATCTGAGTATGTAGTTTTTGACCTCATCTGGAACCTCCTATCTGAAAATTTGAAAATTCTTAAAAAATTCGTCCAAAATTTTGATGTCTCCAATCTCTTGTTTTGTACGTTTTTCCACGTGTCTTGACATCCAATGTATCCCTGCAATGTTTGGTGAAGATCTGAGTATGTAGTTTTTGACCTTATCTGGAACCTCCCATCTGAAAATTTGAAAATTCCTAAAAAATCCGTCCAAAATCTTGATGACCCCAATCTCTTGTTTTGTACGTTTTTTCCACGTGTCTTGACATCCAATGTATCCCTGCAAAGTTTGGTGAAGATCTGAGTATGTAGTTTTTGACCTTATCTGGAACCTCCTATCTGAAAATTTGAAAATTCCTAAAAAATCCGTCCAAAATCTTGATGACCCCAATCTCTTGTTTTGTACGTTTTTTCCACGTGTCTTGACATCCAATGTATCCATGCAAAGTTTGGTGAAGATCTGAGTATGTCGTTTTTGACCTTATCTGGAACATCCTTTCTGAAAATTTGAAAATTCTTAAAAAATTCGTCCAAAATCTTGATGTCTCCAATCTCTTGTTTTGTACGTTTTTTCCACGTGTCTTGACACATAATGTATCCATGCAAAGTTTGGTGAAGATCTGAGTATGTAGTTTTTGACCTTATATGGAACCTCCTATCTGAAAATTTGAAAATTCTTAAAAAATTCGTCCAAAATCTTGATGACCCCAATCTCTTGTTTTGTACGTTTTTTCCACGTGTCTTGACACATAATGTATCCATGCAAAGTTTGGTGAAGATCTGAGTATGTAGTTTTTGACCTTATATGGAACCTCCTATCTGAAAATTTGAAAAATCTTAAAAAAATTCGTCCAAAATCTTGATGTCTCCAATCTCTTGTTTTGTACGTTTTTTCCACGTGTCTTGACATCCAATGTATCCCTGCAAAGTTTGGTGAAGATCTGAGTATGTAGTTTTTGACCTTATCTGGAACCTCCCATCTGAAAATTTGAAAATTCCTAAAAAATCCGTGCAAAATCTTGATGACCCCAATCTCTTGTTTTGTACGTTTTTTCCACGTGTCTTGACATCCAATGTATCCATGCAAAGTTTGGTGAAGATCTGAGTATGTTGTTTTTGACCTTATCTGGAACATCCTTTCTGAAAATTTGAAAATTGTTAAAAAATTCGTCCAAAATTTTGATGTCTCCAATCTCTTGTTTTGTACGTTTTTTCCACGTGTCTTGACATCCAATGTATTCCTGCAATGTTTGGTGAAGATCTGAGTATGTAGTTTTTGACCTTATATGGAACCTCCTATCTGAAAATTTGAAAATTCTTAAAAAATTCGACCAAAATCTTGATGTTCCGAATCCTATGTTTTGTATGTTTTTTCCACGTGTCTTGACATCCAATGTATCCCTGCAAAGTTTGGTGAAGATCTGAGTATGTAGTTTTTGACCTTATCTGGAACCTCCCATCTGAAAATTTGAAAATTCTTAAAAAATTCGACCAAAATCTTGATGTCTCCAATCTTTTGTTTTGTACGTTTTTTCCACGTGTCTTGACACATAATGTATCCATGCAAAGTTTAGTGAAGATCTGAGTATGTAGTTTTTGACCTTATATGGAACCTCCTATCTGAAAATTTGAAAATTCTTAAAAAATTCGTCCAAAATCTTGATGTCTCCAATCTCTTGTTTTGTACGTTTTTTCCACGTGTCTTGACATCCAATGTATCCCTGCAAAGTTTGGTGAAGATCTGAGTATGTAGTTTTTGACCTTATCTGGAACCTCCCATCTGAAAATTTGAAAATTCTTAAAAAATTCGTCCAAAATCTTGATGACCCCAATCTCTTGTTTTGTACGTTTTTTCCACGTGTCTTGACATCCAAAGTATCCCTGCAAAGTTTGGTGAAGATCTGAGTATGTAGTTTTTGACCTTATATGGAACCTCCTTTCTGAAAATTTGAGAATTCTTAAAAAATTCGTCCAAAATCTTGATGTCTCCAATCTCTTGTTTTGTACGTTTTTTCCACGTGTCTTGACATCCAATGTATCCATGCAAAGTTTGGTGAAGATCTGAGTATGTCGTTTTTGACCTTATCTGGAACCTCCCATCTGAAAATTTGAAAATTCTTAAAAAATTCGTCGAAAATCTTGATGTCTCCAATCTTTTGTTTTGTACGTTTTTTCCACGTGTCTTGACATGCAAAGTATCCCTGCAACGTTTGGTGAAGATCTGAGTATGTAGTTTTTGACCTTATCTGGAACCTCCTATCTGAAAATTTGAAAATTCTTAAAAAATTCGTCGAAAATCTTGATGTCTCCAATCTCTTGTTTTGTACGTTTTTTCCACGTGTCTTGATATCCAATGTATCCCTGCAAAGTTTGGTGAAGATCTGAGTATGTCGTTTTTGACCTTATCTGGAACATCCTTTCTGAAAATTTGAAAATTGTTAAAAAATTCGTCCAAAATCTTGATGTCTCCAATCTCTTTTTTGTACGTTTTTTCCACGTGTCTTGACATCCAATGTATCCCTGCAAAGTTTGGTGAAGATCTGAGTATGTAGTTTTTGACCTTATCTGGAACCTCTAATCTGAAAATTTGAAAATTCTTAAAAAATTCGACCAAAATCTTGATGTCTCCAATCTTTTGTTTTGTACGTTTTTTCCACGTGTCTTGACACATAATGTATCCATGCAAAGTTTGGTGAAGATCTGAGTATGTAGTTTTTGACCTTATATGGAACCTCCTATCTGAAAATTTGAAAATTCTTAAAAAATTCGTCCAAAATCTTGATGTCTCCAATCTCTTGTTTTGTACGTTTTTTCCACGTGTCTTGACATCCAATGTATCCCTGCAAAGTTTGGTGAAGATCTGAGTATGTAGTTTTTGACCTTATCTGGAACCTCCCATCTGAAAATTTGAAAATTCCTAAAAAATCCGTGCAAAATCTTGATGACCCCAATCTCTTGTTTTGTACGTTTTTTCCACGTGTCTTGACATCCAATGTATCCATGCAAAGTTTGGTGAAGATCTGAGTATGTCGTTTTTGACCTTATCTGGAACATCCTTTCTGAAAATTTGAAAATTGTTAAAAAATTCGTCCAAAATCTTGATGTCTCCAATCTCTTTTTTGTACGTTTTTTCCACGTGTCTTGACATCCAATGTATCCCTGCAAAATTTGGTGAAGATCTGAGTATGTAGTTTTTGACCTTATCTGGAACCTCCCATCTGAAAATTTGAAAATTCTTAAAAAATTCGTCGAAAATCTTGATGTCTCCGATCTCTTGTTTTGTACGTTTTTTCCACGTGTCTTGACATGCAAAGTATTCCTGCAAAGTTTGGTGAAGATCTGAGTATGTAGTTTTTGACCTCATCTGGAACCTCCTATCTGAAAATTTGAAAATTCTTAAAAAATTCGTCCAAAATTTTGATGTCTCCAATCTCTTGTTTTGTACGTTTTTTCCACGTGTCTTGACATCCAATGTATCCCTGCAAAGTTTGGTGAAGATCTGAGTATGTAGTTTTTGACCTTATCTGGAACCTCCCATCTGAAAATTTGAAAATTCTTAAAAAATTCGTCGAAAATCTTGATGTCTCCGATCTCTTGTTTTGTACGTTTTTTCCACGTGTCTTGACATCCAATGTATCCCTGCAAAGTTTGGTGAAGATCTGAGTATGTAGTTTTTGACCTTATATGGAACCTCCTTTCTGAAAATTTGAAAATTCTCAAAAAATTCGTCCATAATCTTGATGTCTCCAATCTCTTGTTTTGTACGTTTTTTCCACGTGTCTTGACATCCAATGTATCCCTGCAAAGTTTGGTGAAGATCTGAGTATGTAGTTTTTGACCTTATCTGGAACCTCCTATCTGAAAATTTGAAAATTCTTCAAAAATTCGTCGAAAATCTTGATGTCTCCAATCTCTTGTTTTGTACGTTTTTTCCACGTGTCTTGACATCCAATGTATTCCTGCAATGTTTGGTGGAGATCTGAGTATGTAGTTTTAGACCTTATCTGGAACCTCCTATCTGAAAATTTGAAAATTCTTCAAAAATTCGTCCAAAATCTTGATGTCTCCAATCTCTTGTTTTGTACGTTTTTTCCACGTGTCTCGACCTCCAATGGATCCCTGCAAAGTTTGGTGAAGATCTGAGTATGTCGTTTTTGACCTTATCTGGAACATCCTTTCTGAAAATTTGAAAATTCTTAAAAAATTCGTCGAAAATCTTGATGTCTCCAATCTCTTGTTTTGTACGTTTTTTCCACGTGTCTTGACATCCAATGTATCCCTGCAAAGTTTGGTGAAGATCTGAGTATGTAGTTTTTGACCTTATATGGAACCTCCTATCTGAAAATTTGAAAATTCTTAAAAAATTCGTCCAAAATCTTGATGTCTCCAATCTCTTGTTTTGTACGTTTTTTCCACGTGTCTCGACCTCCAATGGATCCCTGCAAAGTTTGGTGAAGAACTGAGTATGTCGTTTTTGACCTTATCTGGAACCTCCCATCTGAAAATTTGAAAATTCTTAAAAAATTCGTCGAAAATCTTGATGTCTCCGATCTCTTGTTTTGTACGTTTTTTCCACGTGTCTTGACATGCAAAGTATTCCTGCAAAGTTTGGTGAAGATCTGAGTTTGTAGTTTTTGACCTTATATGGAACCTCCTATCTGAAAATTTGAAAATTCTTAAAAAATCCGTGCAAAATCTTGATGACCCCAATCTCTTGTTTTGTACGTTTTTTCCACGTGTCTTGACATCCAATGTATTCCTGCAATGTTTGGTGAAGATCTGAGTATGTAGTTTTTGACCTTATATGGAACATCCTATCTGAAAATTTGAAAATTCTTAAAAAATTCGACCAAAATCTTGATGTTCCGAATCCTATGTTTTGTATGTTTTTTCCACGTGTCTTGACATCCAATGTATCCATGCAAAGTTTGGTGAAGATCTGAGTATGTAGTTTTTGACCTTATATTGAACCTCCCATCTGAAAATTTGAAAATTCTTAAAAAATTCGTCCAAAATCTTGATGACCCCAATCTCTTGTTTTGTACGTTTTTTCCACGTGTCTTGACATCCAATGTATCCATGCAAAATTTGGTGAAGATCTGAGTATGTCGTTTTTGACCTTATCTGGAACATCCTTTCTGAAAATTTGAAAATTCTTAAAAAATTCGTCCAAAATCTTGATGTCTCCAATCTCTTGTTTTGTACGTTTTTTCCACGTGTCTTGACACATAATGTATCCATGCAAAGTTTGGTGAAGATCTGAGTATGTAGTTTTTGACCTTATATGGAACCTCCTATCTGAAAATTTGAAAATTCTTAAAAAATTCGTCCAAAATCTTGATGACCCCAATCTCTTGTTTTGTACGTTTTTTCCACGTGTCTTGACACATAATGTATCCATGCAAAGTTTGGTGAAGATCTGAGTATGTAGTTTTTGACCTTATATGGAACCTCCTATCTGAAAATTTGAAAATTCTTAAAAAATTCGTCCAAAATCTTGATGTCTCCAATCTCTTGTTTTGTACGTTTTTTCCACGTGTCTTGACATCCAATGTATCCCTGCAAAGTTTGGTGAAGATCTGAGTATGTAGTTTTTGACCTTATCTGGAACCTCCCATCTGAAAATTTGAAAATTCCTAAAAAATCCGTGCAAAATCTTGATGACCCCAATCTCTTGTTTTGTACGTTTTTTCCACGTGTCTTGACATCCAATGTATCCATGCAAAGTTTGGTGAAGATCTGAGTATGTCGTTTTTGACCTTATCTGGAACATCCTTTCTGAAAATTTGAAAATTGTTAAAAAATTCGTCCAAAATTTTGATGTCTCCAATCTCTTGTTTTGTACGTTTTTTCCACGTGTCTTGACATCCAATGTATTCCTGCAATGTTTGGTGAAGATCTGAGTATGTAGTTTTTGACCTTATATGGAACCTCCTATCTGAAAATTTGAAAATTCTTAAAAAATTCGACCAAAATCTTGATGTTCCGAATCCTATGTTTTGTATGTTTTTTCCACGTGTCTTGACATCCAATGTATCCATGCAAAGTTTGGTGAAGATCTGAGTATGTAGTTTTTGACCTTATATTGAACCTCCCATCTGAAAATTTGAAAATTGTTAAAAAATTCGTCCAAAATCTTGATGTCTCCAATCTCTTTTTTGTACGTTTTTTCCACGTGTCTTGACATCCAATGTATCCCTGCAAAGTTTGGTGAAGATCTGAGTATGTAGTTTTTGACCTTATCTGGAACCTCCCATCTGAAAATTTGAAAATTCTTAAAAAATTCGACCAAAATCTTGATGTCTCCAATCTTTTGTTTTGTACGTTTTTTCCACGTGTCTTGACACATAATGTATCCATGCAAAGTTTGGTGAAGATCTGAGTATGTAGTTTTTGACCTTATATGGAACCTCCTATCTGAAAATTTGAAAATTCTTAAAAAATTCGTCCAAAATCTTGATGTCTCCAATCTCTTGTTTTGTACGTTTTTTCCACGTGTCTTGACATCCAATGTATCCCTGCAAAGTTTGGTGAAGATCTGAGTATGTAGTTTTTGACCTTATCTGGAACCTCCCATCTGAAAATTTGAAAATTCTTAAAAAAATCGTCCAAAATCTTGATGACCCCAATCTCTTGTTTTGTACGTTTTTTCCACGTGTCTTGACATCCAAAGTATCCCTGCAAAGTTTGGTGAAGATCTGAGTATGTAGTTTTTGACCTTATATGGAACCTCCTTTCTGAAAATTTGAGAATTCTTAAAAAATTCGTCCAAAATCTTGATGTCTCCAATCTCTTGTTTTGTACGTTTTTTCCACGTGCCTTGACATCCAATGTATCCATGCAAAGTTTGGTGAAGATCTGAGTATGTCGTTTTTGACCTTATCTGGAACCTCCCATCTGAAAATTTGAAAATTCTTAAAAAATTCGTCGAAAATCTTGATGTCTCCAATCTTTTGTTTTGTACGTTTTTTCCACGTGTCTTGACATGCAAAGTATCCCTGCAACGTTTGGTGAAGATCTGAGTATGTAGTTTTTGACCTTATCTGGAACCTCCTATCTGAAAATTTGAAAATTCTTAAAAAATTCGTCGAAAATCTTGATGTCTCCAATCTCTTGTTTTGTACGTTTTTTCCACGTGTCTTGATATCCAATGTATCCCTGCAAAGTTTGGTGAAGATCTGAGTATGTCGTTTTTGACCTTATCTGGAACATCCTTTCTGAAAATTTGAAAATTGTTAAAAAATTCGTCCAAAATCTTGATGTCTCCAATCTCTTTTTTGTACGTTTTTTCCACGTGTCTTGACATCCAATGTATCCCTGCAAAGTTTGGTGAAGATCTGAGTATGTAGTTTTTGACCTTATCTGGAACCTCCCATCTGAAAATTTGAAAATTCTTAAAAAATTCGACCAAAATCTTGATGTCTCCAATCTTTTGTTTTGTACGTTTTTTCCACGTGTCTTGACACATAATGTATCCATGCAAAGTTTGGTGAAGATCTGAGTATGTAGTTTTTGACCTTATATGGAACCTCCTATCTGAAAATTTGAAAATTCTTAAAAAATTCGTCCAAAATCTTGATGTCTCCAATCTCTTGTTTTGTACGTTTTTTCCACGTGTCTTGACATCCAATGTATCCCTGCAAAGTTTGGTGAAGATCTGAGTATGTAGTTTTTGACCTTATCTGGAACCTCCCATCTGAAAATTTGAAAATTCCTAAAAAATCCGTGCAAAATCTTGATGACCCCAATCTCTTGTTTTGTACGTTTTTTCCACGTGTCTTGACATCCAATGTATCCATGCAAAGTTTGGTGAAGATCTGAGTATGTCGTTTTTGACCTTATCTGGAACATCCTTTCTGAAAATTTGAAAATTGTTAAAAAATTCGTCCAAAATCTTGATGTCTCCAATCTCTTTTTTGTACGTTTTTTCCACGTGTCTTGACATCCAATGTATCCCTGCAAAGTTTGGTGAAAATCTGAGTATGTAGTTTTTGACCTTATCTGGAACCTCCCATCTGAAAATTTGAAAATTCTTAAAAAATTCGTCGAAAATCTTGATGTCTCCGATCTCTTGTTTTGTACGTTTTTTCCACGTGTCTTGACATGCAAAGTATTCCTGCAAAGTTTGGTGAAGATCTGAGTATGTAGTTTTTGACCTCATCTGGAACCTCCTATCTGAAAATTTGAAAATTCTTAAAAAATTCGTCCAAAATTTTGATGTCTCCAATCTCTTGTTTTGTACGTTTTTTCCACGTGTCTTGACATCCAATGTATCCCTGCAAAGTTTGGTGAAGATCTGAGTATGTAGTTTTTGATCTTATCTGGAACCTCCCATCTGAAAATTTGAAAATTCTTAAAAAATTCGTCGAAAATCTTGATGTCTCCGATCTCTTGTTTTGTACGTTTTTTCCACGTGTCTTGACATCCAATGTATCCCTGCAAAGTTTGGTGAAGATCTGAGTATGTAGTTTTTGACCTTATATGGAACCTCCTTTCTGAAAATTTGAAAATTCTCAAAAAATTCGTCCATAATCTTGATGTCTCCAATCTCTTGTTTTGTACGTTTTTTCCACGTGTCTTGACATCCAATGTATCCCTGCAAAGTTTGGTGAAGATCTGAGTATGTAGTTTTTGACCTTATCTGGAACCTCCTATCTGAAAATTTGAAAATTCTTCAAAAATTCGTCGAAAATCTTGATGTCTCCAATCTCTTGTTTTGTACGTTTTTTCCACGTGTCTTGACATCCAATGTATTCCTGCAATGTTTGGTGGAGATCTGAGTATGTAGTTTTAGACCTTATCTAGAACCTCCTATCTGAAAATTTGAAAATTCTTCAAAAATTCGTCCAAAATCTTGATGTCTCCAATCTCTTGTTTTGTACGTTTTTTCCACGTGTCTCGACCTCCAATGGATCCCTGCAAAGTTTGGTGAAGATCTGAGTATGTCGTTTTTGACCTTATCTGGAACAACCTTTCTGAAAATTTGAAAATTCTTAAAAAATTCGTCGAAAATCTTGATGTCTCCAATCTCTTGTTTTGTACGTTTTTTCCACGTGTCTTGACATCCAATGTATCCCTGCAAAGTTTGGTGAAGATCTGAGTATGTAGTTTTTGACCTTATATGGAACCTCCTATCTGAAAATTTGAAAATTCTTAAAAAATTCGTCCAAAATCTTGATGTCTCCAATCTCTTGTTTTGTACGTTTTTTCCACGTGTCTCGACCTCCAATGGATCCCTGCAAAGTTTGGTGAAGATCTGAGTATGTCGTTTTTGACCTTATCTGGAACCTCCCATCTGAAAATTTGAAAATTCTTAAAAAATTCGTCGAAAATCTTGATGTCTCCGATCTCTTGTTTTGTACGTTTTTTCCACGTGTCTTGACATGCAAAGTATTCCTGCAAAGTTTGGTGAAGATCTGAGTATGTAGTTTTTGACCTCATCTGGAACCTCCTATCTGAAAATTTGAAAATTCTTAAAAAATCCGTGCAAAATCTTGATGACCCCAATCTCTTGTTTTGTACGTTTTTTCCACGTGTCTTGACATCCAATGTATTCCTGCAATGTTTGGTGAAGATCTGAGTATGTAGTTTTTGACCTTATATGGAACCTCCTATCTGAAAATTTGAAAATTCTTTAAAAATTCGACCAAAATCTTGATGTTCCGAATCCTATGTTTTGTATGTTTTTTCCACGTGTCTTGACATCCAATGTATCCATGCAAAGTTTGGTGAAGATCTGAGTATGTAGTTTTTGACCTTATATTGAACCTCCCATCTGAAAATTTGAAAATTCCTAAAAAATCCGTCCAAAATCTTGATGTCTCCAATCTCTTGTTTTGTACTTTTTTTCCACGTGTCTCGACCTCCAATGTATCCCTGCAAAGTTTGGTGAAGATCTGAGTATGTAGTTTTTGACCTTATATGGAACCTCCTATCTGAAAATTTGAAAATTCTTAAAAAATTCGTCCAAAATCTTGATGTCACCAATCCTATGTTTTGTATGTTTTTTCCACGTGTCTTGACATCCAATGTATCCATGCAAAGTTTGGTGAAGATCTGAGTATGTCGTTTTTGACCTTATCTGGAACCTCCCATCTGAAAATTTGAAAATTCTTAAAAAATTCGTCGAAAATCTTGATGTCTCCGATCTCTTGTTTTGTACGTTTTTTCCACGTGTCTTGACATGCAAAGTATCCCTGCAACGTTTGGTGAAGATCTGAGTATGTAGTTTTTGACCTTATCTGGAACCTCCTATCTGAAAATTTGAAAATTCTTCAAAAATTCGTCGAAAATCTTGATGTCTCCAATCTCTTGTTTTGTACGTTTTTTCCACGTGTCTTGACATCCAATGTATCCCTGCAATGTTTGGTGGAGATCTGAGTATGTAGTTTTTGACCTTATCTGGGACCTCCTATCAGAAAATTTGAAAATTCTTCAAAAATTCGTCCAAAATCTTGATGTCTCCAATCTCTTGTTTTGTACGTTTTTTCCACGTGTCTCGACCTCCAATGTATCCCTGCAAAGTTTGGTGAAGATCTGAGTATGTCGTTTTTGACCTTATCTGGAACATCCTTTCTGAAAATTTGAAAATTCTTAAAAAATTCGTCGAAAATCTTGATGTCTCCAATCTCTTGTTTTGTACGTTTTTTCCACGTGTCTTGACATCCAATGTATCCCTGCAAAGTTTGGTGAAGATCTGAGTATGTAGTTTTTGACCTTATATGGAACCTCCTTTCTGAAAATTTGAAAATTCTCAAAAAATTCGTCCATAATCTTGATGTCTCCAATCTCTTGTTTTGTACGTTTTTTCCACGTGTCTTGACATCCAATGTATCCCTGCAAAGTTTGGTGAAGATCTGAGTATGTAGTTTTTGACCTTATCTGGAACCTCCCATCTGAAAATTTGAAAATTCTTAAAAAATTCGACCAAAATCTTGATGTCTCCAATCTCTTGTTTTGTACGTTTTTTCCACGTGTCTTGACATCCAATGTATCCCTGCAAAGTTTGGTGAAGATCTGAGTATGTAGTTTTTGACCTTATATTGAACCTCCCATCTGAAAATTTGAAAATTCTTAAAAAATTCGTCCAAAATCTTGATGACCCGAATCTCTTGTTTTGTACGTTTTTTCCACGTGTCTTGACATCCAATGTATCCCTGCAAAGTTTGGTGAAGATCTGAGTATGTAGTTTTTGACCTTATATGGAACCTCCTTTCTGAAAATTTGAAAATTCTCAAAAAATTCGTCCATAATCTTGATGTCTCCAATCTCTTGTTTTGTACGTTTTTTCCACGTGTCTTGACATCCAATGTATCCCTGCAAAGTTTGGTGAAGATCTGAGTATGTAGTTTTTGACCTTATCTGGAACCTCCTATCTGAAAATTTGAAAATTCTTCAAAAATTCGTCGAAAATCTTGATGTCTCCAATCTCTTGTTTTGTACGTTTTTTCCACGTGTCTTGACATCCAATGTATTCCTGCAATGTTTGGTGGAGATCTGAGTATGTAGTTTTAGACCTTATCTGGAACCTTCTATCTGAAAATTTGAAAATTCTTCAAAAATTCGTCCAAAATCTTGATGTCTCCAATCTCTTGTTTTGTACGTTTTTTCCACGTGTCTCGACCTCCAATGGATCCCTGCAAAGTTTGGTGAAGATCTGAGTATGTCGTTTTTGACCTTATCTGGAACATCCTTTCTGAAAATTTGAAAATTCTTAAAAAATTCGTCGAAAATCTTGATGTCTCCCATCTCTTGTTTTGTACGTTTTTTCCACGTGTCTTGACATCCAATGTATCCCTGCAAAGTTTGGTGAAGATCTGAGTATGTAGTTTTTGACCTTATATGGAACCTCCTATCTGAAAATTTGAAAATTCTTAAAAAATTCGTCCAAAATCTTGATGTCTCCAATCTCTTGTTTTGTACGTTTTTTCCACGTGTCTCGACCTCCAATGGATCCCTGCAAAGTTTGGTGAAGATCTGAGTATGTCGTTTTTGACCTTATCTGGAACCTCCCATCTGAAAATTTGAAAATTCTTAAAAAATTCGTCGAAAATCTTGATGTCTCCGATCTCTTGTTTTGTACGTTTTTTCCACGTGTCTTGACATGCAAAGTATTCCTGCAAAGTTTGGTGAAGATCTGAGTATGTAGTTTTTGACCTCATCTGGAACCTCCTATCTGAAAATTTGAAAATTCTTAAAAAATCCGTGCAAAATCTTGATGACCCCAATCTCTTGTTTTGTACGTTTTTTCAACGTGTCTTGACATCCAATGTATTCCTGCAATGTTTGGTCAAGATCTGAGTATGTAGTTTTTGACCTTATATGGAACCTCCTATCTGAAAATTTGAAAATTCTTTAAAAATTCGACCAAAATCTTGATGTTCCGAATCCTATGTTTTGTATGTTTTTTCCACGTGTCTTGACATCCAATGTATCCATGCAAAGTTTGGTGAAGATCTGAGTATGTAGTTTTTGACCTTATATTGAACCTCCCATCTGAAAATTTGAAAATTCCTAAAAAATCCGTCCAAAATCTTGATGTCTCCAATCTCTTGTTTTGTACTTTTTTTCCACGTGTCTCGACCTCCAATGTATCCCTGCAAAGTTTGGTGAAGATCTGAGTATGTAGTTTTTGACCTTATATGGAACCTCCTATCTGAAAATTTGAAAATTCTTAAAAAATTCGTCCAAAATCTTGATGTCACCAATCCTATGTTTTGTATGTTTTTTCCACGTGTCTTGACATCCAATGTATCCATGCAAAGTTTGGTGAAGATCTGAGTATGTCGTTTTTGACCTTATCTGGAACCTCCCATCTGAAAATTTGAAAATTCTTAAAAAATTCGTCGAAAATCTTGATGTCTCCGATCTCTTGTTTTGTACGTTTTTTCCACGTGTCTTGACATGCAAAGTATCCCTGCAACGTTTGGTGAAGATCTGAGTATGTAGTTTTTGACCTTATCTGGAACCTCCTATCTGAAAATTTGAAAATTCTTCAAAAATTCGTCGAAAATCTTGATGTCTCCAATCTCTTGTTTTGTACGTTTTTTCCACGTGTCTTGACATCCAATGTATCCCTGCAATGTTTGGTGGAGATCTGAGTATGTAGTTTTTGACCTTATCTGGGACCTCCTATCAGAAAATTTGAAAATTCTTCAAAAATTCGTCCAAAATCTTGATGTCTCCAATCTCTTGTTTTGTACGTTTTTTCCACGTGTCTCGACCTCCAATGTATCCCTGCAAAGTTTGGTGAAGATCTGAGTATGTCGTTTTTGACCTTATCTGGAACATCCTTTCTGAAAATTTGAAAATTCTTAAAAAATTCGTCGAAAATCTTGATGTCTCCAATCTCTTGTTTTGTACGTTTTTTCCACGTGTCTTGACATCCAATGTATCCCTGCAAAGTTTGGTGAAGATCTGAGTATGTAGTTTTTGACCTTATATGGAACCTCCTTTCTGAAAATTTGAAAATTCTCAAAAAATTCGTCCATAATCTTGATGTCTCCAATCTCTTGTTTTGTACGTTTTTTCCACGTGTCTTGACATCCAATGTATCCCTGCAAAGTTTGGTGAAGATCTGAGTATGTAGTTTTTGACCTTATCTGGAACCTCCCATCTGAAAATTTGAAAATTCTTAAAAAATTCGACCAAAATCTTGATGTCTCCAATCTCTTGTTTTGTACGTTTTTTCCACGTGTCTTGACATCCAATGTATCCCTGCAAAGTTTGGTGAAGATCTGAGTATGTAGTTTTTGACCTTATATTGAACCTCCCATCTGAAAATTTGAAAATTCTTAAAAAATTCGTCCAAAATCTTGATGACCCGAATCTCTTGTTTTGTACGTTTTTTCCACGTGTCTTGACATCCAAAGTATCCCTGCAAAGTTTGGTGAAGATCTGAGTATGTCGTTTTTGACCTTATCTGGAACCTCCCATCTGAAAATTTGAAAATTCTTAAAAAATTCGTCGAAAATCTTGATGTCTCCAATCTTTTGTTTTGTACGTTTTTTCCACGTGTCTTGACATGCAAAGTATCCCTGCAACGTTTGGTGAAGATCTGAGTATGTAGTTTTTGACCTTATCTGGAACCTCCTATCTGAAAATTTGAAAATTCTTCAAAAATTCGTCGAAAACCTTGATGTCACCAATCTCTTGTTTTGTACGTTTTTTCCACGTGTCTTGACATCCAATGTATTCCTGCAATGTTTGGTGGAGATCTGAGTATGTAGTTTTAGACCTTATCTGGAACCTCCTATCTGAAAATTTGAAAATTCTTCAAAAATTCGTCCAAAATCTTGATGTCTCCAATCTCTTGTTTTGTACGTTTTTTCCACGTGTCTCGACCTCCAATGGATCCCTGCAAAGTTTGGTGAAGATCTGAGTATGTCGTTTTTGACCTTATCTGGACATCCTTTCTGAAAATTTGAAAATTCTTAAAAAATTCGTCGAAAATCTTGATGTCTCCAATCTCTTGTTTTGTACGTTTTTTCCACGTGTCTTGACATCCAATGGATCCCTGCAAAGTTTGGTGAAGATCTGAGTATGTCGTTTTTGACCTTATCTGGAACATCCTTTCTGAAAATTTGAAAATTCTTAAAAAATTCGTCGAAAATCTTGATGTCTCCAATCTCTTGTTTTGTACGTTTTTTCCACGTGTCTTGACATCCAATGTATCCCTGCAAAGTTTGGTGAAGATCTGAGTATGTAGTTTTTGACCTTATATTGAACCTCCCATCTGAAAATTTGAAAATTCTTCAAAAATTCGTCCAAAATCTTGATGTCTCCAATCTCTTGTTTTGTACGTTTTTTCCACGTGTCTTGACATCCAATGTATTCCTGCAATGTTTGGTGGAGATCTGAGTATGTAGTTTTAGACCTTATCTGGAACCTCCTATCTGAAAATTTGAAAATTCTTCAAAAATTCGTCCAAAATCTTGATGTCTCCAATCTCTTGTTTTGTACGTTTTTTCCACGTGTCTCGACCTCCAATGGATCCCTGCAAAGTTTGGTGAAGATCTGAGTATGTCGTTTTTGACCTTATCTGGAACATCCTTTCTGAAAATTTGAAAATTCTCAAAAAATTCGTCCAAAATCTTGATGTCTCCAATCTCTTGTTTTGTACGTTTTTTCCACGTGTCTCGACCTCCAATGGATCCCTGCAAAGTTTGGTGAAGATCTGAGTATGTCGTTTTTGACCTTATCTGGAACATCCTTTCTGAAAATTTGAAAATTCTTAAAAAATTCGTCGAAAATCTTGATGTCTCCAATCTCTTGTTTTGTACGTTTTTTCCACGTGTCTTGACATCCAATGTATCCCTGCAAAGTTTGGTGAAGATCTGAGTATGTAGTTTTTGACCTTATATTGAACCTCCCATCTGAAAATTTGAAAATTCTTAAAAAATTCGTCCAAAATCTTGATGACCCCAATCTCTTGTTTTGTACGTTTTTTCCACGTGTCTTGACATCCAAAGTATCCCTGCCAAGTTTGGTGAAGATCTGAGTATGTAGTTTTTGACCTTATATTGAACCTCCCATCTGAAAATTTGAAAATTCTTAAAAAATTCGTCCAAAATCTTGATGTCTCCAATCTCTTGTTTTGTACGTTTTTTCCACGTGTCTTGACATCCAATGTATCCATGCAAAGTTTGGTGAAGATCTGAGTATGTCGTTTTTGACCTTATCTGGAACCTCCCATCTGAAAATTTGAAAATTCTTAAAAAATTCGTCGAAAATCTTGATGTCTCCAATCTTTTGTTTTGTACGTTTTTTCCACGTGTCTTGACATGCAAAGTATCCCTGCAACGTTTGGTGAAGATCTGAGTATGTAGTTTTTGACTTTATCTGGAACCTCCTATCTGAAAATTTGAAAATTCTTCAAAAATTCGTCGAAAATCTTGATGTCTCCAATCTCTTGTTTTGTACGTTTTTTCCACGTGTCTTGACATCCAATGTATTCCTGCAATGTTTGGTGGAGATCTGAGTATGTAGTTTTAGACCTTATCTGGAACCTCCTATCTGAAAATTTGAAAATTCTTCAAAAATTCGTCCCAAATTTTGATGTCTCCAATCTCTTGTTTTGTACGTTTTTTCCACGTGTCTCGACCTCCAATGGATCCCTGCAAAGTTTGGTGAAGATCTGAGTATGTCGTTTTTGACCTTATCTGGAACATCCTTTCTGAAAATTTGAAAATTCTTAAAAAATTCGTCGAAAATCTTGATGTCTCCAATCTCTTGTTTTGTACGTTTTTTCCACGTGTCTTGACATCCAATGTATCCCTGCAAAGTTTGGTGAAGATCTGAGTATGTAGTTTTTGACCTTATATGGAACCTCCTATCTGAAAATTTGAAAATTCTTAAAAAATTCGTCCAAAATCTTGATGTCTCCAATCTCTTGTTTTGTACGTTTTTTCCACGTGTCTCGACCTCCAATGGATCCCTGCAAAGTTTGGTGAAGATCTGAGTATGTCGTTTTTGACCTTATCTGGAACCTCCCATCTGAAAATTTGAAAATTCTTAAAGAATTCGTCGAAAATCTTGATGTCTCCGATCTCTTGTTTTGTACGTTTTTTCCACGTGTCTTGACATGCAAAGTATTCCTGCAAAGTTTGGTGAAGATCTGAGTATGTAGTTTTTGACCTCATCTGGAACCTCCTATCTGAAAATTTGAAAATTCTTAAAAAATCCGTGCAAAATCTTGATGACCCCAATCTCTTGTTTTGTACGTTTTTTCCACGTGTCTTGACATCCAATGTATTCCTGCAATGTTTGGTGAAGATCTGAGTATGTAGTTTTTGACCTTATATGGAACCTCCTATCTGAAAATTTGAAAATTCTTAAAAAATTCGACCAAAATCTTGATGTTCCGAATCCTATGTTTTGTATGTTTTTTCCACGTGTCTTGACATCCAATGTATCCATGCAAAGTTTGGTGAAGATCTGAGTATGTAGTTTTTGACCTTATATTGAACCTCCCATCTGAAAATTTGAAAATTCTTAAAAAATTCGTCGAAAATCTTGATGACCCCAATCTCTTGTTTTGTACGTTTTTTCCACGTGTCTTGACATCCAAAGTATCCCTGCAAAGTTTGGTGAAGATCTGAGTATGTAGTTTTTGACCTTATATGGTACCTCCTTTCTGAAAATTTGAGAATTCTTAAAAAATTCGTCCAAAATCTTGATGTCTCCAATCTCTTGTTTTGTACGTTTTTTCCACGTGTCTTGACATCCAATGTATCCCTGCAAAGTTTGGTGAAGATCTGAGTATGTAGTTTTTGACCTTATCTGGAACATCCTTTCTGAAAATTTGAAAATTGTTAAAAAATTCGTCCAAAATCTTGATGTCTCCAATCTCTTTTTTGTACGTTTTTTCCACGTGTCTTGACATCCAATGTATCCCTGCAAAGTTTGGTGAAGATCTGAGTATGTAGTTTTTGACCTTATCTGGAACCTCCCATCTGAAAATTTGAAAATTCTTAAAAAATTCGACCAAAATCTTGATGTCTCCAATCTTTTGTTTTGTACGTTTTTTCCACGTGTCTTGACACATAATGTATCCCTGCAGAGTTTGGTGAAGATCTGAGTATGTAGTTTTTGACCTTATATGGAACCTCCTATCTGAAAATTTGAAAATTCTTAAAAAATTCGTACAAAATCTTGATGTCTCCAATCTCTTGTTTTGTACGTTTTTTCCACGTGTCTTGACATCCAATGTATCCCTGCAAAGTTTGGTGAAGATCTGAGTATGTAGTTTTTGACCTTATCTGGAACCTCCCATCTGAAAATTTGAAAATTCCTAAAAAATCCGTGCAAAATCTTGATGACCCCAATCTCTTGTTTTGTACGTTTTTTCCACGTGTCTTGACATCCAATGTATTCCTGCAATGTTTGGTGAAGATCTGAGTATGTAGTTTTTGACCTTATATGGAACCTCCTATCTGAAAATTTGAAAATTCTTAAAAAATTCGACCAAAATCTTGATGTTCCGAATCCTATGTTTTGTATGTTTTTTCCACGTGTCTTGACATCCAATGTATCCATGCAAAGTTTGGTGAAGATCTGAGTATGTAGTTTTTGACCTTATATTGAACCTCCCATCTGAAAATTTGAAAATTCTTAAAAAATTCGTCCAAAATCTTGATGACCCCAATCTCTTGTTTTGTACGTTTTTTCCAAGTGTCTTGACATCCAAAGTATCCCTGCAAAGTTTGGTGAAGATCTGAGTATGTAGTTTTTGACCTTATATTGAACCTCCCATCTGAAAATTTGAAAATTCTTAAAAAATTCGTCCAAAATCTTGATGTCTCCAATCTCTTGTTTTGTACGTTTTTTCCACGTGTCTTGACATCCAATGTATCCATGCAAAGTTTGGTGAAGATCTGGGTATGTCGTTTTTGACCTTATCTGGAACCTCCCATCTGAAAATTTGAAAATTCTTAAAAAATTCGTCGAAAATCTTGATGTCTCCAATCTTTTGTTTTGTACGTTTTTTCCACGTGTCTTGACATGCAAAGTATCCCTGCAACGTTTGGTGAAGATCTGAGTATGTAGTTTTTGACCTTATCTGGAACCTCCTATCTGAAAATTTGAAAATTCTTCAAAAATTCGTCGAAAATCTTGATGTCTCCAATCTCTTGTTTTGTACGTTTTTTCCACGTGTCTTGACATCCAATGTATTCCTGCAATGTTTGGTGGAGATCTGAGTATGTAGTTTTAGACCTTATCTGGAACCTCCTATCTGAAAATTTGAAAATTCTTCAAAAATTCGTCCAAAATCTTGATGTCTCCAATCTCTTGTTTTGTACGTTTTTTCCACGTGTCTCGACCTCCAATGGATCCCTGCAAAGTTTGGTGAAGATCTGAGTATGTCGTTTTTGACCTTATCTGGAACATCCTTTCTGAAAATTTGAAAATTGTTAAAAAATTCGTCCAAAATCTTGATGTCTCCAATCTCTTTTTTGTACGTTTTTTCCACGTGTCTTGACATCCAATGTATCCCTGCAAAGTTTGGTGAAGATCTGAGTATGTAGTTTTTGACCTTATCTGGAACCTCCCATCTGAAAATTTGAAAATTCTTAAAAAATTCGACCAAAATCTTGATGTCTCCAATCTTTTGTTTTGTACGTTTTTTCCACGTGTCTTGACACATAATGTATCCATGCAAAGTTTGGTGAAGATCTGAGTATGTAGTTTTTGACCTTATATGGAACCTCCTATCTGAAAATTTGAAAATTCTTAAAAAATTCGTCCAAAATTTTGATGTCTCCAATCTCTTGTTTTGTACGTTTTTTCCACGTGTCTTGACATCCAATGTATCCCTGCAATGTTTGGTGAAGATCTGAGTATGTAGTTTTTGACCTTATATGGAACCTCCTATCTGAAAATTTGAAAATTCTTAAAAAATTCGACCAAAATCTTGATGTCTCCAATCTCTTGTTTTGTACGTTTTTTCCACGTGTCTTGACATCCAATGTATCCCTGCAAAGTTTGGTGAAGATCTGAGTATGTAGTTTTTGACCTTATATTGAACCTCCCATCTGAAAATTTGAAAATTCTTAAAAAATTCGTCCAAAATCTTGATGTCTCCAATCTCTTGTTTTGTACGTTTTTTCCACGTGTCTTGATATCCAATGTATCCCTGCAAAGTTTGGTGAAAATCTGAGTATGTAGTTTTTGACCTTATATGGAACCTCCTATCTGAAAATTTGAAAATTCTTAAAAAATTCGACCAAAATCTTGATGTTCCGAATCCTATGTTTTGTATGTTTTTTCCACGTGTCTTGACATGCAAAGTATTCCTGCAAAGTTTGGTGAAGATCTGAGTATGTAGTTTTTGACCTTATCTGGAACCTCCTATCTGAAAATTTGAAAATTCTTAAAAAATTCGTCGAAAATCTTGATGTCTCCGATCTCTTGTTTTGTACGTTTTTTCCACGTGTCTTGACATGCAAAGTATTCCTGCAAAGTTTGGTGAAGATCTGAGTATGTAGTTTTTGACCTTATCTGGAACCTCCCATCTGAAAATTTGAAAATTCCTAAAAAATCCGTCCAAAATCTTGATGACCCCAATCTCTTGTTTTGTACGTTTTTTCCACGTGTCTTGACATCCAATGTATCCCTGCAATGTTTGGTGAAGATCTGAGTATGTCGTTTTTGACCTTATCTGGAACCTCCCATCTGAAAATTTGAAAATTCTTAAAAAATTCGTCGAAAATCTTGATGTCTCCAATCTTTTGTTTTGTACGTTTTTTCCACGTGTCTTGACATGCAAAGTATCCCTGCAACGTTTGGTGAAGATCTGAGTATGTAGTTTTTGACCTTATCTGGAACCTCCTATCTGAAAATTTGAAAAATTCAAAAATTCGTCGAAAATCTTGATGTCTCCAATCTCTTGTTTTGTACGTTTTTTCCACGTGTCTTGACATCCAATGTATTCCTGCAATGTTTGGTGGAGATCTGAGTATGTAGTTTTAGACCTTATCTGGAACCTCCTATCTGAAAATTTGAAAATTCTTCAAAAATTCGTCGAAAATCTTGATGTCTCCAATCTCTTTTTTGTACGTTTTTTCCACGTGTCTTGACATCCAATGTATCCCTGCAAAGTTTGGTGAAGATCTGAGTATGTCGTTTTTGACCTTATCTGGAACATCCTTTCTGAAAATTTGAAAATTCTTAAAAAATTCGTCGAAAATCTTGATGTCTCCAATCTCTTGTTTTGTACGTTTTTTCCACGTGTCTTGACATCCAATGTATCCCTGCAAAGTTTGGTGAAGATCTGAGTATGTAGTTTTTGACCTTATATGGAACCTCCTATCTGAAAATTTGAAAATTCTTAAAAAATTCGTCCAAAATCTTGATGTCTCCAATCTCTTGTTTTGTACGTTTTTTCCACGTGTCTCGACCTCCAATGGATCCCTGCAAAGTTTGGTGAAGATCTGAGTATGTCGTTTTTGACCTTATCTGGAACCTCCCATATGAAAATTTGAAAATTCTTAAAAAATTCGTCGAAAATCTTGATGTCTCCGATCTCTTGTTTTGTACGTTTTTTCCACGTGTCTTGACATGCAAAGTATTCCTGCAAAGTTTGGTGAAGATCTGAGTATGTAGTTTTTGACCTCATCTGGAACCTCCTATCTGAAAATTTGAAAATTCTTAAAAAATTCGTCCAAAATCTTGATGTCTCCAATCTCTTGTTTTGTACGTTTTTTCCACGTGTCTTGACATCCAATGTATCCCTGCAATGTTTGGTGAAGATCTGAGTATGTAGTTTTTGACCTTATCTGGAACCTCCCATCTGAAAATTTGAAAATTCCTAAAAAATCCGTCCAAAATCTTGATGACCCCAATCTCTTGTTTTGTACTTTTTTTCCACGTGTCTCGACCTCCAATGTATCCCTGCAAAGTTTGGTGAAGATCTGAGTATGTAGTTTTTGACCTTATATGGAACCTCCTATCTGAAAATTTGAAAATTCTTAAAAAATTCGTCCAAAATCTTGATGTCACCAATCCTATGTTTTGTATGTTTTTTCCACGTGTCTTGACATCCAATGTATCCATGCAAAGTTTGGTGAAGATCTGAGTATGTCGTTTTTGACCTTATCTGGAACCTCCCATCTGAAAATTTGAAAATTCTTAAAAAATTCGTCGAAAATCTTGATGTCTCCGATCTCTTGTTTTGTACGTTTTTTCCACGTGTCTTGACATGCAAAGTATTCGTGCAAAGTTTGGTGAAGATCTGAGTATGTAGTTTTTGACCTCATCTGGAACCTCCTATCTGAAAATTTGAAAATTCTTAAAAAATTCGTCCAAAATCTTGATGTCTCCAATCTCTTGTTTTGTACGTTTTTTCCACGTGTCTTGACATCCAATGTATCCCTGCAATGTTTGGTGAAGATCTGAGTATGTAGTTTTTGACCTTATCTGGAACCTCCCATCTGAAAATTTGAAAATTCCTAAAAAATCCGTCCAAAATCTTGATGACCCCAATCTCTTGTTTTGTACTTTTTTTCCACGTGTCTTGACATCCAATGTATCCCTGCAAAGTTTGGTGAAGATCTGAGTATGTAGTTTTTGATCTTATCTGGAACCTCCTATCTGAAAATTTGAAAATTCTTAAAAAATTCGTCCAAAATCTTGATGTCTCCAATCTCTTGTTTTCTACGTTTTTTCCACGTGTCTTGATATCCAATGTATCCCTGCAAAGTTTGGTGAAGATCTGAGTATGTTGTTTTTGACCTTATCTGGAACATCCTTTCTGAAAATTTGAAAATTGTTAAAAAATTCGTCCAAAATCTTGATGTCTCCTATCTCTTGTTTTGTACGTTTTTTCCACGTGTCTTGACATCCAATGTATCCCTGCAAAGTTTGGTGAAGATCTGAGTATGTAGTTTTTGACCTTATCTGGAACCTCCCATCTGAAAATTTGAAAATTCTTAAAAAATTCGACCAATATCTTGATGTCTCCAATCTCTTGTTTTGTACGTTTTTTCCACGTGTCTTGACACATAATGTATCCATGCAAAGTTTGGTGAAGATCTGAGTATGTAGTTTTTGACCTTATATGGAACCTCCTATCTGAAAATTTAAAAATTCTTAAAAAATTCGTCCAAAATCTTGATGTCTCCAATCTCTTGTTTTGTACGTTTTTTCCACGTGTCTTGACATCCAATGTATCCCTGCAAAGTTTGGTGAAGATCTGAGTATGTAGTTTTTGATCTTATCTGGAACCTCCCATCTGAAAATTTGAAAATTCTTAAAAAATTCGACCAAAATCTTGATGTCTCCAATCTTTTGTTTTGTACGTTTTTTCCACGTGTCTTGACACATAATGTATCCCTGCAAAGTTTGGTGAAGATCTGAGTATGTAGTTTTTGACCTTATCTGGAACCTCCCATCTGAAAATTTGAAAATTCCTAAAAAATCCGTGCAAAATCTTGATGACCCCAATCTCTTGTTTTGTACGTTTTTTCCACGTGTCTTGACATCCAATGTATTCCTGCAATGTTTAGTGAAGATCTGAGTATGTAGTTTTTGACCTTATATGGAACCTCCTATCTGAAAATTTGAAAATTCTTAAAAAATTCGACCAAAATCTTGATGTTCCGAATCCTATGTTTTGTATGTTTTTTCCACGTGTCTTGACATCCAATGTATCCATGCAAAGTTTGGTGAAGATCTGAGTATGTCGTTTTTGACTTTATCTGGAACCTCCCATCTGAAAATTTGAAAATTCTTAAAAAATTCGTCGAAAATCTTGATGTCTCCAATCTTTTGTTTTGTACGTTTTTTCCACGTGTCTTGACATGCAAAGTATACCTGCAACGTTTGGTGAAGATCTGAGTATGTAGTTTTTGACCTTATCTGGAACCTCCTATCTGAAAATTTGAAAATTCTTCAAAAATTCGTCGAAAATCTTGATGTCTCCAATCTCTTGTTTTGTACGTTTTTTCCACGTGTCTTGACATCCAATGTATTCCTGCAATGTTTGGTGGAGATCTGAGTATGTAGTTTTAGACCTTATCTGGAACCTCCTATCTGAAAATTTGAAAATTCTTCAAAAATTCGTCCAAAATCTTGATGTCTCCAATCTCTTGTTTTGTACGTTTTTTCCACGTGTCTCGACCTCCAATGGATCCCTGCAAAGTTTGGTGAAGATCTGAGTATGTCGTTTTTGACCTTATCTGGAACATCCTTTCTGAAAATTTGAAAATTCTTAAAAAATTCGTCGAAAATCTTGATGTCTCCAATCTCTTGTTTTGTACGTTTTTTCCACGTGTCTTGACATCCAATGTATCCCTGCAAAGTTTGGTGAAGATCTGAGTATGTAGTTTTTGACCTTATATGGAACCTCCTATCTGAAAATTTGAAAATTCTTAAAAAATTCGTCCAAAATCTTGATGTCTCCAATCTCTTGTTTTGTACGTTTTTTCCACGTGTCTTGATATCCAATGTATCCCTGCAAAGTTTGGTGAAGATCTGAGTATGTTGTTTTTGACCTTATCTGGAACATCCTTTCTGAAAATTTGAAAATTGTTAAAAAATTCGTCCAAAATCTTGATGTCTCCTATCTCTTGTTTTGTACGTTTTTTCCACGTGTCTTGACATCCAATGTATCCCTGCAAAGTTTGGTGAAGATCTGAGTATGTAGTTTTTGACCTTATCTGGAACCTCCCATCTGAAAATTTGAAAATTCTTAAAAAATTCGACCAATATCTTGATGTCTCCAATCTCTTGTTTTGTACGTTTTTTCCACGTGTCTTGACACATAATGTATCCATGCAAAGTTTGGTGAAGATCTGAGTATGTAGTTTTTGACCTTATATGGAACCTCCTATCTGAAAATTTAAAAATTCTTAAAAAATTCGTCCAAAATCTTGATGTCTCCAATCTCTTGTTTTGTACGTTTTTTCCACGTGTCTTGACATCCAATGTATCCCTGCAAAGTTTGGTGAAGATCTGAGTATGTAGTTTTTGATCTTATCTGGAACCTCCCATCTGAAAATTTGAAAATTCTTAAAAAATTCGACCAAAATCTTGATGTCTCCAATCTTTTGTTTTGTACGTTTTTTCCACGTGTCTTGACACATAATGTATCCCTGCAAAGTTTGGTGAAGATCTGAGTATGTAGTTTTTGACCTTATCTGGAACCTCCCATCTGAAAATTTGAAAATTCCTAAAAAATCCGTGCAAAATCTTGATGACCCCAATCTCTTGTTTTGTACGTTTTTTCCACGTGTCTTGACATCCAATGTATTCCTGCAATGTTTAGTGAAGATCTGAGTATGTAGTTTTTGACCTTATATGGAACCTCCTATCTGAAAATTTGAAAATTCTTAAAAAATTCGACCAAAATCTTGATGTTCCGAATCCTATGTTTTGTATGTTTTTTCCACGTGTCTTGACATCCAATGTATCCATGCAAATTTGGTGAAGATCTGAGTATGTCGTTTTTGACCTTATCTGGAACCTCCCATCTGAAAATTTGAAAATTCTTAAAAAATTCGTCGAAAATCTTGATGTCTCCAATCTTTTGTTTTGTACGTTTTTTCCACGTGTCTTGACATGCAAAGTATACCTGCAACGTTTGGTGAAGATCTGAGTATGTAGTTTTTGACCTTATCTGGAACCTCCTATCTGAAAATTTGAAAATTCTTCAAAAATTCGTCGAAAATCTTGATGTCTCCAATCTCTTGTTTTGTACGTTTTTTCCACGTGTCTTGACATCCAATGTATTCCTGCAATGTTTGGTGGAGATCTGAGTATGTAGTTTTAGACCTTATCTGGAACCTCCTATCTGAAAATTTGAAAATTCTTCAAAAATTCGTCCAAAATCTTGATGTCTCCAATCTCTTGTTTTGTACGTTTTTTCCACGTGTCTCGACCTCCAATGGATCCCTGCAAAGTTTGGTGAAGATCTGAGTATGTCGTTTTTGACCTTATCTGGAACATCCTTTCTGAAAATTTGAAAATTCTTAAAAAATTCGTCGAAAATCTTGATGTCTCCAATCTCTTGTTTTGTACGTTTTTTCCACGTGTCTTGACATCCAATGTATCCCTGCAAAGTTTGGTGAAGATCTGAGTATGTAGTTTTTGACCTTATATGGAACCTCCTATCTGAAAATTTGAAAATTCTTAAAAAATTCGTCCAAAATCTTGATGTCTCCAATCTCTTGTTTTGTACGTTTTTTCCACGTGTCTCGACATCCAATGGATCCCTGCAAAGTTTGGTGAAGATCTGAGTATGTCGTTTTTGACCTTATCTGGAACCTCCCATCTGAAAATTTGAAAATTCTTAAAAAATTCGTCGAAAATCTTGATGTCTCCGATCTCTTGTTTTGTACGTTTTTTCCACGTGTCTTGACATGCAAAGTATTCCTGCAAAGTTTGGTGAAGATCTGAGTATGTAGTTTTTGACCTCATCTGGAACCTCCTATCTGAAAATTTGAAAATTCTTAAAAAATTCGTCCAAAATCTTGATGTCTCCAATCTCTTGTTTTGTACGTTTTTTCCACGTGTCTTGACATCCAATGTATCCCTGCAATGTTTGGTGAAGATCTGAGTATGTAGTTTTTGACCTTATCTGGAACCTCCCATCTGAAAATTTGAAAATTCCTAAAAAATCCGTCCAAAATCTTGATGACCCCAATCTCTTGTTTTGTACTTTTTTTCCACGTGTCTCGACCTCCAATGTATCCCTGCAAAGTTTGGTGAAGATCTGAGTATGTAGTTTTTGACCTTATATGGAACCTCCTATCTGAAAATTTGAAAATTCTTAAAAAATTCGTCCAAAATCTTGATGTCACCAATCCTATGTTTTGTATGTTTTTTCCACGTGTCTTGACATCCAATGTATCCCTGCAAAGTTTGGTGAAGATCTGAGTATGTCTTTTTTGACCTTATCTGGAACCTCCCATCTGAAAATTTGAAAATTCTTAAAAAATTCGTCGAAAATCTTGATGTCTCCGATCTCTTGTTTTGTACGTTTTTTCCACGTGTCTTGACATGCAAAGTATTCCTGCAAAGTTTGGTGAAGATCTGAGTATGTAGTTTTTGACCTCATCTGGAACCTCCTATCTGAAAATTTGAAAATTCTTAAAAAATTCGTCCAAAATCTTGATGTCTCCAATCTCTTGTTTTGTACGTTTTTTCCACGTGTCTTGACATCCAATGTATCCCTGCAATGTTTGGTGAAGATCTGAGTATGTAGTTTTTGACCTTATCTGGAACCTCCCATCTGAAAATTTGAAAATTCCTAAAAAATCCGTCCAAAATCTTGATGACCCCAATCTCTTGTTTTGTACTTTTTTCCACGTGTCTTGACATCCAATGTATCCCTGCAAAGTATGGTGAAGATCTGAGTATGTAGTTTTTGATCTTATCTGGAACCTCCTATCTGAAAATTTGAAAATTCTTAAAAAATTCGTCCAAAATCTTGATGTCTCCAATCTCTTGTTTTGTACGTTTTTTCCACGTGTCTTGATATCCAATGTATCCCTGCAAAGTTTGGTGAAGATCTGAGTATGTTGTTTTTGACCTTATCTGGAACATCCTTTCTGAAAATTTGAAAATTGTTAAAAAATTCGTCCAAAATCTTGATGTCTCCAATCTCTTGTTTTGTACGTTTTTTCCACGTGTCTTGACATCCAATGTATCCCTGCAAAGTTTGGTGAAGATCTGAGTATGTAGTTTTTGACCTTATCTGGAACCTCCCAACTGAAAATTTGAAAATTCTTAAAAAATTCGACCAATATCTTGATGTCTCCAATCTCTTGTTTTGTACGTTTTTTCCACGTGTCTTGACACATAATGTATCCATGCAAAGTTTGGTGAAGATCTGAGTATGTAGTTTTTGACCTTATATGGAACCTCCTATCTGAAAATTTAAAAATTCTTAAAAAATTCGTCCAAAATCTTGATGTCTCCAATCTCTTGTTTTGTACGTTTTTTCCACGTGTCTTGACATCCAATGTATCCCTGCAAAGTTTGGTGAAGATCTGAGTATGTAGTTTTTGACCATATCTGGAACCTCCCATCTGAAAATTTGAAAATTCTTAAAAAATTCGACCAAAATCTTGATGTCTCCAATCTTTTGTTTTGTACGTTTTTTCCACGTGTCTTGACACATAATGTATCCATGCAAAGTTTGGTGAAGATCTGAGTATGTAGTTTTTGACCTTATATGGAACCTCCTATCTGAAAATTTGAAAATTCTTAAAAAATTCGTCCAAAATCTTGATGTCTCCAATGTCTTGTTTTGTACGTTTTTTCCACGTGTCTTGACATCCAATGTATCCCTGCAAAGTTTGGTGAAGATCTGAGTATGTAGTTTTTGACCTTATCTGGAACCTCCCATCTGAAAATTTGAAAATTCCTAAAAAATCCGTGCAAAATCTTGATGACCCCAATCTCTTGTTTTGTACGTTTTTTCCACGTGTCTTGACATCCAATGTATTCCTGCAATGTTTGGTGAAGATCTGAGTATGTAGTTTTTGACCTTATATGGAACCTCCTATCTGAAAATTTGAAAATTCTTAAAAAATTCGACCAAAATCTTGATGTTCCGAATCCTATGTTTTGTATGTTTTTTCCACGTGTCTTGACATCCAATGTATCCATGCAAAGTTTGGTGAAGATCTGAGTATGTAGTTTTTGACCTTATATTGAACCTCCCATCTGAAAATTTGAAAATTCTTAAAAAATTCGTCCAAAATCTTGATGACCCCAATCTCTTGTTTTGTACGTTTTTTCCACGTGTCTTGACATCCAAAGTATCCCTGCAAAGTTTGGTGAAGATCTGAGTATGTAGTTTTTGACCTTATATTGAACCTCCCATCTGAAAATTTGAAAATTCTTAAAAAATTCGTCCAAAATCTTGATGTCTCCAATCTCTTGTTTTGTACGTTTTTTCCACGTGTCTTGACATCCAATGTATCCATGCAAAGTTTGGTGAAGATCTGAGTATGTCGTTTTTGACCTTATCTGGAACCTCCCATCTGAAAATTTGAAAATTCTTAAAAAATTCGTCGAAAATCTTGATGTCTCCAATCTTTTGTTTTGTACGTTTTTTCCACTTGTCTTGACATCCAATGTATCCCTGCAAAGTTTGGTGAAGATCTGAGTATGTAGTTTTTGACCTTATATGGAACCTCCTATCTGAAAATTTGAAAATTCTTAAAAAATTCGTCCAAAATCTTGATGTCTCCAATCTCTTGTTTTGTACGTTTTTTCCACGTGTCTCGACCTCCAATGGATCCCTGCAAAGTTTGGTGAAGATCTGAGTATGTCGTTTTTGACCTTATCTGGAACCTCCCATCTGAAAATTTGAAAATTCTTAAAAAATTCGTCGAAAATCTTGATGTCTCCGATCTCTTGTTTTGTACGTTTTTTCCACGTGTCTTGACATGCAAAGTATTCCTGCAAAGTTTGGTGAAGATCTGAGTATGTAGTTTTTGACCTCATCTGCAACCTCCTATCTGAAAATTTGAAAATTCTTAAAAAATTCGTCCAAAATCTTGATGTCTCCAATCTCTTGTTTTGTACGTTTTTTCCACGTGTCTTGACATCCAATGTATCCCTGCAATGTTTGGTGAAGATCTGAGTATGTAGTATTTGACCTTATCTGGAACCTCCCATCTGAAAATTTGAAAATTCCTAAAAAATCCGTCCAAAATCTTGATGACCCCAATCTCTTGTTTTGTACTTTTTTTCCACGTGTCTCGACCTCCAATGTATCCCTGCAAAGTTTGGTGAAGATCTGAGTATGTAGTTTTTGACCTTATATGGAACCTCCTATCTGAAAATTTGAAAATTCTTAAAAAATTCGTCCAAAATCTTGATGTCACCAATCCTATGTTTTGTATGTTTTTTCCACGTGTCTTGACATCCAATGTATCCCTGCAATGTTTGGTGGAGATCTGAGTATGTAGTTTTTGACCTTATCTGGGACCTCCTATCAGAAAATTTGAAAATTCTTCAAAAATTCGTCCAAAATCTTGATGTCTCCAATCTCTTGTTTTGTACGTTTTTTCCACGTGTCTCGACCTCCAATGTATCCCTGCAAAGTTTGGTGAAGATCTGAGTATGTCGTTTTTGACCTTATCTGGAACATCCTTTCTGAAAATTTGAAAATTCTTAAAAAATTCGTCGAAAATCTTGATGTCTCCAATCTCTTGTTTTGTACGTTTTTTCCACGTGTCTTGACATCCAATGTATCCCTGCAAAGTTTGGTGAAGATCTGAGTATGTAGTTTTTGACCTTATATGGAACCTCCTTTCTGAAAATTTGAAAATTCTCAAAAAATTCGTCCATAATCTTGATGTCTCCAATCTCTTGTTTTGTACGTTTTTTCCACGTGTCTTGACATCCAATGTATCCCTGCAAAGTTTGGTGAAGATCTGAGTATGTAGTTTTTGACCTTATCTGGAACCTCCCATCTGAAAATTTGAAAATTCTTAAAAAATTCGACCAAAATCTTGATGTCTCCAATCTCTTGTTTTGTACGTTTTTTCCACGTGTCTTGACATCCAATGTATCCCTGCAAAGTTTGGTGAAGATCTGAGTATGTAGTTTTTGACCTTATATTGAACCTCCCATCTGAAAATTTGAAAATTCTTAAAAAATTCGTCCAAAATCTTGATGACCCCAATCTCTTGTTTTGTACGTTTTTTCCACGTGTCTTGACATCCAAAGTATCCCTGCAAAGTTTGGTGAAGATCTGAGTCTGTAGTTTTTGACCTTATATTGAACCTCCCATCTGAAAATTTGAAAATTCTTAAAAAATTCGTCCAAAATCTTGATGTCTCCAATCTCTTGTTTTGTACGTTTTTTCCACGTGTCTTGACATCCAATGTATCCATGCAAAGTTTGGTGAAGATCTGAGTATGTCGTTTTTGACCTTATCTGGAACCTCCCATCTGAAAATTTGAAAATTCTTAAAAAATTCGTCGAAAATCTTGATGTCTCCAATCTTTTGTTTTGTACGTTTTTTCCACGTGTCTTGACATGCAAAGTATCCCTGCAACGTTTGGTGAAGATCTGAGTATGTAGTTTTTGACCTTATCTGGAACCTCCTATCTGAAAATTTGAAAATTCTTAAAAAATTCGTCGAAAATCTTGATGTCTCCGATCTCTTGTTTTGTACGTTTTTTCCACGTGTCTTGACATGCAAAGTATTCCTGCAAAGTTTGGTGAAGATCTGAGTATGTAGTTTTTGACCTCATCTGCAACCTCCTATCTGAAAATTTGAAAATTCTTAAAAAATTCGTCCAAAATCTTGATGTCTCCAATCTCTTGTTTTGTACGTTTTTTCCACGTGTCTTGACATCCAATGTATCCCTGCAATGTTTGGTGAAGATCTGAGTATGTAGTATTTGACCTTATCTGGAACCTCCCATCTGAAAATTTGAAAATTCCTAAAAAATCCGTCCAAAATCTTGATGACCCCAATCTCTTGTTTTGTACTTTTTTTCCACGTGTCTCGACCTCCAATGTATCCCTGCAAAGTTTGGTGAAGATCTGAGTATGTAGTTTTTGACCTTATATGGAACCTCCTATCTGAAAATTTGAAAATTCTTAAAAAATTCGTCCAAAATCTTGATGTCACCAATCCTATGTTTTGTATGTTTTTTCCACGTGTCTTGACATCCAATGTATCCCTGCAATGTTTGGTGGAGATCTGAGTATGTAGTTTTTGACCTTATCTGGGACCTCCTATCAGAAAATTTGAAAATTCTTCAAAAATTCGTCCAAAATCTTGATGTCTCCAATCTCTTGTTTTGTACGTTTTTTCCACGTGTCTCGACCTCCAATGTATCCCTGCAAAGTTTGGTGAAGATCTGAGTATGTCGTTTTTGACCTTATCTGGAACATCCTTTCTGAAAATTTGAAAATTCTTAAAAAATTCGTCGAAAATCTTGATGTCTCCAATCTCTTGTTTTGTACGTTTTTTCCACGTGTCTTGACATCCAATGTATCCCTGCAAAGTTTGGTGAAGATCTGAGTATGTAGTTTTTGACCTTATATGGAACCTCCTTTCTGAAAATTTGAAAATTCTCAAAAAATTCGTCCATAATCTTGATGTCTCCAATCTCTTGTTTTGTACGTTTTTTCCACGTGTCTTGACATCCAATGTATCCCTGCAAAGTTTGGTGAAGATCTGAGTATGTAGTTTTTGACCTTATCTGGAACCTCCCATCTGAAAATTTGAAAATTCTTAAAAAATTCGACCAAAATCTTGATGTCTCCAATCTCTTGTTTTGTACGTTTTTTCCACGTGTCTTGACATCCAATGTATCCCTGCAAAGTTTGGTGAAGATCTGAGTATGTAGTTTTTGACCTTATATTGAACCTCCCATCTGAAAATTTGAAAATTCTTAAAAAATTCGTCCAAAATCTTGATGACCCCAATCTCTTGTTTTGTACGTTTTTTCCACGTGTCTTGACATCCAAAGTATCCCTGCAAAGTTTGGTGAAGATCTGAGTCTGTAGTTTTTGACCTTATATTGAACCTCCCATCTGAAAATTTGAAAATTCTTAAAAAATTCGTCCAAAATCTTGATGTCTCCAATCTCTTGTTTTGTACGTTTTTTCCACGTGTCTTGACATCCAATGTATCCATGCAAAGTTTGGTGAAGATCTGAGTATGTCGTTTTTGACCTTATCTGGAACCTCCCATCTGAAAATTTGAAAATTCTTAAAAAATTCGTCGAAAATCTTGATGTCTCCAATCTTTTGTTTTGTACGTTTTTTCCACGTGTCTTGACATGCAAAGTATCCCTGCAACGTTTGGTGAAGATCTGAGTATGTAGTTTTTGACCTTATCTGGAACCTCCTATCTGAAAATTTGAAAATTCTTAAAAAATTCGTCGAAAATCTTGATGTCTCCAATCTCTTGTTTTGTACGTTTTTTCCACGTGTCTTGACATCCAATGTATTCCTGCAATGTTTGGTGGAGATCTGAGTATGTAGTTTTAGACCTTATCTGGAACCTCCTATCTGAAAATTTGAAAATTCTTCAAAAATTCGTCCAAAATCTTGATGTCTCCAATCTCTTGTTTTGTACGTTTTTTCCACGTGTCTCGACCTCCAATGGATCCCTGCAAAGTTTGGTGAAGATCTGAGTATGTCGTTTTTGACCTTATCTGGAACATCCTTTCTGAAAATTTGAAAATTCTTAAAAAATTCGTCGAAAATCTTGATGTCTCCAATCTCTTGTTTTGTACGTTTTTTCCACGTGTCTTGACATCCAATGGATCCCTGCAAAGTTTGGTGAAGATCTGAGTATGTCGTTTTTGACCTTATCTGGAACATCCTTTCTGAAAATTTGAAAATTCTTAAAAAATTCGTCGAAAATCTTGATGTCTCCAATCTCTTGTTTTGTACGTTTTTTCCACGTGTCTTGACATCCAATGTATCCCTGCAAAGTTTGGTGAAGATCTGAGTATGTAGTTTTTGACCTTATATTGAACCTCCCATCTGAAAATTTGAAAATTCTTAAAAAATTCGTCCAAAATCTTGATGACCCCAATCTCTTGTTTTGTACGTTTTTTCCACGTGTCTTGACATCCAAAGTATCCCTGCAAAGTTTGGTGAAGATCTGAGTATGTAGTTTTTGACCTTATATTGAACCTCCCATCTGAAAATTTGAAAATTCTTCAAAAATTCGTCCAAAATCTTGATGTCTCCAATCTCTTGTTTTGTACGTTTTTTCCACGTGTCTTGACATCCAATGTATTCCTGCAATGTTTGGTGGAGATCTGAGTATGTAGTTTTAGACCTTATCTGGAACCTCCTATCTGAAAATTTGAAAATTCTTCAAAAATTCGTCCAAAATCTTGATGTCTCCAATCTCTTGTTTTGTACGTTTTTTCCACGTGTCTCGACCTCCAATTGATCCCTGCAAAGTTTGGTGAAGATCTGAGTATGTCGTTTTTGACCTTATCTGGAACATCCTTTCTGAAAATTTGAAAATTCTCAAAAAATTCGTCCAAAATCTTGATGTCTCCAATCTCTTGTTTTGTACGTTTTTTCCACGTGTCTCGACCTCCAATGGATCCCTGCAAAGTTTGGTGAAGATCTGAGTATGTCGTTTTTGACCTTATCTGGAACATCCTTTCTGAAAATTTGAAAATTCTTAAAAAATTCGTCGAAAATCTTGATGTCTCCAATCTCTTGTTTTGTACGTTTTTTCCACGTGTCTTGACATCCAATGTATCCCTGCAAAGTTTGGTGAAGATCTGAGTATGTAGTTTTTGACCTTATATTGAACCTCCCATCTGAAAATTTGAAAATTCTTAAAAAATTCGTCCAAAATCTTGATGACCCCAATCTCTTGTTTTGTACGTTTTTTCCACGTGTCTTGACATCCAAAGTATCCCTGCAAAGTTTGGTGAAGATCTGAGTATGTAGTTTTTGACCTTATATTGAACCTCCCATCTGAAAATTTGAAAATTCTTAAAAAATTCGTCCAAAATCTTGATGTCTCCAATCTCTTGTTTTGTACGTTTTTTCCACGTGTCTTGACATCCAATGTATCCATGCAAAGTTTGGTGAAGATCTGAGTATGTCGTTTTTGACCTTATCTGGAACCTCCCATCTGAAAATTTGAAAATTCTTAAAAAATTCGTCGAAAATCTTGATGTCTCCAATCTTTTGTTTTGTACGTTTTTTCCACGTGTCTTGACATGCAAAGTATCCCTGCAACGTTTGGTGAAGATCTGAGTATGTAGTTTTTCACCTTATCTGGAACCTCCTATCTGAAAATTTGAAAATTCTTCAAAAATTCGTCGAAAATCTTGATGTCTCCAATCTCTTGTTTTGTACGTTTTTTCCACGTGTCTTGACATCCAATGTATTCCTGCAATGTTTGGTGGAGATCTGAGTATGTAGTTTTAGACCTTATCTGGAACCTCCTATCTGAAAATTTGAAAATTCTTCAAAAATTCGTCCCAAATTTTGATGTCTCCAATCTCTTGTTTTGTACGTTTTTTCCACGTGTCTCGACCTCCAATGGATCCCTGCAAGGTTTGGTGAAGATCTGAGTATGTCGTTTTTGACCTTATCTGGAACATCCTTTCTGAAAATTTGAAAATTCTTAAAAAATTCGTCAAAAATCTTGATGTCTCCAATCTCTTGTTTTGTACGTTTTTTCCACGTGTCTTGACATCCAATGTATCCCTGCAAAGTTTGGTGAAGATCTGAGTATGTAGTTTTTGACCTTATATGGAACCTCCTATCTGAAAATTTGAAAATTCTTAAAAAATTCGTCCAAAATCTTGATGTCTCCAATCTCTTGTTTTGTACGTTTTTTCCACGTGTCTCGACCTCCAATGGATCCCTGCAAAGTTTGGTGAAGATCTGAGTATGTCGTTTTTGACCTTATCTGGAACCTCCTATCTGAAAATTTGAAAATTCTTAAAAAATTCGTCGAAAATCTTGATGTCTCCGATCTCTTGTTTTGTACGTTTTTTCCACGTGTCTTGACATGCAAAGTATTCCTGCAAAGTTTGGTGAAGATCTGAGTATGTAGTTTTTGACCTCATCTGGAACCTCCTATCTGAAAATTTGAAAATTCTTAAAAAATCCGTGCAAAATCTTGATGACCCCAATCTCTTGTTTTGTACGTTTTTTCCACGTGTCTTGACATCCAATGTATTCCTGCAATGTTTGGTGAAGATCTGAGTATGTAGTTTTTGACCTTATATGGAACCTCCTATCTGAAAATTTGAAAATTCTTAAAAAATTCGACCAAAATCTTGATGTTCCGAATCCTATGTTTTGTATGTTTTTTCCACGTGTCTTGACATCCAATGTATCCATGCAAAGTTTGGTGAAGATCTGAGTATGTAGTTTTTGACCTTATATTGAACCTCCCATCTGAAAATTTGAAAATTCTTAAAAAATTCGTCCAAAATCTTGATGACCCCAATCTCTTGTTTTGTACGTTTTTTCCACGTGTCTTGACATCCAAAGTATCCCTGCAAAGTTTGGTGAAGATCTGAGTATGTAGTTTTTGACCTTATATGGAACCTCCTTTCTGAAAATTTGAGAATTCTTAAAAAATTCGTCCAAAATCTTGATGTCTCCAATCTCTTGTTTTGTACGTTTTTTCCACGTGTCTTGACATCCAATGTATCCCTGCAAAGTTTGGTGAAGATCTGAGTATGTAGTTTTTGACCTTATCTGGAACATCCTTTCTGAAAATTTGAAAATTGTTAAAAAATTCGTCCAAAATCTTGATGTCTCCAATCTCTTTTTTGTACGTTTTTTCCACGTGTCTTGACATCCAATGTATCCCTGCAAAGTTTGGTGAAGATCTGAGTATGTAGTTTTTGACCTTATCTGGAACCTCCCATCTGAAAATTTGAAAATTCTTAAAAAATTCGACCAAAATCTTGATGTCTCCAATCTTTTGTTTTATACGTTTTTTCCACGTGTCTTGACACATAATGTATCCCTGCAGAGTTTGGTGAAGATCTGAGTATGTAGTTTTTGACCTTATATGGAACCTCCTATCTGAAAATTTGAAAATTCTTAAAAAATTCGTCCAAAATCTTGATGTCTCCAATCTCTTGTTTTGTACGTTTTTTCCACGTGTCTTGACATCCAATGTATCCCTGCAAAGTTTGGTGAAGATCTGAGTATGTAGTTTTTGACCTTATCTGGAACCTCCCATCTGAAAATTTGAAAATTCCTAAAAAATCCGTGCAAAATCTTGATGACCCCAATCTCTTGTTTTGTACGTTTTTTCCACGTGTCTTGACATCCAATGTATTCCTGCAATGTTTGGTGAAGATCTGAGTATGTAGTTTTTGACCTTATATGGAACCTCCTATCTGAAAATTTGAAAATTCTTAAAAAATTCGACCAAAATCTTGATGTTCCGAATCCTATGTTTTGTATGTTTTTTCCACGTGTCTTGACATCCAATGTATCCATGCAAAGTTTGGTGAAGATCTGAGTATGTAGTTTTTGACCTTATATTGAACCTCCCATCTGAAAATTTGAAAATTCTTAAAAAATTCGTCCAAAATCTTGATGACCCCAATCTCTTGTTTTGTACGTTTTTTCCACGTGTCTTGACATCCAAAGTATCCCTGCAAAGTTTGGTGAAGATCTGAGTATGTAGTTTTTGACCTTATATTGAACCTCCCATCTGAAAATTTGAAAATTCTTAAAAAATTCGTCCAAAATCTTGATGTCTCCAATCTCTTGTTTTGTACGTTTTTTCCACGTGTCTTGACATCCAATGTATCCATGCAAAGTTTGGTGAAGATCTGAGTATGTCGTTTTTGACCTTATCTGGAACCTCCCATCTGAAAATTTGAAAATTCTTAAAAAATTCGTCCAAAATCTTGATGTCTCCAATCTTTTGTTTTGTACGTTTTTTCCACGTGTCTTGACATGCAAAGTATCCCTGCAACGTTTGGTGAAGATCTGAGTATGTAGTTTTTGACCTTATCTGGAACCTCCTATCTGAAAATTTGAAAATTCTTCAAAAATTCGTCGAAAATCTTGATGTCTCCAATCTCTTGTTTTGTACGTTTTTTCCACGTGTCTTGACATCCAATGTATTCCTGCAATGTTTGGTGGAGATCTGAGTATGTAGTTTTAGACCTTATCTGGAACCTCCTATCTGAAAATTTGAAAATTCTTCAAAAATTCGTCCAAAATCTTGATGTCTCCAATCTCTTGTTTTGTACGTTTTTTCCACGTGTCTCGACCTCCAATGGATCCCTGCAAAGTTTGGTGAAGATCTGAGTATGTCGTTTTTGACCTTATCTGGAACATCCTTTCTGAAAATTTGAAAATTGTTAAAAAATTCGTCCAAAATCTTGATGTCTCCAATCTCTTTTTTGTACGTTTTTTCCACGTGTCTTGACATCCAATGTATCCCTGCAAAGTTTGGTGAAGATCTGAGTATGTAGTTTTTGACCTTATCTGGAACCTCCCATCTGAAAATTTGAAAATTCTTAAAAAATTCGACCAAAATCTTGATGTCTCCAATCTTTTGTTTTGTACGTTTTTTCCACGTGTCTTGACACATAATGTATCCATGCAAAGTTTGGTGAAGATCTGAGTATGTAGTTTTTGACCTTATATGGAACCTCCTATCTGAAAATTTGAAAATTCTTAAAAAATTCGTCCAAAATCTTGATGTCTCCAATCTCTTGTTTTGTACGTTTTTTCCACGTGTCTTGACATCCAATGTATCCCTGCAATGTTTGGTGAAGATCTGAGTATGTAGTTTTTGACCTTATATGGAACCTCCTATCTGAAAATTTGAAAATTCTTAAAAAATTCGACCAAAATCTTGATGTCTCCAATCTCTTGTTTTGTACGTTTTTTCCACGTGTCTTGACATCCAATGTATCCCTGCAAAGTTTGGTGAAGATCTGAGTATGTAGTTTTTGACCTTATATTGAACCTCCCATCTGAAAATTTGAAAATTCTTAAAAAATTCGTCCAAAATCTTGCTGTCTCCAATCTCTTGTTTTGTACGTTTTTTCCACGTGTCTTGATATCCAATGTATCCCAGCAAAGTTTGGTGAAGATCTGAGTATGTAGTTTTTGACCTTATATGGAACCTCCTATCTGAAAATTTGAAAATTCTTAAAAAATTCGACCAAAATCTTGATGTTCCGAATCCTATGTTTTGTATGTTTTTTCCACGTGTCTTGACATGCAAAGTATTCCTGCAAAGTTTGGTGAAGATCTGAGTATGTAGTTTTTGACCTTATCTGGAACCTCCTATCTGAAAATTTGAAAATTCTTAAAAAATTCGTCGAAAATCTTGATGTCTCCGATCTCTTGTTTTGTACGTTTTTTCCACGTGTCTTGACATGCAAAGTATTCCTGCAAAGTTTGGTGAAGATCTGAGTATGTAGTTTTTGACCTTATCTGGAACCTCCCATCTGAAAATTTGAAAATTCCTAAAAAATCCGTCCAAAATCTTGATGACCCCAATCTCTTGTTTTGTACGTTTTTTCCACGTGTCTTGACATCCAAAGTATCCCTGCAAAGTTTGGTGAAGATCTGAGTATGTAGTTTTTGACCTTATATGGAACCTCCTTTCTGAAAATTTGAGAATTCTTAAAAAATTCGTCCAAAATCTTGATGTCTCCAATCTCTTGTTTTGTACGTTTTTTCCACGTGTCTTGACATCCAATGTATCCCTGCAAAGTTTGGTGAAGATCTGAGTATGTAGTTTTTGACCTTATCTGGAACATCCTTTCTGAAAATTTGAAAATTGTTAAAAAATTCGTCCAAAATCTTGATGTCTCCAATCTCTTTTTTGTACGTTTTTTCCACGTGTCTTGACATCCAATGTATCCCTGCAAAGTTTGGTGAAGATCTGAGTATGTAGTTTTTGACCTTATCTGGAACCTCCCATCTGAAAATTTGAAAATTCTTAAAAAATTCGACCAAAATCTTGATGTCTCCAATCTTTTGTTTTATACGTTTTTTCCACGTGTCTTGACACATAATGTATCCCTGCAGAGTTTGGTGAAGATCTGAGTATGTAGTTTTTGACCTTATATGGAACCTCCTATCTGAAAATTTGAAAATTCTTAAAAAATTCGTCCAAAATCTTGATGTCTCCAATCTCTTGTTTTGTACGTTTTTTCCACGTGTCTTGACATCCAATGTATCCCTGCAAAGTTTGGTGAAGATCTGAGTATGTAGTTTTTGACCTTATCTGGAACCTCCCATCTGAAAATTTGAAAATTCCTAAAAAATCCGTGCAAAATCTTGATGACCCCAATCTCTTGTTTTGTACGTTTTTTCCACGTGTCTTGACATCCAATGTATTCCTGCAATGTTTGGTGAAGATCTGAGTATGTAGTTTTTGACCTTATATGGAACCTCCTATCTGAAAATTTGAAAATTCTTAAAAAATTCGACCAAAATCTTGATGTTCCGAATCCTATGTTTTGTATGTTTTTTCCACGTGTCTTGACATCCAATGTATCCATGCAAAGTTTGGTGAAGATCTGAGTATGTAGTTTTTGACCTTATATTGAACCTCCCATCTGAAAATTTGAAAATTCTTAAAAAATTCGTCCAAAATCTTGATGACCCCAATCTCTTGTTTTGTACGTTTTTTCCACGTGTCTTGACATCCAAAGTATCCCTGCAAAGTTTGGTGAAGATCTGAGTATGTAGTTTTTGACCTTATATTGAACCTCCCATCTGAAAATTTGAAAATTCTTAAAAAATTCGTCCAAAATCTTGATGTCTCCAATCTCTTGTTTTGTACGTTTTTTCCACGTGTCTTGACATCCAATGTATCCATGCAAAGTTTGGTGAAGATCTGAGTATGTCGTTTTTGACCTTATCTGGAACCTCCCATCTGAAAATTTGAAAATTCTTAAAAAATTCGTCCAAAATCTTGATGTCTCCAATCTTTTGTTTTGTACGTTTTTTCCACGTGTCTTGACATGCAAAGTATCCCTGCAACGTTTGGTGAAGATCTGAGTATGTAGTTTTTGACCTTATCTGGAACCTCCTATCTGAAAATTTGAAAATTCTTCAAAAATTCGTCGAAAATCTTGATGTCTCCAATCTCTTGTTTTGTACGTTTTTTCCACGTGTCTTGACATCCAATGTATTCCTGCAATGTTTGGTGGAGATCTGAGTATGTAGTTTTAGACCTTATCTGGAACCTCCTTTCTGAAAATTTGAAAATTGTTAAAAAATTCGTCCAAAATCTTGATGTCTCCAATCTCTTTTTTGTACGTTTTTTCCACGTGTCTTGACATCCAATGTATCCCTGCAAAGTTTGGTGAAGATCTGAGTATGTAGTTTTTGACCTTATCTGGAACCTCCCATCTGAAAATTTGAAAATTCTTAAAAAATTCGACCAAAATCTTGATGTCTCCAATCTTTTGTTTTATACGTTTTTTCCACGTGTCTTGACACATAATGTATCCCTGCAGAGTTTGGTGAAGATCTGAGTATGTAGTTTTTGACCTTATATGGAACCTCCTATCTGAAAATTTGAAAATTCTTAAAAAATTCGTCCAAAATCTTGATGTCTCCAATCTCTTGTTTTGTACGTTTTTTCCACGTGTCTTGACATCCAATGTATCCCTGCAAAGTTTGGTGAAGATCTGAGTATGTAGTTTTTGACCTTATCTGGAACCTCCCATCTGAAAATTTGAAAATTCCTAAAAAATCCGTGCAAAATCTTGATGACCCCAATCTCTTGTTTTGTACGTTTTTTCCACGTGTCTTGACATCCAATGTATTCCTGCAATGTTTGGTGAAGATCTGAGTATGTAGTTTTTGACCTTATATGGAACCTCCTATCTGAAAATTTGAAAATTCTTAAAAAATTCGACCAAAATCTTGATGTTCCGAATCCTATGTTTTGTATGTTTTTTCCACGTGTCTTGACATCCAATGTATCCATGCAAAGTTTGGTGAAGATCTGAGTATGTAGTTTTTGACCTTATATTGAACCTCCCATCTGAAAATTTGAAAATTCTTAAAAAATTCGTCCAAAATCTTGATGACCCCAATCTCTTGTTTTGTACGTTTTTTCCACGTGTCTTGACATCCAAAGTATCCCTGCAAAGTTTGGTGAAGATCTGAGTATGTAGTTTTTGACCTTATATTGAACCTCCCATCTGAAAATTTGAAAATTCTTAAAAAATTCGTCCAAAATCTTGATGTCTCCAATCTCTTGTTTTGTACGTTTTTTCCACGTGTCTTGACATCCAATGTATCCATGCAAAGTTTGGTGAAGATCTGAGTATGTCGTTTTTGACCTTATCTGGAACCTCCCATCTGAAAATTTGAAAATTCTTAAAAAATTCGTCCAAAATCTTGATGTCTCCAATCTTTTGTTTTGTACGTTTTTTCCACGTGTCTTGACATGCAAAGTATCCCTGCAACGTTTGGTGAAGATCTGAGTATGTAGTTTTTGACCTTATCTGGAACCTCCTATCTGAAAATTTGAAAATTCTTCAAAAATTCGTCGAAAATCTTGATGTCTCCAATCTCTTGTTTTGTACGTTTTTTCCACGTGTCTTGACATCCAATGTATTCCTGCAATGTTTGGTGGAGATCTGAGTATGTAGTTTTAGACCTTATCTGGAACCTCCTATCTGAAAATTTGAAAATTCTTCAAAAATTCGTCCAAAATCTTGATGTCTCCAATCTCTTGTTTTGTACGTTTTTTCCACGTGTCTCGACCTCCAATGGATCCCTGCAAAGTTTGGTGAAGATCTGAGTATGTCGTTTTTGACCTTATCTGGAACATCCTTTCTGAAAATTTGAAAATTGTTAAAAAATTCGTCCAAAATCTTGATGTCTCCAATCTCTTTTTTGTACGTTTTTTCCACGTGTCTTGACATCCAATGTATCCCTGCAAAGTTTGGTGAAGATCTGAGTATGTAGTTTTTGACCTTATCTGGAACCTCCCATCTGAAAATTTGAAAATTCTTAAAAAATTCGACCAAAATCTTGATGTCTCCAATCTTTTGTTTTGTACGTTTTTTCCACGTGTCTTGACACATAATGTATCCATGCAAAGTTTGGTGAAGATCTGAGTATGTAGTTTTTGACCTTATATGGAACCTCCTATCTGAAAATTTGAAAATTCTTAAAAAATTCGTCCAAAATCTTGATGTCTCCAATCTCTTGTTTTGTACGTTTTTTCCACGTGTCTTGACATCCAATGTATCCCTGCAATGTTTGGTGAAGATCTGAGTATGTAGTTTTTGACCTTATATGGAACCTCCTATCTGAAAATTTGAAAATTCTTAAAAAATTCGACCAAAATCTTGATGTCTCCAATCTCTTGTTTTGTACGTTTTTTCCACGTGTCTTGACATCCAATGTATCCCTGCAAAGTTTGGTGAAGATCTGAGTATGTAGTTTTTGACCTTATATTGAACCTCCCATCTGAAAATTTGAAAATTCTTAAAAAATTCGTCCAAAATCTTGCTGTCTCCAATCTCTTGTTTTGTACGTTTTTTCCACGTGTCTTGATATCCAATGTATCCCAGCAAAGTTTGGTGAAGATCTGAGTATGTAGTTTTTGACCTTATATGGAACCTCCTATCTGAAAATTTGAAAATTCTTAAAAAATTCGACCAAAATCTTGATGTTCCGAATCCTATGTTTTGTATGTTTTTTCCACGTGTCTTGACATGCAAAGTATTCCTGCAAAGTTTGGTGAAGATCTGAGTATGTAGTTTTTGACCTTATCTGGAACCTCCTATCTGAAAATTTGAAAATTCTTAAAAAATTCGTCGAAAATCTTGATGTCTCCGATCTCTTGTTTTGTACGTTTTTTCCACGTGTCTTGACATGCAAAGTATTCCTGCAAAGTTTGGTGAAGATCTGAGTATGTAGTTTTTGACCTTATCTGGAACCTCCCATCTGAAAATTTGAAAATTCCTAAAAAATCCGTCCAAAATCTTGATGACCCCAATCTCTTGTTTTGTACGTTTTTTCCACGTGTCTTGACATCCAATGTATCCCTGCAATGTTTGGTGAAGATCTGAGTATGTAGTTTTTGACCTTATCTGGAACCTCCCATCTGAAAATTTGAAAATTCTTAAAAAATTCGTCGAAAATCTTGATGTCTCCAATCTTTTGTTTTGTACGTTTTTTCCACGTGTCTTGACATGCAAAGTATCCCTGCAACGTTTGGTGAAGATCTGAGTATGTAGTTTTTGACCTTATCTGGAACCTCCTATCTGAAAATTTGAAAATTCTTCAAAAATTCTTCGAAAATCTTGATGTCTCCAATCTCTTGTTTTGTACGTTTTTTTCACGTGTCTTGACATCCAATGTATTCCTGCAATGTTTGGTGGAGATCTGAGTATGTAGTTTTAGACCTTATCTGGAACCTCCTATCTGAAAATTTGAAAATTCTTCAAAAATTCGTCGAAAATCTTGATGTCTCCAATCTCTTTTTTGTACGTTTTTTCCACGTGTCTTGACATCCAATGTATCCCTGCAAAGTTTGGTGAAGATCTGAGTATGTCGTTTTTGACCTTATCTGGAACATCCTTTCTGAAAATTTGAAAATTCTTAAAAAATTCGTCGAAAATCTTGATGTCTCCAATCTCTTGTTTTGTACGTTTTTTCCACGTGTCTTGACATCCAATGTATCCCTGCAAAGTTTCGTGAAGATCTGAGTATGTAGTTTTTGACCTTATATGGAACCTCCTATCTGAAAATTTGAAAATTCTTAAAAAATTCGTCCAAAATCTTGATGTCTCCAATCTCTTGTTTTGTACGTTTTTTCCACGTGTCTCGACCTCCAATGGATCCCTGCAAAGTTTGGTGAAGATCTGAGTATGTCGTTTTTGACCTTATCTGGAACCTCCCATCTGAAAATTTGAAAATTCTTAAAAAATTCGTCGAAAATCTTGATGTCTCCGATCTCTTGTTTTGTACGTTTTTTCCACGTGTCTTGACATGCAAAGTATTCCTGCAAAGTTTGGTGAAGATCTGAGTATGTAGTTTTTGACCTCATCTGGAACCTCCTATCTGAAAATTTGAAAATTCTTAAAAAATTCGTCCAAAATCTTGATGTCTCCAATCTCTTGTTTTGTACGTTTTTTTCCACGTGTCTTGACATCCAATGTATCCCTGCAATGTTTGGTGAAGATCTGAGTATGTAGTTTTTGACCTTATCTGGAACCTCCCATCTGAAAATTTGAAAATTCCTAAAAAATCCGTCCAAAATCTTGATGACCCCAATCTCTTGTTTTGTACTTTTTTTCCACGTGTCTCGACCTCCAATGTATCCCTGCAAAGTTTGGTGAAGATCTGAGTATGTAGTTTTTGACCTTATATGGAACCTCCTATGTGAAAATTTGAAAATTCTTAAAAAATTCGTCCAAAATCTTGATGTCACCAATCCTATGTTTTGTATGTTTTTTCCACGTGTCTTGACATCCAATGTATCCATGCAAAGTTTGGTGAAGATCTGAGTATGTCGTTTTTGACCTTATCTGGAACCTCCCATCTGAAAATTTGAAAATTCTTAAAAAATTCGTCGAAAATCTTGATGTCTCCGATCTCTTGTTTTGTACGTTTTTTCCACGTGTCTTGACATGCAAAGTATTCCTGCAAAGTTTGGTGAAGATCTGAGTATGTAGTTTTTGACCTCATCTGGAACCTCCTATCTGAAAATTTGAAAATTCTTAAAAAATTCGTCCAAAATCTTGATGTCTCCAATCTCTTGTTTTGTACGTTTTTTCCACGTGTCTTGACATCCAATGTATCCCTGCAATGTTTGGTGAAGATCTGAGTATGTAGTTTTTGACCTTATCTGGAACCTCCCATCTGAAAATTTGAAAATTCCTAAAAAATCCGTCCAAAATCTTGATGACCCCAATCTCTTGTTTTGTACTTTTTTTCCACGTGTCTTGACATCCAATGTATCCCTGCAAAGTTTGGTGAAGATCTGAGTATGTAGTTTTTGATCTTATCTGGAACCTCCTATCTGAAAATTTGAAAATTCTTAAAAAATTCGTCCAAAATCTTGATGTCTCCAATCTCTTGTTTTGTACGTTTTTTCCACGTGTCTTGATAACCAATGTATCCCTGCAAAGTTTGGTGAAGATCTGAGTATGTTGTTTTTGACCTTATCTGGAACATCCTTTCTGAAAATTTGAAAATTGTTAAAAAATTCGTCCAAAATCTTGATGTCTCCTATCTCTTGTTTTGTACGTTTTTTCCACGTGTCTTGACATCCAATGTATCCCTGCAAAGTTTGGTGAAGATCTGAGTATGTAGTTTTTGACCTTATCTGGAACCTCCCATCTGAAAATTTGAAAATTCTTAAAAAATTCGACCAATATCTTGATGTCTCCAATCTCTTGTTTTGTACGTTTTTTCCACGTGTCTTGACACATAATGTATCCATGCAAAGTTTGGTGAAGATCTGAGTATGTAGTTTTTGACCTTATATGGAACCTCCTATCTGAAAATTTAAAAATTCTTAAAAAATTCGTCCAAAATCTTGATGTCTCCAATCTCTTGTTTTGTACGTTTTTTCCACGTGTCTTGACATCCAATGTATCCCTGCAAAGTTTGGTGAAGATCTGAGTATGTCGTTTTTGACCTTATCTGGAAACTCCCATCTGAAAATTTGAAAATTCTTAAAAAATTCGACCAAAATCTTGATGTCTCCAATCTTTTGTTTTGTACGTTTTTTCCACGTGTCTTGACACATAATGTATCCATGCAAAGTTTGGTGAAGATCTGAGTATGTAGTTTTTGACCTTATATGGAACCTCCCATCTGAAAATTTGAAAATTCTTAAAAAATTCGTCCAAAATCTTGATGTCTCCAATCTCTTGTTTTGTACGTTTTTTCCACGTGTCTTGACATCCAATGTATCCCTGCAAAGTTTGGTGAAGATCTGAGTATGTAGTTTTTGACCTTATCTGGAACCTCCCATCTGAAAATTTGAAAATTCTTAAAAAATCCGTGCAAAATCTTGATGACCCCAATCTCTTGTTTTGTACGTTTTTTCCACGTGTCTTGACATCCAATGTATCCATGCAAAGTTTGGTGAAGATCTGAGTATGTCGTTTTTGACCTTATCTGGAACCTCCCATCTGAAAATTTGAAAATTCTTAAAAAATTCGTCGAAAATCTTGATGTCTCCAATCTCTTGTTTTGTACGTTTTATCCACGTGTCTTGACATGCAAAGTATCCCTGCAACGTTTGGTGAAGATCTGAGTATGTAGTTTTTGACCTTATCTGGAACCTCCCATCTGAAAATTTGAAAATTCCTAAAAAATCCGTCCAAAATCTTGATGACCCCAATCTCTTGTTTTGTACGTTTTTTCCACGTGTCTTGACATCCAATGTATCCCTGCAAAGTTTGGTGAAGATCTGAGTATGTAGTTTTTGACCTTATCTGGAACCTCCCATCTGAAAATTTGAAAATTCTTAAAAAATTCGACCAAAATCTTGATGTCTCCAATCTCTTCTTTTGTACGTTTTTTCCACGTGTCTTGACACATAATGTATCCATGCAAAGTTTGGTGAAGATCTGAGTATGTAGTTTTTGACCTTATATGGAACCTCCTATCTGAAAATTTGAAAATTCTTAAAAAATTTGACCAAAATCTTGATGTCCCCAATCCTATGTTTTGTATGTTTTTTCCACGTGTCTTGACATCCAATGTATCCCTGCAGAGTTTGGTGAAGATCTGAGTATGTAGTTTTTGACCTTATCTGGAACCTCCCATCTGAAAATTTGAAAATTCTTAAAAAATTCGTCGAAAATCTTGATGTCTCCAATCTCTTGTTTTGTACGTTTTTTCCACGTGTCTTGACATGCAAAGTATCCCTGCAACGTTTGGTGAAGATCTGAGTATGTAGTTTTTGACCTTATCTGGAACCTCCTATCTGAAAATTTGAAAATTCTTAAAAAATTCGTCCAAAATCTTGATGTCTCCAATCTCTTGTTTTGTACGTTTTTTCCACGTGTCTTGACATCCAATGTATCCCTGCAATGTTTGGTGAAGATCTGAGTATGTAGTTTTTGACCTTATATGGAACCTCCTATCTGAAAATTTGAAAATTCTTAAAAAATTCGTCCAAAATCTTGATGTCTCCAATCTCTTGTTTTGTACGTTCTTTCCACGTGTCTTGACATCCAATGTATCCCTGCAATGTTTGGTGAAGATCTGAGTATGTAGTTTTTGACCTTATATGGAACCTCCTATCTGAAAATTTGAAAATTCTTAAAAAAATTTAACAAAATCTTGATGTCCCCAATCCTATGTTTTGTATGTTTTTTCCACGTGTCTTGACATACAATGTATCCCTGCAGAGTTTGGTGAAGATCTGAGTATGTAGTTTTTGACCTTATCTGGAACCTCCCATCTGAAAATTTGAAAATTCCTAAAAAATCCGTCCAAAATTTTGTTGACCCCAATCTCTTGTTTTGTACGTTTTTTCCACGTGTCTTGACATCCAATGTATCCCTGCAAAGTTTGGTGAAGATCTGAGTATGTAGTTTTTGACCTTATCTGGAACCGCATTTCTGAAAATTTGAAAATTCTTAAAAAAATCGTCCAAAATCTTGATGTCTCCAATCTCTTGTTTTGTACGTTTTTTCCACGTGTCTTGACATCCAATGTATCCCTGCAAAGTTTGGTGAAGATCTGAGTATGTAGTTTTTGACCTTATCTGGAACCTCCTATCTGAAAATTTGAAAATTCTTAAAAAATTCGTCCAAAATCTTGATGTCTCCAATCTCTTGTTTTGTACGTTTTTTCCACGTGTCTTGATATCCAATGTATCCCTGCAAAGTTTGGTGAAGATCTGAGTACGTCGTTTTTGACCTTATCTGGAACATCCTTTCTGAAAATTTGAAAATTGTTAAAAAATTCGTCCAAAATCTTGATGTCTCCTATCTCTTGTTTTGTACGTTTTTTCCACGTGTCTTGACATCCAATGTATCCCTGCAAAGTTTGGTGAAGATCTGAGTATGTAGTTTTTGACCTTATCTGGAACCTCCCATCTGAAAATTTGAAAATTCTTAAAAAATTCGACCAAAATCTTGATGTCTCCAATCTCTTGTTTTGTACGTTTTTTCCACGTGTCTTGACACATAATGTATCCATGCAAAGTTTGGTGAAGATCTGAGTATGTAGTTTTTGACCTTATATGGAACCTCCTATCTGAAAATTTGAAAATTCTTAAAAAATTTGACCAAAATCTTGATGTCCCCAATCCTATGTTTTGTATGTTTTTTCCACGTGTCTTGACATCCAATGTATCCATGCAAAGTTTGGTGAAGATCTGAGTATGTAGTTTTTGACCTTATCTGGAACCTCCCATCTGAAAATTTGAAAATTCTTAAAAAATTCGTCGAAAATCTTGATGTCTCCAATCTCTTGTTTTGTACGTTTTTTCCACGTGTCTTGACATGCAAAGTATCCCTGCAACGTTTGGTGAAGATCTGAGTATGTAGTTTTTGACCTTATCTGGAACCTCCTATCTGAAAATTTGAAAATTCTTAAAAAATTCGTCCAAAATCTTGATGTCTCCAATCTCTTGTTTTGTACGTTCTTTCCACGTGTCTTGACATCCAATGTATCCCTGCAATGTTTGGTGAAGATCTGAGTATGTAGTTTTTGACCTTATATGGAACCTCCTATCTGAAAATTTGAAAATTCTTAAAAGAATTTAACAAAATCTTGATGTCCCCAATCCTATGTTTTGTATGTTTTTTCCACGTGTCTTGACATACAATGTATCCCTGCAGAGTTTGGTGAAGATCTGAGTATTTAGTTTTTGACCTTATCTGGAACCTCCCATCTGAAAATTTGAAAATTCCTAAAAAATCCGTCCAAAATCTTGTTGACCCGAATCTCTTGTTTTGTACGTTTTTTCCACGTGTCTTGACATCCAATGTATCCCTGCAAAGTTTGGTGAAGATCTGAGTATGTAGTTTTTGACCTTATCTGGAACCGCATTTCTGAAAATTTCAAAATTTTTAAAAAAATCGTCCAAAATCTTGATGTCTCCAATCTCTTGTTTTGTACGTTTTTTCCACGTGTCTTGACATCCAATGTATCCCTGCAAAGTTTGGTGAAGATCTGAGTATGTAGTTTTTGACCTTATATGGAACCTCCTATCTGAAAATTTGAAAATTCTTAAAAAATTCGTCCAAAATCTTGATGTCTCCAATCTCTTGTTTTGTACGTTTTTTCCACGTGTCTCGACCTCCAATGGATCCCTGCAAAGTTTGGTGAAGATCTGAGTATGTCGTTTTTGACCTTATCTGGAACCTCCCATCTGAAAATTTGAAAATTCTTAAAAAATTCGTCGAAAATCTTGATGTCTCCGATCTCTTGTTTTGTACGTTTTTTCCACGTGTCTTGACATGCAAAGTATTCCTGCAAAGTTTGGTGAAGATCTGAGTATGTAGTTTTTGACCTCATCTGGAACCTCCTATCTGAAAATTTGAAAATTCTTAAAAAATTCGTCCAAAATCTTGATGTCTCCAATCTCTTGTTTTGTACGTTTTTTCCACGTGTCTTGACATCCAATGTATCCCTGCAAAGTTTGGTGAAGATCTGAGTATGTAGTTTTTGACCTTATCTGAAACCTCCTATCTGAAAATTTGAAAATTCTTAAAAAATTCGTCCAAAATCTTGATGTCTCCAATCTCTTGTTTTGTACGTTTTTTCCACGTGTCTTGATATCCAATGTATCCCTGCAAAGTTTGGTGAAGATCTGAGTATGTCGTTTTTGACCTTATCTGGAACATCCTTTCTGAAAATTTGAAAATTGTTAAAAAATTCGTCCAAAATCTTGATGTCTCCTATCTCTTGTTTTGTACGTTTTTTCCACGTGTCTTGACATGCAAAGTATCCCTGCAACGTTTGGTGAAGATCTGAGTATGTAGTTTTTGACCTTATCTGGAACCTCCCATCTGAAAATTTGAAAATTCTTCAAAAATTCGTCGAAAATCTTGATGTCTCCAATCTCTTGCTTTGTACGTTTTTTCCACGTGTCTTGACATCCAATGTATCCCTGCAATGTTTGGTGGAGATCTGAGTATGTAGTTTTTGACCTTATCTTTAACCTCCTATCTGAAAATTTGAAAATTCTTCAAAAATTCGTCCAAAATCTTGATGTCTCCAATCTCTTGTTTTGTACGTTTTTTCCACGTGTCTCGACCTCCAATGTATCCCTGCAAAGTTAGTGAAGATCTGAGTATGTCGTTTTTGACCTTATCTGGAACATCCTTTCTGAAAATTTGAAAATTCTTAAAAAATTCGTCGAAAATCTTGATGTCTCCAATCTCTTGTTTTGTACGTTTTTTCCACGTTTCTTGACATCCAATGTATCCCTGCAAAGTTTGGTGAAGATCTGAGTATGTAGTTTTTGACCTTATATGGAACCTCCTTTCTGAAAATTTGAAAATTCTCAAAAAATTCGTCCATAATCTTGATGTCTCCAATCTCTTGTTTTGTACGTTTTTTCCACGTGTCTTGACATCCAATGTATCCCTGCAAAGTTTGGTGAAGATCTAAGCATGTAGTTTTTGACCTTATATGGAACCTCCTATCTGAAAATTTGAAAATTCTTAAAAAATTCGTCGAAAATCTTGATGTCACCAATCCTATGTTTTGTATGTTTTTTCCACGTGTCTTGACATCCAATGTATCCATGCAAAGTTTGGTGAAGATCTGAGTATGTCGTTTTTGACCTTATCTGGAACCTCCCATCTGAAAATTTGAAAATTCTTAAAAAATTCGTCGAAAATCTTGATGTCTCCGATCTCTTGTTTTGTACGTTTTTTCCACGTGTCTTGACATGCAAAGTATTCCTGCAAAGTTTGGTGAATATCTGAGTATGTAGTTTTTGACCTCATCTGGAACCTCCTATCTGAAAATTTGAAAATTCTTAAAAAATTCGTCCAAAATCTTGATGTCTATAATCTCTTGTTTTGTACGTTTTTTCCACGTGTCTTGACATCCAATGTATCCCTGCAATGTTTGGTGAAGATCTGAGTATGTAGTTTTTGACCTTATCTGGAACCTCCCATCTGAAAATTTGAAAATTCCTAAAAAATCCGTCCAAAATCTTGATAACCCCAATCTCTTGTTTTGTACGTTTTTTCCACGTGTCTTGACATCCAATGTATCCCTGCAAAGTTTGGTGAAGATCTGAGTATGTAGTTTTTGACCTTATCTGGAACCTCCTATCTGAAAATTTGAAAATTCTTAAAAAATTCGTCCAAAATCTTGATGTCTCCAATCTCTTGTTTTGTACGTTTTTTCCACGTGTCTTGATATCCAATGTATCCCTGCAAAGTTTGGTGAAGATCTGAGTATGTCGTTTTTGACCTTATCTGGAACATCCTTTCTGAAAATTTGAAAATTCTTAAAAAATTCGACCAAAATCTTGATGTTCCGAATCCTATGTTTTGTATGTTTTTTCCACGTGTCTTGACATCCAATGTATCCATGCAAAGTTTGGTGAAGATCTGAGTATGTAGTTTTTGACCTTATATTGAACCTCCCATCTGAAAATTTGAAAATTCTTAAAAAATTCGTCCAAAATCTTGATGACCCCAATCTCTTGTTTTGTACGTTTTTTCCACGTGTCTTGACATCCAAAGTATCCCTGCAAAGTTTGGTGAAGATCTGAGTATGTAGTTTTTGACCTTATATGGAACCTCCTTTCTGAAAATTTGAGAATTCTTAAAAAATTCGTCCAAAATCTTGATGTCTCCAATCTCTTGTTTTGTACGTTTTTTCCACGTGTCTTGACATCCAATGTATCCATGCAAAGTTTGGTGAAGATCTGAGTATGTCGTTTTTGACCTTATCTGGAACCTCCCATCTGAAAATTTGAAAATTCTTAAAAAATTCGTCGAAAATCTTGATGTCTCCAATCTTTTGTTTTGTACGTTTTTTCCACGTGTCTTGACATGCAAAGTATCCCTGCAACGTTTGGTGAAGATCTGAGTATGTAGTTTTTGACCTTATCTGGAACCTCCTATCTGAAAATTTGAAAATTCTTCAAAAATTCGTCGAAAATCTTGATGTCTCCAATCTCTTGTTTTGTACGTTTTTTCCACGTGTCTTGACATCCAATGTATTCCTGCAATGTTTGGTGGAGATCTGAGTATGTAGTTTTAGACCTTATCTGGAACCTCCTATCTGAAAATTTGAAAATTCTTCAAAAATTCGTCCAAAATCTTGATGTCTCCAATCTCTTGTTTTGTACGTTTTTTCCACGTGTCTCGACCTCCAATGGATCCCTGCAAAGTTTGGTGAAGATCTGAGTATGTCGTTTTTGACCTTATCTGGAACATCCTTTCTGAAAATTTGAAAATTCTTAAAAAATTCGTCGAAAATCTTGATGTCTCCAATCTCTTGTTTTGTACGTTTTTTCCACGTGTCTTGACATCCAATGTATCCCTGCAAAGTTTGGTGAAGATCTGAGTATGTAGTTTTTGACCTTATATGGAACCTCCTATCTGAAAATTTGAAAATTCTTAAAAAATTCGTCCAAAATCTTGATGTCTCCAATCTCTTGTTTTGTACGTTTTTTCCACGTGTCTCGACCTCCAATGGATCCCTGCAAAGTTTGGTGAAGATCTGAGTATGTCGTTTTTGACCTTATCTGGAACCTCCCATCTGAAAATTTGAAAATTCTTAAAAAATTCGTCGAAAATCTTGATGTCTCCGATCTCTTGTTTTGTACGTTTTTTCCACGTGTCTTGACATGCAAAGTATACCTGCAAAGTTTGGTGAAGATCTGAGTATGTAGTTTTTGACCTCATCTGGAACCTCCTATCTGAAAATTTGAAAATTCTTAAAAAATTCGTCCAAAATCTTGATGTCTCCAATCTCTTGTTTTGTACGTTTTTTCCACGTGTCTTGACATCCAATGTATCCCTGCAATGTTTGGTGAAGATCTGAGTATGTAGTTTTTGACCTTATCTGGAACCTCCCATCTGAAAATTTGAAAATTCCTAAAAAATCCGTCCAAAATCTTGATGACCCCAATCTCTTGTTTTGTACTTTTTTTCCACGTGTCTTGACATCCAATGTATCCCTGCAAAGTTTGGTGAAGATCTGAGTATGTAGTTTTTGATCTTATCTGGAACCTCCTATCTGAAAATTTGAAAATTCTTAAAAAATTCGTCCAAAATCTTGATGTCTCCAATCTCTTGTTTTGTACGTTTTTTCCACGTGTCTTGATATCCAATGTATCCCTGCAAAGTTTGGTGAAGATCTGAGTATGTTGTTTTTGACCTTATCTGGAACATCCTTTCTGAAAATTTGAAAATTGTTAAAAAATTCGTCCAAAATCTTGATGTCTCCTATCTCTTGTTTTGTACGTTTTTTCCACGTGTCTTGACATCCAATGTATCCCTGCAAAGTTTGGTGAAGATCTGAGTATGTAGTTTTTGACCTTATCTGGAACCTCCCATCTGAAAATTTGAAAATTCTTAAAAAATTCGACCAATATCTTGATGTCTCCAATCTTTTGTTTTGTACGTTTTTTCCACGTGTCTTGACACATAATGTATCCATGCAAAGTTTGGTGAAGATCTGAGTATGTAGTTTTTGACCTTATATGGAACCTCCTATCTGAAAATTTGAAAATTCTTAAAAAATTCGTCCAAAATCTTGATGTCTCCAATCTCTTGTTTTGTACGTTTTTTCCACGTGTCTTGACATCCAATGTATCCCTGCAAAGTTTGGTGAAGATCTGAGTATGTAGTTTTTGACCTTATCTGGAACCTCCCATCTGAAAATTTGAAAATTCCTAAAAAATCCGTGCAAAATCTTGATGACCCCAATCTCTTGTTTTGTACGTTTTTTCCACGTGTCTTGACATCCAATGTATTCCTGCAATGTTTGGTGAAGATCTGAGTATGTAGTTTTTGACCTTATATGGAACCTCCTATCTGAAAATTTGAAAATTCTTAAAAAATTCGACCAAAATCTTGATGTTCCGAATCCTATGTTTTGTATGTTTTTTCCACGTGTCTTGACATCCAATGTATCCATGCAAAGTTTGGTGAAGATCTGAGTATGTAATTTTTGACCTTATATTGAACCTCCCATCTGAAAATTTGAAAATTCTTAAAAAATTCGTCCAAAATCTTGATGACCCCAATCTCTTGTTTTGTACGTTTTTTCCACGTGTCTAGACATCCAAAGTATCCCTGCAAAGTTTGGTGAAGATCTGAGTATGTAGTTTTTGACCTTATATGGAACCTCCTTTCTGAAAATTTGAGAATTCTTAAAAAATTCGTCCAAAATCTTGATGTCTCCAATCTCTTGTTTTGTACGTTTTTTCCACGTGTCTTGACATCCAATGTATCCCTGCAAAGTTTGGTGAAGATCTGAGTATGTAGTTTTTGACCTTATCTGGAACCTCCTATCTGAAAATTTGAAAATTCTTAAAAAATTCGTCCAAAATCTTGATGTCTCCAATCTCTTGTTTTGTACGTTTTTTCCACGTGTCTTGATATCCAATGTATCCCTGCAAAGTTTGGTGAAGATCTGAGTACGTCGTTTTTGACCTTATCTGGAACATCCTTTCTGAAAATTTGAAAATTGTTAAAAAATTCGTCCAAAATCTTGATGTCTCCTATCTCTTGTTTTGTACGTTTTTTCCACGTGTCTTGACATCCAATGTATCCCTGCAAAGTTTGGTGAAGATCTGAGTATGTAGTTTTTGACCTTATCTGGAACCTCCCATCTGAAAATTTGAAAATTCTTAAAAAATTCGACCAAAATCTTGATGTCTCCAATCTCTTGTTTTGTACGTTTTTTCCACGTGTCTTGACACATAATGTATCCATGCAAAGTTTGGTGAAGATCTGAGTATGTAGTTTTTGACCTTATATGGAACCTCCTATCTGAAAATTTGAAAATTCTTAAAAAATTTGACCAAAATCTTGATGTCCCCAATCCTATGTTTTGTATGTTTTTTCCACGTGTCTTGACATCCAATGTATCCATGCAAAGTTTGGTGAAGATCTGAGTATGTAGTTTTTGACCTTATCTGGAACCTCCCATCTGAAAATTTGAAAATTCTTAAAAAATTCGTCGAAAATCTTGATGTCTCCAATCTCTTGTTTTGTACGTTTTTTCCACGTGTCTTGACATGCAAAGTATCCCTGCAACGTTTGGTGAAGATCTGAGTATGTAGTTTTTGACCTTATCTGAAACCTCCTATCTGAAAATTTGAAAATTCTTAAAAAATTCGTCCAAAATCTTGATGTCTCCAATCTCTTGTTTTGTACGTTTTTTCCACGTGTCTTGACATCCAATGTATCCCTGCAATGTTTGGTGAAGATCTGAGTATGTAGTTTTTGACCTTATATGGAGCCTCCTATCTGAAAATTTGAAAATTCTTAAAAAATTCGTCCAAAATCTTGATGTCTCCAATCTCTTGTTTTGTACGTTCTTTCCACGTGTCTTGACATCCAATGTATCCCTGCAATGTTTGGTGAAGATCTGAGTATGTAGTTTTTGACCTTATATGGAACCTCCTATCTGAAAATTTGAAAATTCTTAAAAGAATTTAACAAAATCTTGATGTCCCCAATCCTATGTTTTGTATGTTTTTTCCACGTGTCTTGACATACAATGTATCCCTGCAGAGTTTGGTGAAGATCTGAGTATGTAGTTTTTGACCTTATCTGGAACCTCCCATCTGAAAATTTGAAAATTCCTAAAAAATCCGTCCAAAATCTTGTTGACCCGAATCTCTTGTTTTGTACGTTTTTTCCACGTGTCTTGACATCCAATGTATCCCTGCAAAGTTTGGTGAAGATCTGAGTATGTAGTTTTTGACCTTATATGGAACCTCCTTTCTGAAAATTTGAGAATTCTTAAAAAATTCGTCCAAAATCTTGATGTCTCCAATCTCTTGTTTTGTACGTTTTTTCCACGTGTCTTGACATCCAATGTATCCATGCAAAGTTTGGTGAAGATCTGAGTATGTCGTTTTTGACCTTATCTGGAACCTCCCATCCGAAAATTTGAAAATTCTTAAAAAATTCGTCGAAAATCTTGATGTCTCCAATCTCTTGTTTTGTACGTTTTTTCCACGTGTCTTGACATGCAAAGTATCCCTGCAACGTTTGGTGAAGATCTGAGTATGTAGTTTTTGACCTTATCTGGAACCTCCTATCTGAAAATTTGAAAATTCTTCAAAAATTCGTCGAAAATCTTGATGTCTCCAATCTCTTGCTTTGTACGTTTTTTCCACGTGTCTTGACATCCAATGTATCCCTGCAATGTTTGGTGGAGATCTGAGTATGTAGTTTTTGACCTTATCTGGAACCTCCTATCTGAAAATTTGAAAATTCTTCAAAAATTCGTCCAAAATCTTGATGTCTCCAATCTCTTGTTTTGTACGTTTTTTCCACGTGTCTCGACCTCCAATGTATCCCTGCAAAGTTAGTGAAGATCTGAGTATGTCGTTTTTGACCTTATCTGGAACATCCTTTCTGAAAATTTGAAAATTCTTAAAAAATTCGTCGAAAATCTTGATGTCTCCAATCTCTTGTTTTGTACGTTTTTTCCACGTTTCTTGACATCCAATGTATCCCTGCAAAGTTTGGTGAAGATCTGAGTATGTAGTTTTTGACCTTATATGGAACCTCCTTTCTGAAAATTTGAAAATTCTCAAAAAATTCGTCCATAATCTTGATGTCTCCAATCTCTTGTTTTGTACGTTTTTTCCACGTGTCTTGACATCCAATGTATCCCTTCAAAGTTTGGTGAAGATCTGAGCATGTAGTTTTTGACCTCATCTGGAACCTCCTATCTGAAAATTTGAAAATTCTTAAAAAATTCGTCCAAAATCTTGATGTCTCCAATCTCTTGTTTTGTACGTTTTTTCCACGTGTCTTGACATCCAATGTATCCCTGCAATGTTTGGTGAAGATCTGAGTATGTAGTTTTTGACCTTATCTGGAACCTCCCATCTGAAAATTTGAAAATTCCTAAAAAATCCGTCCAAAATCTTGATGACCCCAATCTCTTGTTTTGTACGTTTTTTCCACGTGTCTTGACATCCAATGTATCCCTGCAAAGTTTGGTGAAGATCTGAGTATGTAGTTTTTGACCTTATCTGGAACCTCCCATCTGAAAATTTGAAAATTCCTAAAAAATCCGTGCAAAATCTTGATGACCCCAATCTCTTGTTTTGTACGTTTTTTCCACGTGTCTTGACATCCAATGTATTCCTGCAATGTTTGGTGAAGATCTGAGTATGTAGTTTTTGACCTTATATGGAACCTCCTATCTGAAAATTTGAAAATTCTTAAAAAATTCGACCAAAATCTTGATGTTCCGAATCCTATGTTTTGTATGTTTTTTCCACGTGTCTTGACATCCAATGTATCCATGCAAAGTTTGGTGAAGATCTGAGTATGTAGTTTTTGACCTTATATTGAACCTCCCATCTGAAAATTTGAAAATTCTTAAAAAATTCGTCCAAAATCTTGATGACCCCAATCTCTTGTTTTGTACGTTTTTTCCACGTGTCTTGACATCCAAAGTATCCCTGCAAAGTTTGGTGAAGATCTGAGTATGTAGTTTTTGACCTTATATGGAACCTCCTTTCTGAAAATTTGAGAATTCTTAAAAAATTCGTCCAAAATCTTGATGTCTCCAATCTCTTGTTTTGTACGTTTTTTCCACGTGTCTTGACATCCAATGTATCCATGCAAAGTTTGGTGAAGATCTGAGTATGTCGTTTTTGACCTTATCTGGAACCTCCCATCTGAAAATTTGAAAATTCTTAAAAAATTCGTCGAAAATCTTGATGTCTCCAATCTTTTGTTTTGTACGTTTTTTCCACGTGTCTTGACATGCAAAGTATCCCTGCAACGTTTGGTGAAGATCTGAGTATGTAGTTTTTGACCTTATCTGGAACCTCCTATCTGAAAATTTGAAAATTCTTCAAAAATTCGTCGAAAATCTTGATGTCTCCAATCTCTTGTTTTGTACGTTTTTTCCACGTGTCTTGACATCCAATGTATTCCTGCAATGTTTGGTGGAGATCTGAGTATGTAGTTTTAGACCTTATCTGGAACCTCCTATCTGAAAATTTGAAAATTCTTCAAAAATTCGTCCAAAATCTTGATGTCTCCAATCTCTTGTTTTGTACGTTTTTTCCACGTGTCTCGACCTCCAATGGATCCCTGCAAAGTTTGGTGAAGATCTGAGTATGTCGTTTTTGACCTTATCTGGAACATCCTTTCTGAAAATTTGAAAATTCTTAAAAAATTCGTCGAAAATCTTGATGTCTCCAATCTCTTGTTTTGTACGTTTTTTCCACGTGTCTTGACATCCAATGTATCCCTGCAAAGTTTGGTGAAGATCTGAGTATGTAGTTTTTGACCTTATATGGAACCTCCTATCTGAAAATTTGAAAATTCTTAAAAAATTCGTCCAAAATCTTGATGTCTCCAATCTCTTGTTTTGTACGTTTTTTCCACGTGTCTCGACCTCCAATGGATCCCTGCAAAGTTTGGTGAAGATCTGAGTATGTCGTTTTTGACCTTATCTGGAACCTCCCATCTGAAAATTTGAAAATTCTTAAAAAATTCGTCGAAAATCTTGATGTCTCCGATCTCTTGTTTTGTACGTTTTTTCCACGTGTCTTGACATGCAAAGTATTCCTGCAAAGTTTGGTGAAGATCTGAGTATGTAGTTTTTGACCTCATCTGGAACCTCCTATCTGAAAATTTGAAAATTCTTAAAAAATTCGTCCAAAATCTTGATGTCTCCAATCTCTTGTTTTGTACGTTTTTTCCACGTGTCTTGACATCCAATGTATCCCTGCAATGTTTGGTGAAGATCTGAGTATGTAGTTTTTGACCTTATCTGGAACCTCCCATCTGAAAATTTGAAAATTCCTAAAAAATCCGTCCAAAATCTTGATGACCCCAATCTCTTGTTTTGTACTTTTTTTCCACGTGTCTTGACATCCAATGTATCCCTGCAAAGTTTGGTGAAGATCTGAGTATGTAGTTTTTGATCTTATCTGGAACCTCCTATCTGAAAATTTGAAAATTCTTAAAAAATTCGTCCAAAATCTTGATGTCTCCAATCTCTTGTTTTGTACGTTTTTTCCACGTGTCTTGATATCCAATGTATCCCTGCAAAGTTTGGTGAAGATCTGAGTATGTTGTTTTTGACCTTATCTGGAACATCCTTTCTGAAAATTTGAAAATTGTTAAAAAATTCGTCCAAAATCTTGATGTCTCCTATCTCTTGTTTTGTACGTTTTTTCCACGTGTCTTGACATCCAATGTATCCCTGCAAAGTTTGGTGAAGATCTGAGTATGTAGTTTTTGACCTTATATGGAACCTCCTATCTGAAAATTTGAAAATTCTTAAAAAATTCGTCCAAAATCTTGATGTCTCCAATCTCTTGTTTTGTACGTTTTTTCCACGTGTCTCGACCTCCAATGGATCCCTGCAAAGTTTGGTGAAGATCTGAGTATGTCGTTTTTGACCTTATCTGGAACCTCCCATCTGAAAATTTGAAAATTCTTAAAAAATTCGTCGAAAATCTTGATGTCTCCGATCTCTTGTTTTGTACGTTTTTTCCACGTGTCTTGACATGCAAAGTATACCTGCAAAGTTTGGTGAAGATCTGAGTATGTAGTTTTTGACCTCATCTGGAACCTCCTATCTGAAAATTTGAAAATTCTTAAAAAATTCGTCCAAAATCTTGATGTCTCCAATCTCTTGTTTTGTACGTTTTTTCCACGTGTCTTGACATCCAATGTATCCCTGCAATGTTTGGTGAAGATCTGAGTATGTAGTTTTTGACCTTATCTGGAACCTCCCATCTGAAAATTTGAAAATTCCTAAAAAATCCGTCCAAAATCTTGATGACCCCAATCTCTTGTTTTGTACTTTTTTTCCACGTGTCTTGACATCCAATGTATCCCTGCAAAGTTTGGTGAAGATCTGAGTATGTAGTTTTTGATCTTATCTGGAACCTCCTATCTGAAAATTTGAAAATTCTTAAAAAATTCGTCCAAAATCTTGATGTCTCCAATCTCTTGTTTTGTACGTTTTTTCCACGTGTCTTGATATCCAATGTATCCCTGCAAAGTTTGGTGAAGATCTGAGTATGTTGTTTTTGACCTTATCTGGAACATCCTTTCTGAAAATTTGAAAATTGTTAAAAAATTCGTCCAAAATCTTGATGTCTCCTATCTCTTGTTTTGTACGTTTTTTCCACGTGTCTTGACATCCAATGTATCCCTGCAAAGTTTGGTGAAGATCTGAGTATGTAGTTTTTGACCTTATCTGGAACCTCCCATCTGAAAATTTGAAAATTCTTAAAAAATTCGACCAATATCTTGATGTCTCCAATCTTTTGTTTTGTACGTTTTTTCCACGTGTCTTGACACATAATGTATCCATGCAAAGTTTGGTGAAGATCTGAGTATGTAGTTTTTGACCTTATATGGAACCTCCTATCTGAAAATTTGAAAATTCTTAAAAAATTCGTCCAAAATCTTGATGTCTCCAATCTCTTGTTTTGTACGTTTTTTCCACGTGTCTTGACATCCAATGTATCCCTGCAAAGTTTGGTGAAGATCTGAGTATGTAGTTTTTGACCTTATCTGGAACCTCCCATCTGAAAATTTGAAAATTCCTAAAAAATCCGTGCAAAATCTTGATGACCCCAATCTCTTGTTTTGTACGTTTTTTCCACGTGTCTTGACATCCAATGTATTCCTGCAATGTTTGGTGAAGATCTGAGTATGTAGTTTTTGACCTTATATGGAACCTCCTATCTGAAAATTTGAAAATTCTTAAAAAATTCGACCAAAATCTTGATGTTCCGAATCCTATGTTTTGTATGTTTTTTCCACGTGTCTTGACATCCAATGTATCCATGCAAAGTTTGGTGAAGATCTGAGTATGTAATTTTTGACCTTATATTGAACCTCCCATCTGAAAATTTGAAAATTCTTAAAAAATTCGTCCAAAATCTTGATGACCCCAATCTCTTGTTTTGTACGTTTTTTCCACGTGTCTAGACATCCAAAGTATCCCTGCAAAGTTTGGTGAAGATCTGAGTATGTAGTTTTTGACCTTATATGGAACCTCCTTTCTGAAAATTTGAGAATTCTTAAAAAATTCGTCCAAAATCTTGATGTCTCCAATCTCTTGTTTTGTACGTTTTTTCCACGTGTCTTGACATCCAATGTATCCCTGCAAAGTTTGGTGAAGATCTGAGTATGTAGTTTTTGACCTTATCTGGAACCTCCTATCTGAAAATTTGAAAATTCTTAAAAAATTCGTCCAAAATCTTGATGTCTCCAATCTCTTGTTTTGTACGTTTTTTCCACGTGTCTTGATATCCAATGTATCCCTGCAAAGTTTGGTGAAGATCTGAGTACGTCGTTTTTGACCTTATCTGGAACATCCTTTCTGAAAATTTGAAAATTGTTAAAAAATTCGTCCAAAATCTTGATGTCTCCTATCTCTTGTTTTGTACGTTTTTTCCACGTGTCTTGACATCCAATGTATCCCTGCAAAGTTTGGTGAAGATCTGAGTATGTAGTTTTTGACCTTATCTGGAACCTCCCATCTGAAAATTTGAAAATTCTTAAAAAATTCGACCAAAATCTTGATGTCTCCAATCTCTTGTTTTGTACGTTTTTTCCACGTGTCTTGACACATAATGTATCCATGCAAAGTTTGGTGAAGATCTGAGTATGTAGTTTTTGACCTTATATGGAACCTCCTATCTGAAAATTTGAAAATTCTTAAAAAATTTGACCAAAATCTTGATGTCCCCAATCCTATGTTTTGTATGTTTTTTCCACGTGTCTTGACATCCAATGTATCCATGCAAAGTTTGGTGAAGATCTGAGTATGTAGTTTTTGACCTTATCTGGAACCTCCCATCTGAAAATTTGAAAATTCTTAAAAAATTCGTCGAAAATCTTGATGTCTCCAATCTCTTGTTTTGTACGTTTTTTCCACGTGTCTTGACATGCAAAGTATCCCTGCAACGTTTGGTGAAGATCTGAGTATGTAGTTTTTGACCTTATCTGAAACCTCCTATCTGAAAATTTGAAAATTCTTAAAAAATTCGTCCAAAATCTTGATGTCTCCAATCTCTTGTTTTGTACGTTTTTTCCACGTGTCTTGACATCCAATGTATCCCTGCAATGTTTGGTGAAGATCTGAGTATGTAGTTTTTGACCTTATATGGAGCCTCCTATCTGAAAATTTGAAAATTCTTAAAAAATTCGTCCAAAATCTTGATGTCTCCAATCTCTTGTTTTGTACGTTCTTTCCACGTGTCTTGACATCCAATGTATCCCTGCAATGTTTGGTGAAGATCTGAGTATGTAGTTTTTGACCTTATATGGAACCTCCTATCTGAAAATTTGAAAATTCTTAAAAGAATTTAACAAAATCTTGATGTCCCCAATCCTATGTTTTGTATGTTTTTTCCACGTGTCTTGACATACAATGTATCCCTGCAGAGTTTGGTGAAGATCTGAGTATGTAGTTTTTGACCTTATCTGGAACCTCCCATCTGAAAATTTGAAAATTCCTAAAAAATCCGTCCAAAATCTTGTTGACCCGAATCTCTTGTTTTGTACGTTTTTTCCACGTGTCTTGACATCCAATGTATCCCTGCAAAGTTTGGTGAAGATCTGAGTATGTAGTTTTTGACCTTATATGGAACCTCCTTTCTGAAAATTTGAGAATTCTTAAAAAATTCGTCCAAAATCTTGATGTCTCCAATCTCTTGTTTTGTACGTTTTTTCCACGTGTCTTGACATCCAATGTATCCATGCAAAGTTTGGTGAAGATCTGAGTATGTCGTTTTTGACCTTATCTGGAACCTCCCATCCGAAAATTTGAAAATTCTTAAAAAATTCGTCGAAAATCTTGATGTCTCCAATCTCTTGTTTTGTACGTTTTTTCCACGTGTCTTGACATGCAAAGTATCCCTGCAACGTTTGGTGAAGATCTGAGTATGTAGTTTTTGACCTTATCTGGAACCTCCTATCTGAAAATTTGAAAATTCTTCAAAAATTCGTCGAAAATCTTGATGTCTCCAATCTCTTGCTTTGTACGTTTTTTCCACGTGTCTTGACATCCAATGTATCCCTGCAATGTTTGGTGGAGATCTGAGTATGTAGTTTTTGACCTTATCTGGAACCTCCTATCTGAAAATTTGAAAATTCTTCAAAAATTCGTCCAAAATCTTGATGTCTCCAATCTCTTGTTTTGTACGTTTTTTCCACGTGTCTCGACCTCCAATGTATCCCTGCAAAGTTAGTGAAGATCTGAGTATGTCGTTTTTGACCTTATCTGGAACATCCTTTCTGAAAATTTGAAAATTCTTAAAAAATTCGTCGAAAATCTTGATGTCTCCAATCTCTTGTTTTGTACGTTTTTTCCACGTTTCTTGACATCCAATGTATCCCTGCAAAGTTTGGTGAAGATCTGAGTATGTAGTTTTTGACCTTATATGGAACCTCCTTTCTGAAAATTTGAAAATTCTCAAAAAATTCGTCCATAATCTTGATGTCTCCAATCTCTTGTTTTGTACGTTTTTTCCACGTGTCTTGACATCCAATGTATCCCTTCAAAGTTTGGTGAAGATCTGAGCATGTAGTTTTTGACCTCATCTGGAACCTCCTATCTGAAAATTTGAAAATTCTTAAAAAATTCGTCCAAAATCTTGATGTCTCCAATCTCTTGTTTTGTACGTTTTTTCCACGTGTCTTGACATCCAATGTATCCCTGCAATGTTTGGTGAAGATCTGAGTATGTAGTTTTTGACCTTATCTGGAACCTCCCATCTGAAAATTTGAAAATTCCTAAAAAATCCGTCCAAAATCTTGATGACCCCAATCTCTTGTTTTGTACGTTTTTTCCACGTGTCTTGACATCCAATGTATCCCTGCAAAGTTTGGTGAAGATCTGAGTATGTAGTTTTTGACCTTATCTGGAACCTCCCATCTGAAAATTTGAAAATTCCTAAAAAATCCGTGCAAAATCTTGATGACCCCAATCTCTTGTTTTGTACGTTTTTTCCACGTGTCTTGACATCCAATGTATTCCTGCAATGTTTGGTGAAGATCTGAGTATGTAGTTTTTGACCTTATATGGAACCTCCTATCTGAAAATTTGAAAATTCTTAAAAAATTCGACCAAAATCTTGATGTTCCGAATCCTATGTTTTGTATGTTTTTTCCACGTGTCTTGACATCCAATGTATCCATGCAAAGTTTGGTGAAGATCTGAGTATGTAGTTTTTGACCTTATATTGAACCTCCCATCTGAAAATTTGAAAATTCTTAAAAAATTCGTCCAAAATCTTGATGACCCCAATCTCTTGTTTTGTACGTTTTTTCCACGTGTCTTGACATCCAAAGTATCCCTGCAAAGTTTGGTGAAGATCTGAGTATGTAGTTTTTGACCTTATATGGAACCTCCTTTCTGAAAATTTGAGAATTCTTAAAAAATTCGTCCAAAATCTTGATGTCTCCAATCTCTTGTTTTGTACGTTTTTTCCACGTGTCTTGACATCCAATGTATCCATGCAAAGTTTGGTGAAGATCTGAGTATGTCGTTTTTGACCTTATCTGGAACCTCCCATCTGAAAATTTGAAAATTCTTAAAAAATTCGTCGAAAATCTTGATGTCTCCAATCTTTTGTTTTGTACGTTTTTTCCACGTGTCTTGACATGCAAAGTATCCCTGCAACGTTTGGTGAAGATCTGAGTATGTAGTTTTTGACCTTATCTGGAACCTCCTATCTGAAAATTTGAAAATTCTTCAAAAATTCGTCGAAAATCTTGATGTCTCCAATCTCTTGTTTTGTACGTTTTTTCCACGTGTCTTGACATCCAATGTATTCCTGCAATGTTTGGTGGAGATCTGAGTATGTAGTTTTAGACCTTATCTGGAACCTCCTATCTGAAAATTTGAAAATTCTTCAAAAATTCGTCCAAAATCTTGATGTCTCCAATCTCTTGTTTTGTACGTTTTTTCCACGTGTCTCGACCTCCAATGGATCCCTGCAAAGTTTGGTGAAGATCTGAGTATGTCGTTTTTGACCTTATCTGGAACATCCTTTCTGAAAATTTGAAAATTCTTAAAAAATTCGTCGAAAATCTTGATGTCTCCAATCTCTTGTTTTGTACGTTTTTTCCACGTGTCTTGACATCCAATGTATCCCTGCAAAGTTTGGTGAAGATCTGAGTATGTAGTTTTTGACCTTATATGGAACCTCCTATCTGAAAATTTGAAAATTCTTAAAAAATTCGTCCAAAATCTTGATGTCTCCAATCTCTTGTTTTGTACGTTTTTTCCACGTGTCTCGACCTCCAATGGATCCCTGCAAAGTTTGGTGAAGATCTGAGTATGTCGTTTTTGACCTTATCTGGAACCTCCCATCTGAAAATTTGAAAATTCTTAAAAAATTCGTCGAAAATCTTGATGTCTCCGATCTCTTGTTTTGTACGTTTTTTCCACGTGTCTTGACATGCAAAGTATTCCTGCAAAGTTTGGTGAAGATCTGAGTATGTAGTTTTTGACCTCATCTGGAACCTCCTATCTGAAAATTTGAAAATTCTTAAAAAATTCGTCCAAAATCTTGATGTCTCCAATCTCTTGTTTTGTACGTTTTTTCCACGTGTCTTGACATCCAATGTATCCCTGCAATGTTTGGTGAAGATCTGAGTATGTAGTTTTTGACCTTATCTGGAACCTCCCATCTGAAAATTTGAAAATTCCTAAAAAATCCGTCCAAAATCTTGATGACCCCAATCTCTTGTTTTGTACTTTTTTTCCACGTGTCTTGACATCCAATGTATCCCTGCAAAGTTTGGTGAAGATCTGAGTATGTAGTTTTTGATCTTATCTGGAACCTCCTATCTGAAAATTTGAAAATTCTTAAAAAATTCGTCCAAAATCTTGATGTCTCCAATCTCTTGTTTTGTACGTTTTTTCCACGTGTCTTGATATCCAATGTATCCCTGCAAAGTTTGGTGAAGATCTGAGTATGTTGTTTTTGACCTTATCTGGAACATCCTTTCTGAAAATTTGAAAATTGTTAAAAAATTCGTCCAAAATCTTGATGTCTCCTATCTCTTGTTTTGTACGTTTTTTCCACGTGTCTTGACATCCAATGTATCCCTGCAAAGTTTGGTGAAGATCTGAGTATGTAGTTTTTGACCTTATCTGGAACCTCCCATCTGAAAATTTGAAAATTCTTAAAAAATTCGACCAATATCTTGATGTCTCCAATCTTTTGTTTTGTACGTTTTTTCCACGTGTCTTGACACATAATGTATCCATGCAAAGTTTGGTGAAGATCTGAGTATGTAGTTTTTGACCTTATATGGAACCTCCTATCTGAAAATTTGAAAATTCTTAAAAAATTCGTCCAAAATCTTGATGTCTCCAATCTCTTGTTTTGTACGTTTTTTCCACGTGTCTTGACATCCAATGTATCCCTGCAAAGTTTGGTGAAGATCTGAGTATGTAGTTTTTGACCTTATCTGGAACCTCCCATCTGAAAATTTGAAAATTCCTAAAAAATCCGTGCAAAATCTTGATGACCCCAATCTCTTGTTTTGTACGTTTTTTCCACGTGTCTTGACATCCAATGTATTCCTGCAATGTTTGGTGAAGATCTGAGTATGTAGTTTTTGACCTTATATGGAACCTCCTATCTGAAAATTTGAAAATTCTTAAAAAATTCGACCAAAATCTTGATGACCCCAATCTCTTGTTTTGTACGTTTTTTCCACGTGTCTTGACATGCAAAGTATCCCTGCAAAGTTTGGTGAAGATCTGAGTATGTAGTTTTTGACCTTATATGGAACCTCCTTTCTGAAAATTTGAGAATTCTTAAAAAATTCGTCCAAAATCTTGATGTCTCCAATCTCTTGTTTTGTACGTTTTTTCCACGTGTCTTGACATCCAATGTATCCATGCAAAGTTTGGTGAAGATCTGAGTATGTCGTTTTTGACCTTATCTGGAACCTCCCATCTGAAAATTTGAAAATTCTTAAAAAATTCGTCGAAAATCTTGATGTCTCCAATCTTTTGTTTTGTACGTTTTTTCCACGTGTCTTGACATGCAAAGTATCCCTGCAACGTTTGGTGAAGATCTGAGTATGTAGTTTTTGACCTTATCTGGAACCTCCTATCTGAAAATTTGAAAATTCTTCAAAAATTCGTCGAAAATCTTGATGTCTCCAATCTCTTGTTTTGTACGTTTTTTCCACGTGTCTTGACATCCAATGTATTCCTGCAATGTTTGGTGGAGATCTGAGTATGTAGTTTTAGACCTTATCTGGAACCTCCTATCTGAAAATTTGAAAATTCTTCAAAAATTCGTCCAAAATCTTGATGTCTCCAATCTCTTGTTTTGTACGTTTTTTCCACGTGTCTCGACCTCCAATGGATCCCTGCAAAGTTTGGTGAAGATCTGAGTATGTCGTTTTTGACCTTATCTGGAACATCCTTTCTGAATATTTGAAAATTCTTAAAAAATTCGTCGAAAATCTTGATGTCTCCAATCTCTTGTTTTGTACGTTTTTTCCACGTGTCTTGACATCCAATGTATCCCTGCAAAGTTTGGTGAAGATCTGAGTATGTAGTTTTTGACCTTATATGGAACCTACTATCTGAAAATTTGAAAATTCTTAAAAAATTCGTCCAAAATCTTGATGTCTCCAATCTCTTGTTTTGTACGTTTTTTCCACGTGTCTCGACCTCCAATGGATCCCTGCAAAGTTTGGTGAAGATCTGAGTATGTCGTTTTTGACCTTATCTGGAACCTCCCATCTGAAAATTTGAAAATTCTTAAAAAATTCGTCGAAAATCTTGATGTCTCCGATCTCTTGTTTTGTACGTTTTTTCCACGTGTCTTGACATGCAAAGTATTCCTGCAAAGTTTGGTGAAGATCTGAGTATGTAGTTTTTGACCTCATCTGGAACCTCCTATCTGAAAATTTGAAAATTCTTAAAAAATTCGTCCAAAATCTTGATGTCTCCAATCTCTTGTTTTGTACGTTTTTTCCACGTGTCTTGACCTCCAATGTATCCCTGCAAAGTTTGGTGAAGATCTGAGTATGTAGTTTTTGACCTTATATGGAACCTCCTATCTGAAAATTTGAAAATTCTTAAAAAATTCGTCCAAAATCTTGATGTCTCCAATCTCTTGTTTTGTACGTTTTTTCCACGTGTCTTGACATCCAATGTATCCCTGCAAAGTTTGGTGAAGATCTGAGTATGTAGTTTTTGACCTTATCTGGAACCTCCCATCTGAAAATTTGAAAATTCCTAAAAAATCCGTGCAAAATCTTGATGACCCCAATCTCTTGTTTTGTACGTTTTTTCCACGTGTCTTGACATCCAATGTATCCATGCAAAGTTTGGTGAAGATCTGAGTATGTCGTTTTTGACCTTATCTGGAACCTCCCATCTGAAAATTTGAAAATTCTTAAAAAATTCGTCGAAAATCTTGATGTCTCCAATCTCTTGTTTTGTACGTTTTTTCCACGTGTCTTGACATGCAAAGTATCCCTGCAACGTTTGGTGAAGATCTGAGTATGTAGTTTTTGACCTTATCTGGAACCTCCTATCTGAAAATTTGAAAATTCTTCAAAAATTCGTCGAAAATCTTGATGTCTCCAATCTCTTGTTTTGTACGTTTTTTCCACGTGTCTTGACATCCAATGTATCCCTGCAATGTTTGGTGGAGATCTGAGTATGTAGTTTTTGACCTTATCTGGGACCTCCTATCAGAAAATTTGAAAATTCTTCAAAAATTCGTCCAAAATCTTGATGTCTCCAATCTCTTGTTTTGTACGTTTTTTCCACGTGTCTCGACCTCCAATGTATCCCTGCAAAGTTTGGTGAAGATCTGAGTATGTCGTTTTTGACCTTATCTGGAACATCCTTTCTGAAAATTTGAAAATTCTTAAAAAATTCGTCGAAAATCTTGATGTCTCCAATCTCTTGTTTTGTACGTTTTTTCCACGTGTCTTGACATCCAATGTATCCCTGCAAAGTTTGGTGAAGATCTGAGTATGTAGTTTTTGACCTTATATGGAACCTCCTTTCTGAAAATTTGAAAATTCTCAAAAAATTCGTCCATAATCTTGATGTCTCCAATCTCTTGTTTTGTACGTTTTTTCCACGTGTCTTGACATCCAATGTATCCCTGCAAAGTTTGGTGAAGATCTGAGTATGTAGTTTTTGACCTTATATGGAACCTCCTATCTGAAAATTTGAAAATTCTTAAAAAATTCGTCCAAAATCTTGATGTCACCAATCCTATGTTTTGTATGTTTTTTCCACGTGTCTTGACATCCAATGTATCCATGCAAAGTTTGGTGAAGATCTGAGTATGTCGTTTTTGACCTTATCTGGAACCTCCCATCTGAAAATTTGAAAATTCTTAAAAAATTCGTCGAAAATCTTGATGTCTCCGATCTCTTGTTTTGTACGTTTTTTCCACGTGTCTTGACATGCAAAGTATTCCTGCAAAGTTTGGTGAAGATCTGAGTATGTAGTTTTTGACCTTATATGGAACCTCCTATCTGAAAATTTGAAAATTCTTAAAAAATTCGTCCAAAATCTTGATGTCTCCAATCTCTTGTTTTGTACGTTTTTTCCACGTGTCTTGACATCCAATGTATCCCTGCAAAGTTTGGTGAAGATCTGAGTATGTAGTTTTTGACCTTATCTGGAACCTCCCATCTGAAAATTTGAAAATTCCTAAAAAATCCGTGCAAAATCTTGATGACCCCAATCTCTTGTTTTGTACGTTTTTTCCACGTGTCTTGACATCCAATGTATCCATGCAAAGTTTGGTGAAGATCTGAGTATGTCGTTTTTGACCTTATCTGGAACCTCCCATCTGAAAATTTGAAAATTCTTAAAAAATTCGTCGAAAATCTTGATGTCTCCAATCTCTTGTTTTGTACGTTTTTTCCACGTGTCTTGACATGCAAAGTATCCCTGCAACGTTTGGTGAAGATCTGAGTATGTAGTTTTTGACCTTATCTGGAACCTCCTATCTGAAAATTTGAAAATTCATCAAAAATTCGTCGAAAATCTTGATGTCTCCAATCTCTTGTTTTGTACGTTTTTTCCACGTGTCTTGACATCCAATGTATCCCTGCAATGTTTGGTGGAGATCTGAGTATGTAGTTTTTGACCTTATCTGGGACCTCCTATCAGAAAATTTGAAAATTCTTCAAAAATTCGTCCAAAATCTTGATGTCTCCAATCTCTTGTTTTGTACGTTTTTTCCACGTGTCTCGACCTCCAATGTATCCCTGCAAAGTTTGGTGAAGATCTGAGTATGTCGTTTTTGACCTTATCTGGAACATCCTTTCTGAAAATTTGAAAATTCTTAAAAAATTCGTCGAAAATCTTGATGTCTCCAATCTCTTGTTTTGTACGTTTTTTCCACGTGTCTTGACATCCAATGTATCCCTGCAAAGTTTGGTGAAGATCTGAGTATGTAGTTTTTGACCTTATATGGAACCTCCTTTCTGAAAATTTGAAAATTCTCAAAAAATTCGTCCATAATCTTGATGTCTCCAATCTCTTGTTTTGTACGTTTTTTCCACGTGTCTTGACATCCAATGTATCCCTGCAAAGTTTGGTGAAGATCTGAGTATGTAGTTTTTGACCTTATATGGAACCTCCTATCTGAAAATTTGAAAATTCTTAAAAAATTCGTCCAAAATCTTGATGTCACCAATCCAATGTTTTGTATGTTTTTTCCACGTGTCTTGACATCCAATGTATCCATGCAAAGTTTGGTGAAGATCTGAGTATGTCGTTTTTGACCTTATCTGGAACCTCCCATCTGAAAATTTGAAAATTCTTAAAAAATTCGTCGAAAATCTTGATGTCTCCGATCTCTTGTTTTGTACGTTTTTTCCACGTGTCTTGACATGCAAAGTATTCCTGCAAAGTTTGGTGAAGATCTGAGTATGTAGTTTTTGACCTCATCTGGAACCTCCTATCTGAAAATTTGAAAATTCTTAAAAAATTCGTCCAAAATCTTGATGTCTCCAATCTCTTGTTTTGTACGTTTTTTCCACGTGTCTTGACATCCAATGTATCCCTGCAAAGTTTGGTGAAGATCTGAGTATGTAGTTTTTGACCTTATCTGGAACCTCCCATCTGAAAATTTGAAAATTCCTAAAAAATCCGTGCAAAATCTTGATGACCCCAATCTCTTGTTTTGTACGTTTTTTCCACGTGTCTTGACATCCAATGTATCCATGCAAAGTTTGGTGAAGATCTGAGTATGTCGTTTTTGACCTTATCTGGAACCTCCCATCTGAAAATTTGAAAATTCTTAAAAAATTCGTCGAAAATCTTGATGTCTCCAATCTCTTGTTTTGTACGTTTTTTCCACGTGTCTTGACATGCAAAGTATCCCTGCAACGTTTGGTGAAGATCTGAGTATGTAGTTTTTGACCTTATAAGGAACCTCCTATCTGAAAATTTGAAAATTCATCAAAAATTCGTCGAAAATATTGATGTCTCCAATCTCTTGTTTTGTACGTTTTTTCCACGTGTCTTGACATCCAATGTATCCCTGCAATGTTTGGTGGAGATCTGAGTATGTAGTTTTTGACCTTATCTGGGACCTCCTATCAGAAAATTTGAAAATTCTTCAAAAATTCGTCCAAAATCTTGATGTCTCCAATCTCTTGTTTTGTACGTTTTTTCCACGTGTCTCGACCTCCAATGTATCCCTGCAAAGTTTGGTGAAGATCTGAGTATGTCGTTTTTGACCTTATCTGGAACATCCTTTCTGAAAATTTGAAAATTCTTAATAAATTCGTCGAAAATCTTGATGTCTCCAATCTCTTGTTTTGTACGTTTTTTCCACGTGTCTTGACATCCAATGTATCCCTGCAAAGTTTGGTGAAGATCTGAGTATGTAGTTTTTGACCTTATATGGAACCTCCTTTCTGAAAATTTGAAAATTCTCAAAAAATTCGTCCATAATCTTGATGTCTCCAATCTCTTGTTTTGTACGTTTTTTCCACGTGTCTTGACATCCAATGTATCCCTGCAAAGTTTGGTGAAGATCTGAGTATGTAGTTTTTGACCTTATATGGAACCTCCTATCTGAAAATTTGAAAATTTTTAAAAAATTCGTCCAAAATCTTGATGTCACCAATCCTATGTTTTGTATGTTTTTTCCACGTGTCTTGACATCCAATGTATCCATGCAAAGTTTGGTGAAGATCTGAGTATGTCGTTTTTGACCTTATCTGGAACCTCCCATCTGAAAATTTGAAAATTCTTAAAAAATTCGTCGAAAATCTTGATGTCTCCGATCTCTTGTTTTGTACGTTTTTTCCACGTGTCTTGACATGCAAAGTATTCCTGCAAAGTTTGGTGAAGATCTGAGTATGTAGTTTTTGACCTCATCTGGAACCTCCTATCTGAAAATTTGAAAATTCTTAAAAAATTCGTCCAAAATTTTGATGTCTCCAATCTCTTGTTTTGTACGTTTTTTCCACGTGTCTTGACATCCAATGTATCCCTGCAATGTTTGGTGAAGATCTGAGTATGTAGTTTTTGACCTTATCTGGAACCTCCCATGTGAAAATTTGAAAAATCCTAAAAAATCCGTCCAAAATCTTGATGACCCCAATCTCTTGTTTTGTACGTTTTTTCCACGTGTCTTGACATCCAATGTATCCCTGCAAAGTTTGGTGAAGATCTGAGTATGTAGTTTTTGACCTTATCTGGAACCTCCTATCTGAAAATTTGAAAATTCTTAAAAAATTCGTCCAAAATCTTGATGTCTCCAATCTCTTGTTTTGTACGTTTTTTCCACGTGTCTTGACATCCAATGTATCCATGCAAAGTTTGGTGAAGATCTGAGTATGTCGTTTTTGACCTTATCTGGAACCTCCCATCTGAAAATTTGAAAATTCTTAAAAAATTCGTCGAAAATCTTGATGTCTCCAATCTCTTGTTTTGTACGTTTTTTCCACGTGTCTTGACATGCAAAGTATCAATGCAACGTTTGGTGAAGATCTGAGTATGTAGTTTTTGACCTTATCTGGAACCTCCTATCTGAAAATTTGAAAATTCTTCAAAAATTCGTCGAAAATCTTGATGTCTCCAATCTCTTGTTTTGTACGTTTTTTCCACGTGTCTTGACATCCAATGTATCCCTGCAATGTTTGGTGGAGATCTGAGTATGTAGTTTTTGACCTTATCTGGGACCTCCTATCAGAAAATTTGAAAATTCTTCAAAAATTCGTCCAAAATCTTGATGTCTCCAATCTCTTGTTTTGTACGTTTTTTCCACGTGTCTCGACCTCCAATGTATCCCTGCAAAGTTTGGTGAAGATCTGAGTATGTTGTTTTTGACCTTATCTGGAAAATCCTTTCTGAAAATTTGAAAATTCTTAAAAAATTCGTCGAAAATCTTGATGTCTCCAATCTCTTGTTTTGTACGTTTTTTCCACGTGTCTTGACATCCAATGTATCCCTGCAAAGTTTGGTGAAGATCTGAGTATGTAGTTTTTGACCTTATATGGAACCTCTTTTCTGAAAATTTGAAAATTCTCAAAAAATTCGTCCATAATCTTGATGTCTCCAATCTCTTGTTTTGTACGTTTTTTCCACGTGTCTTGACATCCAATGTATCCCTGCAAAGTTTGGTGAAGATCTGAGTATGTAGTTTTTGACCTTATATGGAACCTCCTATCTGAAAATTTGAAAATTCTTAAAAAATTCGTCCAAAATCTTGATGTCACCAATCCTATGTTTTGTATGTTTTTTCCACGTGTCTTGACATCCAATATATCCATGCAAAGTTTGGTGAAGATCTGAGTATGTCGTTTTTGACCTTATCTGGAACCTCCCATCTGAAAATTTGAAAATTCTTAAAAAATTCGTCGAAAATCTTGATGTCTCCGATCTCTTGTTTTGTACGTTTTTTCCACGTGTCTTGACATGCAAAGTATTCCTGCAAAGTTTGGTGAAGATCTGAGTATGTAGTTTTTGACCTCATCTGGAACCTCCTATCTGAAAATTTGAAAATTCTTAAAAAATTCGTCCAAAATTTTGATGTCTCCAATCTCTTGTTTTGTACGTTTTTTCCACGTGTCTTGACATCCAATGTATCCCTGCAATGTTTGGTGAAGATCTGAGTATGTAGTTTTTGACCTTATCTGGAACCTCCCATCTGAAAATTTGAAAATTCCTAAAAAATCCGTCCAAAATCTTGATGACCCCAATCTCTTGTTTTGTACGTTTTTTCCACGTGTCTTGACATCCAATGTATCCCTGCAAAGTTTGGTGAAGATCTGAGTATGTAGTTTTTGACCTTATCTGGAACCTCCTATCTGAAAATTTGAAAATTCTTAAAAAATTCGTCCAAAATCTTGATGTCTCCAATCTCTTGTTTTGTACGTTTTTTCCACGTGTCTTGATATCCAATGTATCCCTGCAAAGTTTGGTGAAGATCTGAGTATGTCGTTTTTGACCTTATCTGGAACATCCTTTCTGAAAATTTGAAAATTGTTAAAAAATTCGTCCAAAATCTTGATGTCTCCAATCTCTTTTTTGTACGTTTTTTCCACGTGTCTTGACATCCAATGTATCCCTGCAAAGTTTGGTGAAGATCTGAGTATGTAGTTTTTGACCTTATCTGGAACCTCCCATCTGAAAATTTGAAAATTCTTAAAAAATTCGACCAAAATCTTGATGTCTCCAATCTTTTGTTTTGTACGTTTTTTCCACGTGTCTTGACACATAATGTATCCATGCAAAGTTTGGTGAAGATCTGAGTATGTAGTTTTTGACCTTATATGGAACCTCCTATCTGAAAATTTGAAAATTCTTAAAAAATTCGTCCAAAATCTTGATGTCTCCAATCTCTTGTTTTGTACGTTTTTTCCACGTGTCTTGACATCCAATGTATCCCTGCAAAGTTTGGTGAAGATCTGAGTATGTTTTTTTTGACCTTATCTGGAACCTCCCATCTGAAAATTTGAAAATTCCTAAAAAATCCGTGCAAAATCTTGATGACCCCAATCTCTTGTTTTGTACGTTTTTTCCACGTGTCTTGACATCCAATGTATTCCTGCAATGTTTGGTGAAGATCTGAGTATGTAGTTTTTGACCTTATATGGAACCTCCTATCTGAAAATTTGAAAATTCTTAAAAAATTCGACCAAAATCTTGATGTTCCGAATCCTATGTTTTGTATGTTTTTTCCACGTGTCTTGACATCCAATGTATCCATGCAAAGTTTGGTGAAGATCTGAGTATGTAGTTTTTGACCTTATATTGAACCTCCCATCTGAAAATTTGAAAATTCTTAAAAAATTCGTCCAAAATCTTGATGACCCCAATCTCTTGTTTTGTACGTTTTTTCCACGTGTCTTGACATCCAAAGTATCCCTGCAAAGTTTGGTGAAGATCTGAGTATGTAGTTTTTGACCTTATATGGAACCTCCTTTCTGAAAATTTGAGAATTCTTAAAAAATTCGTCCAAAATCTTGATGTCTCCAATCTCTTGTTTTGTACGTTTTTTCCACGTGTCTTGACATCCAATGTATCCATGCAAAGTTTGGTGAAGATCTGAGTATGTCGTTTTTGACCTTATCTGGAACCTCCCATCTGAAAATTTGAAAATTCTTAAAAAATTCGTCGAAAATCTTGATGTCTCCAATCTTTTGTTTTGTACGTTTTTTCCACGTGTCTTGACATGCAAAGTATCCCTGCAACGTTTGGTGAAGATCTGAGTATGTAGTTTTTGACCTTATCTGGAACCTCCTATCTGAAAATTTGAAAATTCTTCAAAAATTCGTCGAAAATCTTGATGTCTCCAATCTCTTGTTTTGTACGTTTTTTCCACGTGTCTTGACATCCAATGTATTCCTGCAATGTTTGGTGGAGATCTGAGTATGTAGTTTTAGACCTTATCTGGAACCTCCTATCTGAAAATTTGAAAATTCTTCAAAAATTCGTCCAAAATCTTGATGTCTCCAATCTCTTGTTTTGTACGTTTTTTCCACGTGTCTCGACCTCCAATGGATCCCTGCAAAGTTTGGTGAAGATCTGAGTATGTCGTTTTTGACCTTATCTGGAACATCCTTTCTGAAAATTTGAAAATTCTTAAAAAATTCGTCGAAAATCTTGATGTCTCCAATCTCTTGTTTTGTACGTTTTTTCCACGTGTCTTGACATCCAATGTATCCCTGCAAAGTTTGGTGAAGATCTGAGTATGTAGTTTTTGACCTTATATGGAACCTCCTATCTGAAAATTTGAAAATTCTTAAAAAATTCGTCCAAAATCTTGATGTCTCCAATCTCTTGTTTTGTACGTTTTTTCCACGTGTCTTGATATCCAATGTATCCCTGCAAAGTTTGGTGAAGATCTGAGTATGTCGTTTTTGACCTTATCTGGAACCTCCCATCTTAAAATTTGAAAATTCTTAAAAAATTCGTCGAAAATCTTGATGTCTCCGATCTCTTGTTTTGTACGTTTTTTCCACGTGTCTTGACATGCAAAGTATTCCTGCAAAGTTTGGTGAAGATCTGAGTATGTAGTTTTTGACCTCATCTGGAACCTCCTATCTGAAAATTTGAAAATTCTTAAAAAATTCGTCCAAAATTTTGATGTCTCCAATCTCTTGTTTTGTACGTTTTTTCCACGTGTCTTGACATCCAATGTATCCCTGCAATGTTTGGTGAAGATCTGAGTATGTAGTTTTTGACCTTATCTGGAACCTCCAATGTAAATATGAAAATTCCTAAAAAATCCGTCCAAAATCTTGATGACCCCAATCTCTTGTTTTGTACTTTTTTTCCACGTGTCTTGACATCCAATGTATCCCTGCAAAGTTTGGTGAAGATCTGAGTATGTAGTTTTTGATCTTATCTGGAACCTCCTATCTGAAAATTTGAAAATTCTTAAAAAATTCGTCCAAAATCTTGATGTCTCCAATCTCTTGTTTTGTACGTTTTTTCCACGTGTCTTGATATCCAATGTATCCCTGCAAAGTTTGGTGAAGATCTGAGTATGTTGTTTTTGACCTTATCTGGAACATCCTTTCTGAAAATTTGAAAATTGTTAAAAAATTCGACCAAAATCTTGATGTCTCCTATCTCTTGTTTTGTACGTTTTTTCCACGTGTCTTGACATCCAATGTATCCCTGCAAAGTTTGGTGAAGATCTGAGTATGTAGTTTTTGACCTTATCTGGAACCTCCCATCTGAAAATTTGAAAATTCTTAAAAAATTCGACCAATATCTTGATGTCTCCAATCTCTTGTTTTGTACGTTTTTTCCACGTGTCTTGACACATAATGTATCCATGCAAAGTTTGGTGAAGATCTGAGTATGTAGTTTTTGACCTTATATGGAACCTCCTATCTGAAAATTTAAAAATTCTTAAAAAATTCGTCCAAAATCTTGATGTCTCCAATCTCTTGTTTTGTACGTTTTTTCCACGTGTCTTGACATCCAATGTATCCCATCAAAGTTTGGTGAAGATCTGAGTATGTAGTTTTTGACCTTATCTGGAACCTCCCATCTGAAAATTTGAAAATTCTTAAAAAATTCGACCAAAATCTTGATGTCTCCAATCTCTTGTTTTGTACGTTTTTTCCACGTGTCTTGACATCCATTGTATTCCTGCAATGTTTGGTGGAGATCTAAGTATGTAGTTTTAGACCTTATCTGGAACCTCCTATCTGAAAATTTGAAAATTCTTCAAAAATTCGTCCAAAATCTTGATGTCTCCAATCTCTTGTTTTGTACGTTTTTTCCACGTGTCTCGACCTCCAATGGATCCCTGCAAAGTTTGGTGAAGATCTGAGTATGTCGTTTCTGACCTTATCTGGAACATCCTTTCTGAAAATTTGAAAATTCTTAAAAAATTCGTCGAAAATCTTGATGACTCCAATCTCTTGTTTTGTACGTTTTTTCCACGTGTCTTGACATCCAATGTATCCCTGCAAAGTTTGGTGAAGATCTGAGTATGTAGTTTTTGAACTTATATGGAACCTCCTATCTGAAAATTTGAAAATTCTTAAAAAATTCGTCCAAAATCTTGATGTCTCCAATCTCTTGTTTTGTACGTTTTTTCCACGTGTCTCGACCTCCAATGGATCCCTGCAAAGTTTGGTGAAGATCTGAGTATGTCGTTTTTGACCTTATCTGGAACCTCCCATCTGAAAATTTGAAAATTCTTAAAAAATTCGTCGAAAATCTTGATGTCTCCGATCTCTTGTTTTGTACGTTTTTTCCACGTGTCTTGACATGCAAAGTATTCCTGCAAAGTTTGGTGAAGATCTGAGTATGTAGTTTTTGACCTCATCTGGAACCTCCTATCTGAAAATTTGAAAATTCTTAAAAAATTCGTCCAAAATCTTGATGTCTCCAATCTCTTGTTTTGTACGTTTTTTCCACGTGTCTTGACATCCAATGTATCCCTGCAATGTTTGGTGAAGATCTGAGTATGTAGTTTTTGACCTTATCTGGAACCTCCCATCTGAAAATTTGAAAATTCCTAAAAAATCCGACCAAAATCTTGATGACCCCAATCTCTTGTTTTGTACTTTTTTTCCACGTGTCTTGACATCCAATGTATCCCTGCAAAGTTTGGTGAAGATCTGAGTATGTAGTTTTTGATCTTATCTGGAACCTCCTATCTGAAAATTTGAAAATTCTTAAAAAATTCGTCCAAAATCTTGATGTCTCCAATCTCTTGTTTTGTACGTTTTTTCCACGTGTCTTGATATCCAAAGTATCCCTGCAAAGTTTGGTGAAGATCTGAGTATGTTGTTTTTGACCTTATCTGGAACATCCTTTCTGAAAATTTGAAAATTGTTAAAAAATTCGACCAAAATCTTGATGTCTCCTATCTCTTGTTTTGTACGTTTTTTCCACGTGTCTTGACATCCAATGTATCCCTGCAAAGTTTGGTGAAGATCTGAGTATGTAGTTTTTGACCTTATCTGGAACCTCCCATCTGAAAATTTGAAAATTCTTAAAAAATTCGACCAATATCTTGATGTCTCCAATCTCTTGTTTTGTACGTTTTTTCCACGTGTCTTGACACATAATGTATCCATGCAAAGTTTGGTGAAGATCTGAGTATGTAGTTTTTGACCTTATATGGAACCTCCTATCTGAAAATTTAAAAATTCTTAAAAAATTCGTCCAAAATCTTGATGTCTCCAATCTCTTGTTTTGTACGTTTTTTCCACGTGTCTTGACATCCAATGTATCCCTGCAAAGTTTGGTGAAGATCTGAGTATGTAGTTTTTGACCTTATCTGGAACCTCCCATCTGAAAATTTGAAAATTCTTAAAAAATTCGACCAAAATCTTGATGTCTCCAATCTTTTGTTTTGTACGTTTTTTCCACGTGTCTTGACACATAATGTATCCATGCAAAGTTTGGTGAAGATCTGAGTATGTAGTTTTTGACCTTATATGGAACCTCCTATCTGAAAATTTGAAAATTCTTAAAAAATTCGTCCAAAATCTTGATGTCTCCGATCTCTTGTTTTGTACGTTTTTTCCACGTGTCTTGACATGCAAAGTATTCCTGCAAAGTTTGGTGAAGATCTGAGTATGTAGTTTTTGACCTTATATGGAACCTCCTATCTGAAAATTTGAAAATTCTTAAAAAATTCGTCCAAAATCTTGATGTCTCCAATCTCTTGTTTTGTACGTTTTTTCCACGTGTCTTGACATCCAATGTATCCCTGCAAAGTTTGGTGAAGATCTGAGTATGTAGTTTTTGACCTTATCTGGAACCTCCCATCTGAAAATTTGAAAATTCCTAAAAAATCCGTGCAAAATCTTGATGACCCCAATCTCTTGTTTTGTACGTTTTTTCCACGTGTCTTGACATCCAATGTATCCATGCAAAGTTTGGTGAAGATCTGAGTATGTCGTTTTTGACCTTATCTGGAACCTCCCATCTGAAAATTTGAAAATTCTTAAAAAATTCGTCGAAAATCTTGATGTCTCCAATCTCTTGTTTTGTACGTTTTTTCCACGTGTCTTGACATGCAAAGTATCCCTGCAACGTTTGGTGAAGATCTGAGTATGTAGTTTTTGACCTTATCTGGAACCTCCTATCTGAAAATTTGAAAATTCATCAAAAATTCGTCGAAAATCTTGATGTCTCCAATCTCTTGTTTTGTACGTTTTTTCCACGTGTCTTGACATCCAATGTATCCCTGCAATGTTTGGTGGAGATCTGAGTATGTAGTTTTTGACCTTATCTGGGACCTCCTATCAGAAAATTTGAAAATTCTTCAAAAATTCGTCCAAAATCTTGATGTCTCCAATCTCTTGTTTTGTACGTTTTTTCCACGTGTCTCGACCTCCAATGTATCCCTGCAAAGTTTGGTGAAGATCTGAGTATGTCGTTTTTGACCTTATCTGGAACATCCTTTCTGAAAATTTGAAAATTCTTAAAAAATTCGTCGAAAATCTTGATGTCTCCAATCTCTTGTTTTGTACGTTTTTTCCACGTGTCTTGACATCCAATGTATCCCTGCAAAGTTTGGTGAAGATCTGAGTATGTAGTTTTTGACCTTATATGGAACCTCCTTTCTGAAAATTTGAAAATTCTCAAAAAATTCGTCCATAATCTTGATGTCTCCAATCTCTTGTTTTGTACGTTTTTTCCACGTGTCTTGACATCCAATGTATCCCTGCAAAGTTTGGTGAAGATCTGAGTATGTAGTTTTTGACCTTATATGGAACCTCCTATCTGAAAATTTGAAAATTCTTAAAAAATTCGTCCAAAATCTTGATGTCACCAATCCTATGTTTTGTATGTTTTTTCCACGTGTCTTGACATCCAATGTATCCATGCAAAGTTTGGTGAAGATCTGAGTATGTCGTTTTTGACCTTATCTGGAACCTCCCATCTGAAAATTTGAAAATTCTTAAAAAATTCGTCGAAAATCTTGATGTCTCCGATCTCTTGTTTTGTACGTTTTTTCCACGTGTCTTGACATGCAAAGTATTCCTGCAAAGTTTGGTGAAGATCTGAGTATGTAGTTTTTGACCTCATCTGGAACCTCCTATCTGAAAATTTGAAAATTCTTAAAAAATTCGTCCAAAATCTTGATGTCTCCAATCTCTTGTTTTGTACGTTTTTTCCACGTGTCTTGACATCCAATGTATCCCTGCAAAGTTTGGTGAAGATCTGAGTATGTAGTTTTTGACCTTATCTGGAACCTCCCATCTGAAAATTTGAAAATTCCTAAAAAATCCGTGCAAAATCTTGATGACCCCAATCTCTTGTTTTGTACGTTTTTTCCACGTGTCTTGACATCCAATGTATCCATGCAAAGTTTGGTGAAGATCTGAGTATGTCGTTTTTGACCTTATCTGGAACCTCCCATCTGAAAATTTGAAAATTCTTAAAAAATTCGTCGAAAATCTTGATGTCTCCAATCTCTTGTTTTGTACGTTTTTTCCACGTGTCTTGACATGCAAAGTATCCCTGCAACGTTTGGTGAAGATCTGAGTATGTAGTTTTTGACCTTATAAGGAACCTCCTATCTGAAAATTTGAAAATTCATCAAAAATTCGTCGAAAATATTGATGTCTCCAATCTCTTGTTTTGTACGTTTTTTCCACGTGTCTTGACATCCAATGTATCCCTGCAATGTTTGGTGGAGATCTGAGTATGTAGTTTTTGACCTTATCTGGGACCTCCTATCAGAAAATTTGAAAATTCTTCAAAAATTCGTCCAAAATCTTGATGTCTCCAATCTCTTGTTTTGTACGTTTTTTCCACGTGTCTCGACCTCCAATGTATCCCTGCAAAGTTTGGTGAAGATCTGAGTATGTCGTTTTTGACCTTATCTGGAACATCCTTTCTGAAAATTTGAAAATTCTTAATAAATTCGTCGAAAATCTTGATGTCTCCAATCTCTTGTTTTGTACGTTTTTTCCACGTGTCTTGACATCCAATGTATCCCTGCAAAGTTTGGTGAAGATCTGAGTATGTAGTTTTTGACCTTATATGGAACCTCCTTTCTGAAAATTTGAAAATTCTCAAAAAATTCGTCCATAATCTTGATGTCTCCAATCTCTTGTTTTGTACGTTTTTTCCACGTGTCTTGACATCCAATGTATCCCTGCAAAGTTTGGTGAAGATCTGAGTATGTAGTTTTTGACCTTATATGGAACCTCCTATCTGAAAATTTGAAAATTTTTAAAAAATTCGTCCAAAATCTTGATGTCACCAATCCTATGTTTTGTATGTTTTTTCCACGTGTCTTGACATCCAATGTATCCATGCAAAGTTTGGTGAAGATCTGAGTATGTCGTTTTTGACCTTATCTGGAACCTCCCATCTGAAAATTTGAAAATTCTTAAAAAATTCGTCGAAAATCTTGATGTCTCCGATCTCTTGTTTTGTACGTTTTTTCCACGTGTCTTGACATGCAAAGTATTCCTGCAAAGTTTGGTGAAGATCTGAGTATGTAGTTTTTGACCTCATCTGGAACCTCCTATCTGAAAATTTGAAAATTCTTAAAAAATTCGTCCAAAATTTTGATGTCTCCAATCTCTTGTTTTGTACGTTTTTTCCACGTGTCTTGACATCCAATGTATCCCTGCAATGTTTGGTGAAGATCTGAGTATGTAGTTTTTGACCTTATCTGGAACCTCCCATGTGAAAATTTGAAAAATCCTAAAAAATCCGTCCAAAATCTTGATGACCCCAATCTCTTGTTTTGTACGTTTTTTCCACGTGTCTTGACATCCAATGTATCCCTGCAAAGTTTGGTGAAGATCTGAGTATGTAGTTTTTGACCTTATCTGGAACCTCCTATCTGAAAATTTGAAAATTCTTAAAAAATTCGTCCAAAATCTTGATGTCTCCAATCTCTTGTTTTGTACGTTTTTTCCACGTGTCTTGACATCCAATGTATCCATGCAAAGTTTGGTGAAGATCTGAGTATGTCGTTTTTGACCTTATCTGGAACCTCCCATCTGAAAATTTGAAAATTCTTAAAAAATTCGTCGAAAATCTTGATGTCTCCAATCTCTTGTTTTGTACGTTTTTTCCACGTGTCTTGACATGCAAAGTATCAATGCAACGTTTGGTGAAGATCTGAGTATGTAGTTTTTGACCTTATCTGGAACCTCCTATCTGAAAATTTGAAAATTCTTCAAAAATTCGTCGAAAATCTTGATGTCTCCAATCTCTTGTTTTGTACGTTTTTTCCACGTGTCTTGACATCCAATGTATCCCTGCAATGTTTGGTGGAGATCTGAGTATGTAGTTTTTGACCTTATCTGGGACCTCCTATCAGAAAATTTGAAAATTCTTCAAAAATTCGTCCAAAATCTTGATGTCTCCAATCTCTTGTTTTGTACGTTTTTTCCACGTGTCTCGACCTCCAATGTATCCCTGCAAAGTTTGGTGAAGATCTGAGTATGTTGTTTTTGACCTTATCTGGAAAATCCTTTCTGAAAATTTGAAAATTCTTAAAAAATTCGTCGAAAATCTTGATGTCTCCAATCTCTTGTTTTGTACGTTTTTTCCACGTGTCTTGACATCCAATGTATCCCTGCAAAGTTTGGTGAAGATCTGAGTATGTAGTTTTTGACCTTATATGGAACCTCTTTTCTGAAAATTTGAAAATTCTCAAAAAATTCGTCCATAATCTTGATGTCTCCAATCTCTTGTTTTGTACGTTTTTTCCACGTGTCTTGACATCCAATGTATCCCTGCAAAGTTTGGTGAAGATCTGAGTATGTAGTTTTTGACCTTATATGGAACCTCCTATCTGAAAATTTGAAAATTCTTAAAAAATTCGTCCAAAATCTTGATGTCACCAATCCTATGTTTTGTATGTTTTTTCCACGTGTCTTGACATCCAATATATCCATGCAAAGTTTGGTGAAGATCTGAGTATGTCGTTTTTGACCTTATCTGGAACCTCCCATCTGAAAATTTGAAAATTCTTAAAAAATTCGTCGAAAATCTTGATGTCTCCGATCTCTTGTTTTGTACGTTTTTTCCACGTGTCTTGACATGCAAAGTATTCCTGCAAAGTTTGGTGAAGATCTGAGTATGTAGTTTTTGACCTCATCTGGAACCTCCTATCTGAAAATTTGAAAATTCTTAAAAAATTCGTCCAAAATTTTGATGTCTCCAATCTCTTGTTTTGTACGTTTTTTCCACGTGTCTTGACATCCAATGTATCCCTGCAATGTTTGGTGAAGATCTGAGTATGTAGTTTTTGACCTTATCTGGAACCTCCCATCTGAAAATTTGAAAATTCCTAAAAAATCCGTCCAAAATCTTGATGACCCCAATCTCTTGTTTTGTACGTTTTTTCCACGTGTCTTGACATCCAATGTATCCCTGCAAAGTTTGGTGAAGATCTGAGTATGTAGTTTTTGACCTTATCTGGAACCTCCTATCTGAAAATTTGAAAATTCTTAAAAAATTCGTCCAAAATCTTGATGTCTCCAATCTCTTGTTTTGTACGTTTTTTCCACGTGTCTTGATATCCAATGTATCCCTGCAAAGTTTGGTGAAGATCTGAGTATGTCGTTTTTGACCTTATCTGGAACATCCTTTCTGAAAATTTGAAAATTGTTAAAAAATTCGTCCAAAATCTTGATGTCTCCAATCTCTTTTTTGTACGTTTTTTCCACGTGTCTTGACATCCAATGTATCCCTGCAAAGTTTGGTGAAGATCTGAGTATGTAGTTTTTGACCTTATCTGGAACCTCCCATCTGAAAATTTGAAAATTCTTAAAAAATTCGACCAAAATCTTGATGTCTCCAATCTTTTGTTTTGTACGTTTTTTCCACGTGTCTTGACACATAATGTATCCATGCAAAGTTTGGTGAAGATCTGAGTATGTAGTTTTTGACCTTATATGGAACCTCCTATCTGAAAATTTGAAAATTCTTAAAAAATTCGTCCAAAATCTTGATGTCTCCAATCTCTTGTTTTGTACGTTTTTTCCACGTGTCTTGACATCCAATGTATCCCTGCAAAGTTTGGTGAAGATCTGAGTATGTTTTTTTTGACCTTATCTGGAACCTCCCATCTGAAAATTTGAAAATTCCTAAAAAATCCGTGCAAAATCTTGATGACCCCAATCTCTTGTTTTGTACGTTTTTTCCACGTGTCTTGACATCCAATGTATTCCTGCAATGTTTGGTGAAGATCTGAGTATGTAGTTTTTGACCTTATATGGAACCTCCTATCTGAAAATTTGAAAATTCTTAAAAAATTCGACCAAAATCTTGATGTTCCGAATCCTATGTTTTGTATGTTTTTTCCACGTGTCTTGACATCCAATGTATCCATGCAAAGTTTGGTGAAGATCTGAGTATGTAGTTTTTGACCTTATATTGAACCTCCCATCTGAAAATTTGAAAATTCTTAAAAAATTCGTCCAAAATCTTGATGACCCCAATCTCTTGTTTTGTACGTTTTTTCCACGTGTCTTGACATCCAAAGTATCCCTGCAAAGTTTGGTGAAGATCTGAGTATGTAGTTTTTGACCTTATATGGAACCTCCTTTCTGAAAATTTGAGAATTCTTAAAAAATTCGTCCAAAATCTTGATGTCTCCAATCTCTTGTTTTGTACGTTTTTTCCACGTGTCTTGACATCCAATGTATCCATGCAAAGTTTGGTGAAGATCTGAGTATGTCGTTTTTGACCTTATCTGGAACCTCCCATCTGAAAATTTGAAAATTCTTAAAAAATTCGTCGAAAATCTTGATGTCTCCAATCTTTTGTTTTGTACGTTTTTTCCACGTGTCTTGACATGCAAAGTATCCCTGCAACGTTTGGTGAAGATCTGAGTATGTAGTTTTTGACCTTATCTGGAACCTCCTATCTGAAAATTTGAAAATTCTTCAAAAATTCGTCGAAAATCTTGATGTCTCCAATCTCTTGTTTTGTACGTTTTTTCCACGTGTCTTGACATCCAATGTATTCCTGCAATGTTTGGTGGAGATCTGAGTATGTAGTTTTAGACCTTATCTGGAACCTCCTATCTGAAAATTTGAAAATTCTTCAAAAATTCGTCCAAAATCTTGATGTCTCCAATCTCTTGTTTTGTACGTTTTTTCCACGTGTCTCGACCTCCAATGGATCCCTGCAAAGTTTGGTGAAGATCTGAGTATGTCGTTTTTGACCTTATCTGGAACATCCTTTCTGAAAATTTGAAAATTCTTAAAAAATTCGTCGAAAATCTTGATGTCTCCAATCTCTTGTTTTGTACGTTTTTTCCACGTGTCTTGACATCCAATGTATCCCTGCAAAGTTTGGTGAAGATCTGAGTATGTAGTTTTTGACCTTATATGGAACCTCCTATCTGAAAATTTGAAAATTCTTAAAAAATTCGTCCAAAATCTTGATGTCTCCAATCTCTTGTTTTGTACGTTTTTTCCACGTGTCTTGATATCCAATGTATCCCTGCAAAGTTTGGTGAAGATCTGAGTATGTCGTTTTTGACCTTATCTGGAACCTCCCATCTTAAAATTTGAAAATTCTTAAAAAATTCGTCGAAAATCTTGATGTCTCCGATCTCTTGTTTTGTACGTTTTTTCCACGTGTCTTGACATGCAAAGTATTCCTGCAAAGTTTGGTGAAGATCTGAGTATGTAGTTTTTGACCTCATCTGGAACCTCCTATCTGAAAATTTGAAAATTCTTAAAAAATTCGTCCAAAATTTTGATGTCTCCAATCTCTTGTTTTGTACGTTTTTTCCACGTGTCTTGACATCCAATGTATCCCTGCAATGTTTGGTGAAGATCTGAGTATGTAGTTTTTGACCTTATCTGGAACCTCCAATGTAAATATGAAAATTCCTAAAAAATCCGTCCAAAATCTTGATGACCCCAATCTCTTGTTTTGTACTTTTTTTCCACGTGTCTTGACATCCAATGTATCCCTGCAAAGTTTGGTGAAGATCTGAGTATGTAGTTTTTGATCTTATCTGGAACCTCCTATCTGAAAATTTGAAAATTCTTAAAAAATTCGTCCAAAATCTTGATGTCTCCAATCTCTTGTTTTGTACGTTTTTTCCACGTGTCTTGATATCCAATGTATCCCTGCAAAGTTTGGTGAAGATCTGAGTATGTTGTTTTTGACCTTATCTGGAACATCCTTTCTGAAAATTTGAAAATTGTTAAAAAATTCGACCAAAATCTTGATGTCTCCTATCTCTTGTTTTGTACGTTTTTTCCACGTGTCTTGACATCCAATGTATCCCTGCAAAGTTTGGTGAAGATCTGAGTATGTAGTTTTTGACCTTATCTGGAACCTCCCATCTGAAAATTTGAAAATTCTTAAAAAATTCGACCAATATCTTGATGTCTCCAATCTCTTGTTTTGTACGTTTTTTCCACGTGTCTTGACACATAATGTATCCATGCAAAGTTTGGTGAAGATCTGAGTATGTAGTTTTTGACCTTATATGGAACCTCCTATCTGAAAATTTAAAAATTCTTAAAAAATTCGTCCAAAATCTTGATGTCTCCAATCTCTTGTTTTGTACGTTTTTTCCACGTGTCTTGACATCCAATGTATCCCATCAAAGTTTGGTGAAGATCTGAGTATGTAGTTTTTGACCTTATCTGGAACCTCCCATCTGAAAATTTGAAAATTCTTAAAAAATTCGACCAAAATCTTGATGTCTCCAATCTCTTGTTTTGTACGTTTTTTCCACGTGTCTTGACATCCATTGTATTCCTGCAATGTTTGGTGGAGATCTAAGTATGTAGTTTTAGACCTTATCTGGAACCTCCTATCTGAAAATTTGAAAATTCTTCAAAAATTCGTCCAAAATCTTGATGTCTCCAATCTCTTGTTTTGTACGTTTTTTCCACGTGTCTCGACCTCCAATGGATCCCTGCAAAGTTTGGTGAAGATCTGAGTATGTCGTTTCTGACCTTATCTGGAACATCCTTTCTGAAAATTTGAAAATTCTTAAAAAATTCGTCGAAAATCTTGATGACTCCAATCTCTTGTTTTGTACGTTTTTTCCACGTGTCTTGACATCCAATGTATCCCTGCAAAGTTTGGTGAAGATCTGAGTATGTAGTTTTTGAACTTATATGGAACCTCCTATCTGAAAATTTGAAAATTCTTAAAAAATTCGTCCAAAATCTTGATGTCTCCAATCTCTTGTTTTGTACGTTTTTTCCACGTGTCTCGACCTCCAATGGATCCCTGCAAAGTTTGGTGAAGATCTGAGTATGTCGTTTTTGACCTTATCTGGAACCTCCCATCTGAAAATTTGAAAATTCTTAAAAAATTCGTCGAAAATCTTGATGTCTCCGATCTCTTGTTTTGTACGTTTTTTCCACGTGTCTTGACATGCAAAGTATTCCTGCAAAGTTTGGTGAAGATCTGAGTATGTAGTTTTTGACCTCATCTGGAACCTCCTATCTGAAAATTTGAAAATTCTTAAAAAATTCGTCCAAAATCTTGATGTCTCCAATCTCTTGTTTTGTACGTTTTTTCCACGTGTCTTGACATCCAATGTATCCCTGCAATGTTTGGTGAAGATCTGAGTATGTAGTTTTTGACCTTATCTGGAACCTCCCATCTGAAAATTTGAAAATTCCTAAAAAATCCGACCAAAATCTTGATGACCCCAATCTCTTGTTTTGTACTTTTTTTCCACGTGTCTTGACATCCAATGTATCCCTGCAAAGTTTGGTGAAGATCTGAGTATGTAGTTTTTGATCTTATCTGGAACCTCCTATCTGAAAATTTGAAAATTCTTAAAAAATTCGTCCAAAATCTTGATGTCTCCAATCTCTTGTTTTGTACGTTTTTTCCACGTGTCTTGATATCCAAAGTATCCCTGCAAAGTTTGGTGAAGATCTGAGTATGTTGTTTTTGACCTTATCTGGAACATCCTTTCTGAAAATTTGAAAATTGTTAAAAAATTCGACCAAAATCTTGATGTCTCCTATCTCTTGTTTTGTACGTTTTTTCCACGTGTCTTGACATCCAATGTATCCCTGCAAAGTTTGGTGAAGATCTGAGTATGTAGTTTTTGACCTTATCTGGAACCTCCCATCTGAAAATTTGAAAATTCTTAAAAAATTCGACCAATATCTTGATGTCTCCAATCTCTTGTTTTGTACGTTTTTTCCACGTGTCTTGACACATAATGTATCCATGCAAAGTTTGGTGAAGATCTGAGTATGTAGTTTTTGACCTTATATGGAACCTCCTATCTGAAAATTTAAAAATTCTTAAAAAATTCGTCCAAAATCTTGATGTCTCCAATCTCTTGTTTTGTACGTTTTTTCCACGTGTCTTGACATCCAATGTATCCCTGCAAAGTTTGGTGAAGATCTGAGTATGTAGTTTTTGACCTTATCTGGAACCTCCCATCTGAAAATTTGAAAATTCTTAAAAAATTCGACCAAAATCTTGATGTCTCCAATCTTTTGTTTTGTACGTTTTTTCCACGTGTCTTGACACATAATGTATCCATGCAAAGTTTGGTGAAGATCTGAGTATGTAGTTTTTGACCTTATATGGAACCTCCTATCTGAAAATTTGAAAATTCTTAAAAAATTCGTCCAAAATCTTGATGTCTCCAATCTCTTGTTTTGTACGTTTTTTCCACGTGTCTTGACATCCAATGTATCCCTGCAAAGTTTGGTGAAGATCTGAGTATGTAGTTTTTGACCTTATCTGGAACCTCCCATCTGAAAATTTGAAAATTCCTAAAAAATCCGTGCAAAATCTTGATGACCCCAATCTCTTGTTTTGTACGTTTTTTCCACGTGTCTTGACATCCAATGTATCCATGCAAAGTTTGGTGAAGATCTGAGTATGTCGTTTTTGACCTTATCTGGAACCTCCCATCTGAAAATTTGAAAATTCTTAAAAAATTCGTCGAAAATCTTGATGTCTCCAATCTTTTGTTTTGTACGTTTTTTCCACGTGTCTTGACATGCAAAGTATCCCTGCAACGTTTGGTGAAGATCTGAGTATGTAGTTTTTGACCTTATCTGGAACCTCCCATCTGAAAATTTGAAAATTCCTAAAAAATCCGTCCAAAATCTTGATGACCCCAATCTCTTGTTTTGTACGTTTTTTCCACGTGTCTTGACATCCAATGTATCCCTGCAAAGTTTGGTGAAGATCTGAGTATGTAGTTTTTGACCTTATCTGGAACCTCCTATCTGAAAATTTGAAAATTCTTAAAAAATTCGTCCAAAATCTTGATGTCTCCAATCTCTTGTTTTGTACGTTTTTTCCACGTGTCTTGATATCCAATGTATCCCTGCAAAGTTTGGTGAAGATCTGAGTATGTCGTTTTTGACCTTATCTGGAACATCCTTTCTGAAAATTTGAAAATTGTTAAAAAATTCGTCCAAAATCTTGATGTCTCCTATCTCTTGTTTTGTACGTTTTTTCCACGTGTCTTGACATCCAATGTATCCCTGCAACGTTTGGTGAAGATCTGAGTATGTAGTTTTTGACTTTATCTGGAACCTCCCATCTGAAAATTTGAAAATTCTTAAAAAATTCGACCAAAATCTTGATGTCTCCAATCTCTTCTTTTGTACGTTTTTTCCACGTGTCTTGACACATAATGTATCCCTGCAGAGTTTGGTGAAGATCTGAGTATGTAGTTTTTGACCTTATCTGGAACCTCCCATCTGAAAATTTGAAAATTCCTAAAAAATCTGTCCAAAATCTTGTTGACCCGAATCTCTTGTTTTGTACGTTTTTTCCACGTGTCTTGACATCCAATGTATCCCTGCAAAGTTTGGTGAAGATCTGAGTATGTAGTTTTTGACCTTATCTGGAACCGCATTTCTGAAAATTTGAAAATTTTTAAAAAAATCGTCCAAAATCTTGATGTCTCCAATCTCTTGTTTTGTACGTTTTTTCCACGTGTCTTGACATCCAATGTATCCCTGCAAAGTTTGGTGAAGATCTGAGTATGTAGTTTTTGACCTTATATGGAACCTCCTATCTGAAAATTTGAAAATTCTTAAAAAATTCGTCCAAAATCTTGATGTCTCCAATCTCTTGTTTTGTACGTTTTTTCCACGTGTCTCGACCTCCAATGGATCCCTGCAAAGTTTGGTGAAGATCTGAGTATGTCGTTTTTGACCTTATCTGGAACCTCCCATCTGAAAATTTGAAAATTCTTAAAAAATTCGTCGAAAATCTTGATGTCTATAATCTCTTGTTTTGTACGTTTTTTCCACGTGTCTTGACATGCAAAGTATTCCTGCAAAGTTTGGTGAAGATCTGAGTATGTAGTTTTTGACCTCATCTGGAACCTCCTATCTGAAAATTTGAAAATTCTTAAAAAATTCGTCCAAAATCTTGATGTCTCCAATGTCTTGTTTTGTACGTTTTTTCCACGTGTCTTGACATCCAATGTATCCCTGCAAAGTTTGGTGAAGATCTGAGTATGTAGTTTTTGACCTTATCTGGAACCTCCTATCTGAAAATTTGAAAATTCTTAAAAAATTCGTCCAAAATCTTGATGTCTCCAATCTCTTGTTTTGTACGTTTTTTCCACGTGTCTTGATATCCAATGTATCCCTGCAAAGTTTGGTGAAGATCTGAGTATGTCGTTTTTGACCTTATCTGGAACATCCTTTCTGAAAATTTGAAAATTGTTAAAAAATTCGTCCAAAATCTTGATGTCTCCTATCTCTTGTTTTGTACGTTTTTTCCACGTGTCTTGACATCCAATGTATCCCTGCAAAGTTTGGTGAAGATCTGAGTATGTAGTTTTTGACCTTATCTGGAACCTCCCATCTGAAAATTTGAAAATTCTTAAAAAATTCGACCAAAATCTTGATGTCTCCAATCTCTTGTTTTGTACGTTTTTTCCACGTGTCTTGACACATAATGTATCCATGCAAAGTTTGGTGAAGATCTGAGTATGTAGTTTTTGACCTTATATGGAACCTCCTATCTGAAAATTTGAAAATTCTTAAAAAATTCGTCCAAAATCTTGATGTCTCCAATCTCTTGTTTTGTACGTTTTTTCCACGTGTCTTGACATCCAATGTATCCCTGCAAAGTTTGGTGAAGATCTGAGTATGTAGTTTTTGACCTTATCTGGAACCTCCCATCTGAAAATTTGAAAATTCCTAAAAAATCCGTCCAAAATCTTGATGACCACAATCTCTTGTTTTGTACGTTTTTTCCACGTGTCTTGACATTCAATGTATCCCTGCAAAGTTTGGTGAAGATCTGAGTATGTAGTTTTTGACCTTATATGGAACCTCCTTTCTGAAAATTTGAAAATTCTTAAAAAATTCGTCCAAAATCTTGAAGACCCCAATCTCTTGTTTTGTACGTTTTTTCCACGTGTCTTGACATCCAATGTATCCCTGCAAAGTTTGGTGAAGATCTGAGTATGTAGTTTTTGACCTTATATGGAACCTCCTTTCTGAAAATTTGAGAATTCTTAAAAAATTCGTCCAAAATCTTGATGTCTCCAATCTCTTGTTTTGTACGTTTTTTCCACGTGTCTTGACATCCAATGTATCCATGCAAAGTTTGGTGAAGATCTGAGTATGTCGTTTTTGACCTTATCTGGAACCTCCCATCCGAAAATTTGAAAATTCTTAAAAAATTCGTCGAAAATCTTGATGTCTCCAATCTCTTGTTTTGTACGTTTTTTCCACGTGTCTTGACATGCAAAGTATCCCTGCAACGTTTGGTGAAGATCTGAGTATGTAGTTTTTGACCTTATCTGGAACCTCCTATCTGAAAATTTGAAAATTCTTCAAAAATTCGTCGAAAATCTTGATGTCTCCAATCTCTTGCTTTGTACGTTTTTTCCACGTGTCTTGACATCCAATGTATCCCTGCAATGTTTGGTGGAGATCTGAGTATGTAGTTTTTGACCTTATCTGGAACCTCCTATCTGAAAATTTGAAAATTCTTCAAAAATTCGTCCAAAATCTTGATGTCTCCAATCTCTTGTTTTGTACGTTTTTTCCACGTGTCTCGACCTCCAATGTATCCCTGCAAAGTTAGTGAAGATCTGAGTATGTCGTTTTTGACCTTATCTGGAACATCCTTTCTGAAAATTTGAAAATTCTTAAAAAATTCGTCGAAAATCTTGATGTCTCCAATCTCTTGTTTGTACGTTTTTTCCACGTTTCTTGACATCCAATGTATCCCTGCAAAGTTTGGTGAAGATCTGAGTATGTAGTTTTTGACCTTATATGGAACCTCCTTTCTGAAAATTTGAAAATTCTCAAAAAATTCGTCCATAATCTTGATGTCTCCAATCTCTTGTTTTGTACGTTTTTTCCACGTGTCTTGACATCCAATGTATCCCTGCAAAGTTTGGTGAAGATCTGAGCATGTAGTTTTTGACCTTATATGGAACCTCCTATCTGAAAATTTGAAAATTCTTAAAAAATTCGTCGAAAATCTTGATGTCACCAATCCTATGTTTTGTATGTTTTTTCCACGTGTCTTGACATCCAATGTATCCATGCAAAGTTTGGTGAAGATCTGAGTATGTCGTTTTTGACCTTATCTGGAACCTCCCATCTGAAAATTTGAAAATTCTTAAAAAATTCGTCGAAAATCTTGATGTCTCCGATCTCTTGTTTTGTACGTTTTTTCCACGTGTCTTGACATGCAAAGTATTCCTGCAAAGTTTGGTGAAGATCTGAGTATGTAGTTTTTGACCTCATCTGGAACCTCCTATCTGAAAATTTGAAAATTCTTAAAAAATTCGTCCAAAATCTTGATGTCTCCAATCTCTTGTTTTGTACGTTTTTTCCACGTGTCTTGACAGCCAATGTATCCCTGCAATGTTTGGTGAAGATCTGAGTATGTAGTTTTTGACCTTATCTGGAACCTCCCATCTGAAAATTTGAAAATTCCTAAAAAATCCGTCCAAAATCTTGATGACCCCAATCTCTTGTTTTGTACGTTTTTTCCACATGTCTTGACATCCAATGTATCCCTGCAAAGTTTGGTGAAGATCTGAGTATGTAGTTTTTGACCTTATCTGGAACCTCCTATCTGAAAATTTGAAAATTCTTAAAAAATTCGTCCAAAATCTTGATGTCTCCAATCTCTTGTTTTGTACGTTTTTTCCACGTGTCTTGACATCCAATGTATCCCTGCAAAGTTTGGTGAAGATCTGAGTATGTAGTTTTTGACCTTATATGGAACCTCCTTTCTGAAAATTTGAGAATTCTTAAAAAATTCGTCCAAAATCTTGATGTCTCCAATCTCTTGTTTTGTACGTTTTTTCCACGTGTCTTGACATCCAATGTATCCATGCAAAGTTTGGTGAAGATCTGAGTATGTCGTTTTTGACCTTATCTGGAACCTCCCATCCGAAAATTTGAAAATTCTTAAAAAATTCGTCGAAAATCTTGATGTCTCCAATCTCTTGTTTTGTACGTTTTTTCCACGTGTCTTGACATGCAAAGTATCCCTGCAACGTTTGGTGAAGATCTGAGTATGTAGTTTTTGACCTTATCTGGAACCTCCTATCTGAAAATTTGAAAATTCTTCAAAAATTCGTCGAAAATCTTGATGTCTCCAATCTCTTGCTTTGTACGTTTTTTCCACGTGTCTTGACATCCAATGTATCCCTGCAATGTTTGGTGGAGATCTGAGTATGTAGTTTTTGACCTTATCTGGAACCTCCTATCTGAAAATTTGAAAATTCTTCAAAAATTCGTCCAAAATCTTGATGTCTCCAATCTCTTGTTTTGTACGTTTTTTCCACGTGTCTCGACCTCCAATGTATCCCTGCAAAGTTAGTGAAGATCTGAGTATGTCGTTTTTGACCTTATCTGGAACATCCTTTCTGAAAATTTGAAAATTCTTAAAAAATTCGTCGAAAATCTTGATGTCTCCAATCTCTTGTTTTGTACGTTTTTTCCACGTTTCTTGACATCCAATGTATCCCTGCAAAGTTTGGTGAAGATCTGAGTATGTAGTTTTTGACCTTATATGGAACCTCCTTTCTGAAAATTTGAAAATTCTCAAAAAATTCGTCCATAATCTTGATGTCTCCAATCTCTTGTTTTGTACGTTTTTTCCACGTGTCTTGACATCCAATGTATCCCTGCAAAGTTTGGTGAAGATCTGAGCATGTAGTTTTTGACCTTATATGGAACCTCCTATCTGAAAATTTGAAAATTCTTAAAAAATTCGTCGAAAATCTTGATGTCACCAATCCTATGTTTTGTATGTTTTTTCCACGTGTCTTGACATCCAATGTATCCATGCAAAGTTTGGTGAAGATCTGAGTATGTCGTTTTTGACCTTATCTGGAACCTCCCATCTGAAAATTTGAAAATTCTTAAAAAATTCGTCGAAAATCTTGATGTCTCCGATCTCTTGTTTTGTACGTTTTTTCCACGTGTCTTGACATGCAAAGTATTCCTGCAAAGTTTGGTGAAGATCTGAGTATGTAGTTTTTGACCTCATCTGGAACCTCCTATCTGAAAATTTGAAAATTCTTAAAAAATTCGTCGAAAATCTTGATGTCTCCAATCTCTTGTTTTGTACGTTTTTTCCACGTGTCTTGACATCCAATGTATCCCTGCAATGTTTGGTGAAGATCTGAGTATGTAGTTTTTGACCTTATCTGGAACCTCCCATCTGAAAATTTGAAAATTCCTAAAAAATCCGTGCAAAATCTTGATGACCCCAATCTCTTGTTTTGTACGTTTTTTCCACGTGTCTTGACATCCAATGTATCCCTGCAAAGTTTGGTGAAGATCTGAGTATGTAGTTTTTGACCTTATCTGGAACCTCCTATCTGAAAATTTGAAAATTCTTAAAAAATTCGTCCAAAATCTTGATGTCTCCAATCTCTTGTTTTGTACGTTTTTTCCACGTGTCTTGATATCCAATGTATCCCTGCAAAGTTTGGTGAAGATCTGAGTATGTAGTTTTTGACCTTATATTGAACCTCCCATCTGAAAATTTGAAAATTCTTAAAAAATTCGTCCAAAATCTTGATGACCCCAATCTCTTGTTTTGTACGTTTTTTCCACGTGTCTTGACATCCAAAGTATCCCTGCAAAGTTTGGTGAAGATCTGAGTATGTAGTTTTTGACCTTATATGGAACCTCCTTTCTGAAAATTTGAGAATTCTTAAAAAATTCGTCCAAAATCTTGATGTCTCCAATCTCTTGTTTTGTACGTTTTTTCCACGTGTCTTGACATCCAATGTATCCATGCAAAGTTTGGTGAAGATCTGAGTATGTCGTTTTTGACCTTATCTGGAACCTCCCATCTGAAAATTTGAAAATTCTTAAAAAATTCGTCGAAAATCTTGATGTCTCCAATCTTTTGTTTTGTACGTTTTTTCCACGTGTCTTGACATGCAAAGTATCCCTGCAACGTTTGGTGAAGATCTGAGTATGTAGTTTTTGACCTTATCTGGAACCTCCTATCTGAAAATTTGAAAATTCTTCAAAAATTCGTCGAAAATCTTGATGTCTCCAATCTCTTGTTTTGTACGTTTTTTCCACGTGTCTTGACATCCAATGTATTCCTGCAATGTTTGGTGGAGATCTGAGTATGTAGTTTTAGACCTTATCTGGAACCTCCTATCTGAAAATTTGAAAATTCTTCAAAAATTCGTCCAAAATCTTGATGTCTCCAATCTCTTGTTTTGTACGTTTTTTCCACGTGTCTCGACCTCCAATGGATCCCTGCAAAGTTTGGTGAAGATCTGAGTATGTCGTTTTTGACCTTATCTGGAACATCCTTTCTGAAAATTTGAAAATTCTTAAAAAATTCGTCGAAAATCTTGATGTCTCCAATCTCTTGTTTTGTACGTTTTTTCCACGTGTCTTGACATCCAATGTATCCCTGCAAAGTTTGGTGAAGATCTGAGTATGTAGTTTTTGACCTTATATGGAACCTCCTATCTGAAAATTTGAAAATTCTTAAAAAATTCGTCCAAAATCTTGATGTCTCCAATCTCTTGTTTTGTACGTTTTTTCCACGTGTCTCGACCTCCAATGGATCCCTGCAAAGTTTGGTGAAGATCTGAGTATGTCGTTTTTGACCTTATCTGGAACCTCCCATCTGAAAATTTGAAAATTCTTAAAAAATTCGTCCAAAATCTTGATGTCTCCAATCTCTTGTTTTGTACGTTTTTTCCACGTGTCTTGACATCCAATGTATCCCTGCAATGTTTGGTGAAGATCTGAGTATGTAGTTTTTGACCTTATCTGGAACCTCCCATCTGAAAATTTGAAAATTCCTAAAAAATCCGTCCAAAATCTTGATGACCCCAATCTCTTGTTTTGTACTTTTTTTCCACGTGTCTTGACATCCAATGTATCCCTGCAAAGTTTGGTGAAGATCTGAGTATGTAGTTTTTGATCTTATCTGGAACCTCCTATCTGAAAATTTGAAAATTCTTAAAAAATTCGTCCAAAATCTTGATGTCTCCAATCTCTTGTTTTGTACGTTTTTTCCACGTGTCTTGATATCCAATGTATCCCTGCAAAGTTTGGTGAAGATCTGAGTATGTTGTTTTTGACCTTATCTGGAACATCCTTTCTGAAAATTTGAAAATTGTTAAAAAATTCGTCCAAAATTTTGATGTCTCCTATCTCTTGTTTTGTACGTTTTTTCCACGTGTCTTGACATCCAATGTATTCCTGCAATGTTTGGTGAAGATCTGAGTATGTAGTTTTTGACCTTATATGGAACCTCCTATCTGAAAATTTGAAAATTCTTAAAAAATTCGACCAAAATCTTGATGTTCCGAATCCTATGTTTTGTATGTTTTTTCCACGTGTCTTGACATCCAATGTATCCCTGCAAAGTTTGGTGAAGATCTGAGTATGTAGTTTTTGACCTTATCTGGAACCTCCCATCTGAAAATTTGAAAATTCTTAAAAAATTCGACCAAAATCTTGATGTCTCCAATCTTTTGTTTCGTACGTTTTTTCCACGTGTCTTGACACATAATGTATCCATGCAAAGTTTAGTGAAGATCTGAGTATGTAGTTTTTGACCTTATATGGAACCTCCTATCTGAAAATTTGAAAATTCTTAAAAAATTCGTCCAAAATCTTGATGTCTCCAATCTCTTGTTTTGTACGTTTTTTCCACGTGTCTTGACATCCAATGTATCCCTGCAAAGTTTGGTGAAGATCTGAGTATGTAGTTTTTGACCTTATCTGGAACCTCCCATCTGAAAATTTGAAAATTCTTAAAAAATTCGTCCAAAATCTTGATGACCCCAATCTCTTGTTTTGTACGTTTTTTCCACGTGTCTTGACATCCAAAGTATCCCTGCAAAGTTTGGTGAAGATCTGAGTATGTAGTTTTTGACCTTATATGGAACCTCCTTTCTGAAAATTTGAGAATTCTTAAAAAATTCGTCCAAAATCTTGATGTCTCCAATCTCTTGTTTTGTACGTTTTTTCCACGTGTCTTGACATCCAATGTATCCATGCAAAGTTTGGTGAAGATCTGAGTATGTCGTTTTTGACCTTATCTGGAACCTCCCATCTGAAAATTTGAAAATTCTTAAAAAATTCGTCGAAAATCTTGATGTCTCCAATCTTTTGTTTTGTACGTTTTTTCCACGTGTCTTGACATGCAAAGTATCCCTGCAACGTTTGGTGAAGATCTGAGTATGTAGTTTTTGACCTTATCTGGAACCTCCTATCTGAAAATTTGAAAATTCTTAAAAAATTCGTCGAAAATCTTGATGTCTCCAATCTCTTGTTTTGTACGTTTTTTCCACGTGTCTTGATATCCAATGTATCCCTGCAAAGTTTGGTGAAGATCTGAGTATGTCGTTTTTGACCTTATCTGGAACATCCTTTCTGAAAATTTGAAAATTGTTAAAAAATTCGTCCAAAATCTTGATGTCTCCAATCTCTTTTTTGTACGTTTTTTCCACGTGTCTTGACATCCAATGTATCCCTGCAAAGTTTGGTGAAGATCTGAGTATGTAGTTTTTGACCTTATCTGGAACCTCTAATCTGAAAATTTGAAAATTCTTAAAAAATTCGACCAAAATCTTGATGTCTCCAATCTTTTGTTTTGTACGTTTTTTCCACGTGTCTTGACACATAATGTATCCATGCAAAGTTTGGTGAAGATCTGAGTATGTAGTTTTTGACCTTATATGGAACCTCCTATCTGAAAATTTGAAAATTCTTAAAAAATTCGTCCAAAATCTTGATGTCTCCAATCTCTTGTTTTGTACGTTTTTTCCACGTGTCTTGACATCCAATGTATCCCTGCAAAGTTTGGTGAAGATCTGAGTATGTAGTTTTTGACCTTATCTGGAACCTCCCATCTGAAAATTTGAAAATTCCTAAAAAATCCGTGCAAAATCTTGATGACCCCAATCTCTTGTTTTGTACGTTTTTTCCACGTGTCTTGACATCCAATGTATCCATGCAAAGTTTGGTGAAGATCTGAGTATGTCGTTTTTGACCTTATCTGGAACATCCTTTCTGAAAATTTGAAAATTGTTAAAAAATTCGTCCAAAATCTTGATGTCTCCAATCTCTTTTTTGTACGTTTTTTCCACGTGTCTTGACATCCAATGTATCCCTGCAAAATTTGGTGAAGATCTGAGTATGTAGTTTTTGACCTTATCTGGAACCTCCCATCTGAAAATTTGAAAATTCTTAAAAAATTCGTCGAAAATCTTGATGTCTCCGATCTCTTGTTTTGTACGTTTTTTCCACGTGTCTTGACATGCAAAGTATTCCTGCAAAGTTTGGTGAAGATCTGAGTATGTAGTTTTTGACCTCATCTGGAACCTCCTATCTGAAAATTTGAAAATTCTTAAAAAATTCGTCCAAAATTTTGATGTCTCCAATCTCTTGTTTTGTACGTTTTTTCCACGTGTCTTGACATCCAATGTATCCCTGCAAAGTTTGGTGAAGATCTGAGTATGTAGTTTTTGACCTTATCTGGAACCTCCCATCTGAAAATTTGAAAATTCTTAAAAAATTCGTCGAAAATCTTGATGTCTCCGATCTCTTGTTTTGTACGTTTTTTCCACGTGTCTTGACATCCAATGTATCCCTGCAAAGTTTGGTGAAGATCTGAGTATGTAGTTTTTGACCTTATATGGAACCTCCTTTCTGAAAATTTGAAAATTCTCAAAAAATTCGTCCATAATCTTGATGTCTCCAATCTCTTGTTTTGTACGTTTTTTCCACGTGTCTTGACATCCAATGTATCCCTGCAAAGTTTGGTGAAGATCTGAGTATGTAGTTTTTGACCTTATCTGGAACCTCCTATCTGAAAATTTGAAAATTCTTCAAAAATTCGTCGAAAATCTTGATGTCTCCAATCTCTTGTTTTGTACGTTTTTTCCACGTGTCTTGACATCCAATGTATTCCTGCAATGTTTGGTGGAGATCTGAGTATGTAGTTTTAGACCTTATCTGGAACCTCCTATCTGAAAATTTGAAAATTCTTCAAAAATTCGTCCAAAATCTTGATGTCTCCAATCTCTTGTTTTGTACGTTTTTTCCACGTGTCTCGACCTCCAATGGATCCCTGCAAAGTTTGGTGAAGATCTGAGTATGTCGTTTTTGACCTTATCTGGAACATCCTTTCTGAAAATTTGAAAATTCTTAAAAAATTCGTCGAAAATCTTGATGTCTCCAATCTCTTGTTTTGTACGTTTTTTCCACGTGTCTTGACATCCAATGTATCCCTGCAAAGTTTGGTGAAGATCTGAGTATGTAGTTTTTGACCTTATCTGGAACCTCCTATCTGAAAATTTGAAAATTCTTAAAAAATTCGTCCAAAATCTTGATGTCTCCAATCTCTTGTTTTGTACGTTTTTTCCACGTGTCTCGACCTCCAATGGATCCCTGCAAAGTTTGGTGAAGAACTGAGTATGTCGTTTTTGACCTTATCTGGAACCTCCCATCTGAAAATTTGAAAATTCTTAAAAAATTCGTCGAAAATCTTGATGTCTCCGATCTCTTGTTTTGTACGTTTTTTCCACGTGTCTTGACATGCAAAGTATTCCTGCAAAGTTTGGTGAAGATCTGAGTTTGTAGTTTTTGACCTCATCTGGAACCTCCTATCTGAAAATTTGAAAATTCTTAAAAAATCCGTGCAAAATCTTGATGACCCCAATCTCTTGTTTTGTACGTTTTTTCCACGTGTCTTGACATCCAATGTATTCCTGCAATGTTTGGTGAAGATCTGAGTATGTAGTTTTTGACCTTATATGGAACATCCTATCTGAAAATTTGAAAATTCTTAAAAAATTCGACCAAAATCTTGATGTTCCGAATCCTATGTTTTGTATGTTTTTTCCACGTGTCTTGACATCCAATGTATCCATGCAAAGTTTGGTGAAGATCTGAGTATGTAGTTTTTGACCTTATATTGAACCTCCCATCTGAAAATTTGAAAATTCTTAAAAAATTCGTCCAAAATCTTGATGACCCCAATCTCTTGTTTTGTACGTTTTTTCCACGTGTCTTGACATCCAATGTATCCATGCAAAATTTGGTGAAGATCTGAGTATGTCGTTTTTGACCTTATCTGGAACATCCTTTCTGAAAATTTGAAAATTCTTAAAAAATTCGTCCAAAATCTTGATGTCTCCAATCTCTTGTTTTGTACGTTTTTTCCACGTGTCTTGACACATAATGTATCCATGCAAAGTTTGGTGAAGATCTGAGTATGTAGTTTTTGACCTTATATGGAACCTCCTATCTGAAAATTTGAAAATTCTTAAAAAATTCGTCCAAAATCTTGATGACCCCAATCTCTTGTTTTGTACGTTTTTTCCACGTGTCTTGACACATAATGTATCCATGCAAAGTTTGGTGAAGATCTGAGTATGTAGTTTTTGACCTTATATGGAACCTCCTATCTGAAAATTTGAAAATTCTTAAAAAATTCGTCCAAAATCTTGATGTCTCCAATCTCTTGTTTTGTACGTTTTTTCCACGTGTCTTGACATCCAATGTATCCCTGCAAAGTTTGGTGAAGATCTGAGTATGTAGTTTTTGACCTTATCTGGAACCTCCCATCTGAAAATTTGAAAATTCCTAAAAAATCCGTGCAAAATCTTGATGACCCCAATCTCTTGTTTTGTACGTTTTTTCCACGTGTCTTGACATCCAATGTATCCATGCAAAGTTTGGTGAAGATCTGAGTATGTCGTTTTTGACCTTATCTGGAACATCCTTTCTGAAAATTTGAAAATTGTTAAAAAATTCGTCCAAAATTTTGATGTCTCCAATCTCTTGTTTTGTACGTTTTTTCCACGTGTCTTGACATCCAATGTATTCCTGCAATGTTTGGTGAAGATCTGAGTATGTAGTTTTTGACCTTATATGGAACCTCCTATCTGAAAATTTGAAAATTCTTAAAAAATTCGACCAAAATCTTGATGTTCCGAATCCTATGTTTTGTATGTTTTTTCCACGTGTCTTGACATCCAATGTATCCATGCAAAGTTTGGTGAAGATCTGAGTATGTAGTTTTTGACCTTATATTGAACCTCCCATCTGAAAATTTGAAAATTGTTAAAAAATTCGTCCAAAATCTTGATGTCTCCAATCTCTTTTTTGTACGTTTTTTCCACGTGTCTTGACATCCAATGTATCCCTGCAAAGTTTGGTGAAGATCTGAGTATGTAGTTTTTGACCTTATCTGGAACCTCCCATCTGAAAATTTGAAAATTCTTAAAAAATTCGACCAAAATCTTGATGTCTCCAATCTTTTGTTTTGTACGTTTTTTCCACGTGTCTTGACACATAATGTATCCATGCAAAGTTTGGTGAAGATCTGAGTATGTAGTTTTTGACCTTATATGGAACCTCCTATCTGAAAATTTGAAAATTCTTAAAAAATTCGTCCAAAATCTTGATGTCTCCAATCTCTTGTTTTGTACGTTTTTTCCACGTGTCTTGACATCCAATGTATCCCTGCAAAGTTTGGTGAAGATCTGAGTATGTAGTTTTTGACCTTATCTGGAACCTCCCATCTGAAAATTTGAAAATTCTTAAAAAATTCGTCCAAAATCTTGATGACCCCAATCTCTTGTTTTGTACGTTTTTTCCACGTGTCTTGACATCCAAAGTATCCCTGCAAAGTTTGGTGAAGATCTGAGTATGTAGTTTTTGACCTTATATGGAACCTCCTTTCTGAAAATTTGAGAATTCTTAAAAAATTCGTCCAAAATCTTGATGTCTCCAATCTCTTGTTTTGTACGTTTTTTCCACGTGCCTTGACATCCAATGTATCCATGCAAAGTTTGGTGAAGATCTGAGTATGTCGTTTTTGACCTTATCTGGAACCTCCCATCTGAAAATTTGAAAATTCTTAAAAAATTCGTCGAAAATCTTGATGTCTCCAATCTTTTGTTTTGTACGTTTTTTCCACGTGTCTTGACATGCAAAGTATCCCTGCAACGTTTGGTGAAGATCTGAGTATGTAGTTTTTGACCTTATCTGGAACCTCCTATCTGAAAATTTGAAAATTCTTAAAAAATTCGTCGAAAATCTTGATGTCTCCAATCTCTTGTTTTGTACGTTTTTTCCACGTGTCTTGATATCCAATGTATCCCTGCAAAGTTTGGTGAAGATCTGAGTATGTCGTTTTTGACCTTATCTGGAACATCCTTTCTGAAAATTTGAAAATTGTTAAAAAATTCGTCCAAAATCTTGATGTCTCCAATCTCTTTTTTGTACGTTTTTTCCACGTGTCTTGACATCCAATGTATCCCTGCAAAGTTTGGTGAAGATCTGAGTATGTAGTTTTTGACCTTATCTGGAACCTCCCATCTGAAAATTTGAAAATTCTTAAAAAATTCGACCAAAATCTTGATGTCTCCAATCTTTTGTTTTGTACGTTTTTTCCACGTGTCTTGACACATAATGTATCCATGCAAAGTTTGGTGAAGATCTGAGTATGTAGTTTTTGACCTTATATGGAACCTCCTATCTGAAAATTTGAAAATTCTTAAAAAATTCGTCCAAAATCTTGATGTCTCCAATCTCTTGTTTTGTACGTTTTTTCCACGTGTCTCGACCTCCAATGGATCCCTGCAAAGTTTGGTGAAGATCTGAGTATGTAGTTTTTGACCTTATCTGGAACCTCCCATCTGAAAATTTGAAAATTCCTAAAAAATCCGTGCAAAATCTTGATGACCCCAATCTCTTGTTTTGTACGTTTTTTCCACGTGTCTTGACATCCAATGTATCCATGCAAAGTTTGGTGAAGATCTGAGTATGTCGTTTTTGACCTTATCTGGAACATCCTTTCTGAAAATTTGAAAATTGTTAAAAAATTCGTCCAAAATCTTGATGTCTCCAATCTCTTTTTTGTACGTTTTTTCCACGTGTCTTGACATCCAATGTATCCCTGCAAAGTTTGGTGAAAATCTGAGTATGTAGTTTTTGACCTTATCTGGAACCTCCCATCTGAAAATTTGAAAATTCTTAAAAAATTCGTCGAAAATCTTGATGTCTCCGATCTCTTGTTTTGTACGTTTTTTCCACGTGTCTTGACATGCAAAGTATTCCTGCAAAGTTTGGTGAAGATCTGAGTATGTAGTTTTTGACCTCATCTGGAACCTCCTATCTGAAAATTTGAAAATTCTTAAAAAATTCGTCCAAAATTTTGATGTCTCCAATCTCTTGTTTTGTACGTTTTTTCCACGTGTCTTGACATCCAATGTATCCCTGCAAAGTTTGGTGAAGATCTGAGTATGTAGTTTTTGATCTTATCTGGAACCTCCCATCTGAAAATTTGAAAATTCTTAAAAAATTCGTCGAAAATCTTGATGTCTCCGATCTCTTGTTTTGTACGTTTTTTCCACGTGTCTTGACATCCAATGTATCCCTGCAAAGTTTGGTGAAGATCTGAGTATGTAGTTTTTGACCTTATATGGAACCTCCTTTCTGAAAATTTGAAAATTCTCAAAAAATTCGTCCATAATCTTGATGTCTCCAATCTCTTGTTTTGTACGTTTTTTCCACGTGTCTTGACATCCAATGTATCCCTGCAAAGTTTGGTGAAGATCTGAGTATGTAGTTTTTGACCTTATCTGGAACCTCCTATCTGAAAATTTGAAAATTCTTCAAAAATTCGTCGAAAATCTTGATGTCTCCAATCTCTTGTTTTGTACGTTTTTTCCACGTGTCTTGACATCCAATGTATTCCTGCAATGTTTGGTGGAGATCTGAGTATGTAGTTTTAGACCTTATCTAGAACCTCCTATCTGAAAATTTGAAAATTCTTCAAAAATTCGTCCAAAATCTTGATGTCTCCAATCTCTTGTTTTGTACGTTTTTTCCACGTGTCTCGACCTCCAATGGATCCCTGCAAAGTTTGGTGAAGATCTGAGTATGTCGTTTTTGACCTTATCTGGAACAACCTTTCTGAAAATTTGAAAATTCTTAAAAAATTCGTCGAAAATCTTGATGTCTCCAATCTCTTGTTTTGTACGTTTTTTCCACGTGTCTTGACATCCAATGTATCCCTGCAAAGTTTGGTGAAGATCTGAGTATGTAGTTTTTGACCTTATATGGAACCTCCTATCTGAAAATTTGAAAATTCTTAAAAAATTCGTCCAAAATCTTGATGTCTCCAATCTCTTGTTTTGTACGTTTTTTCCACGTGTCTCGACCTCCAATGGATCCCTGCAAAGTTTGGTGAAGATCTGAGTATGTCGTTTTTGACCTTATCTGGAACCTCCCATCTGAAAATTTGAAAATTCTTAAAAAATTCGTCGAAAATCTTGATGTCTCCGATCTCTTGTTTTGTACGTTTTTTCCACGTGTCTTGACATGCAAAGTATTCCTGCAAAGTTTGGTGAAGATCTGAGTATGTAGTTTTTGACCTCATCTGGAACCTCCTATCTGAAAATTTGAAAATTCTTAAAAAATCCGTGCAAAATCTTGATGACCCCAATCTCTTGTTTTGTACGTTTTTTCCACGTGTCTTGACATCCAATGTATTCCTGCAATGTTTGGTGAAGATCTGAGTATGTAGTTTTTGACCTTATATGGAACCTCCTATCTGAAAATTTGAAAATTCTTTAAAAATTCGACCAAAATCTTGATGTTCCGAATCCTATGTTTTGTATGTTTTTTCCACGTGTCTTGACATCCAATGTATCCATGCAAAGTTTGGTGAAGATCTGAGTATGTAGTTTTTGACCTTATATTGAACCTCCCATCTGAAAATTTGAAAATTCCTAAAAAATCCGTCCAAAATCTTGATGTCTCCAATCTCTTGTTTTGTACTTTTTTTCCACGTGTCTCGACCTCCAATGTATCCCTGCAAAGTTTGGTGAAGATCTGAGTATGTAGTTTTTGACCTTATATGGAACCTCCTATCTGAAAATTTGAAAATTCTTAAAAAATTCGTCCAAAATCTTGATGTCACCAATCCTATGTTTTGTATGTTTTTTCCACGTGTCTTGACATCCAATGTATCCATGCAAAGTTTGGTGAAGATCTGAGTATGTCGTTTTTGACCTTATCTGGAACCTCCCATCTGAAAATTTGAAAATTCTTAAAAAATTCGTCGAAAATCTTGATGTCTCCGATCTCTTGTTTTGTACGTTTTTTCCACGTGTCTTGACATGCAAAGTATCCCTGCAACGTTTGGTGAAGATCTGAGTATGTAGTTTTTGACCTTATCTGGAACCTCCTATCTGAAAATTTGAAAATTCTTCAAAAATTCGTCGAAAATCTTGATGTCTCCAATCTCTTGTTTTGTACGTTTTTTCCACGTGTCTTGACATCCAATGTATCCCTGCAATGTTTGGTGGAGATCTGAGTATGTAGTTTTTGACCTTATCTGGGACCTCCTATCAGAAAATTTGAAAATTCTTCAAAAATTCGTCCAAAATCTTGATGTCTCCAATCTCTTGTTTTGTACGTTTTTTCCACGTGTCTCGACCTCCAATGTATCCCTGCAAAGTTTGGTGAAGATCTGAGTATGTCGTTTTTGACCTTATCTGGAACATCCTTTCTGAAAATTTGAAAATTCTTAAAAAATTCGTCGAAAATCTTGATGTCTCCAATCTCTTGTTTTGTACGTTTTTTCCACGTGTCTTGACATCCAATGTATCCCTGCAAAGTTTGGTGAAGATCTGAGTATGTAGTTTTTGACCTTATATGGAACCTCCTTTCTGAAAATTTGAAAATTCTCAAAAAATTCGTCCATAATCTTGATGTCTCCAATCTCTTGTTTTGTACGTTTTTTCCACGTGTCTTGACATCCAATGTATCCCTGCAAAGTTTGGTGAAGATCTGAGTATGTAGTTTTTGACCTTATCTGGAACCTCCCATCTGAAAATTTGAAAATTCTTAAAAAATTCGACCAAAATCTTGATGTCTCCAATCTCTTGTTTTGTACGTTTTTTCCACGTGTCTTGACATCCAATGTATCCCTGCAAAGTTTGGTGAAGATCTGAGTATGTAGTTTTTGACCTTATATTGAACCTCCCATCTGAAAATTTGAAAATTCTTAAAAAATTCGTCCAAAATCTTGATGACCCGAATCTCTTGTTTTGTACGTTTTTTCCACGTGTCTTGATATCCAAAGTATCCCTGCAAAGTTTGGTGAAGATCTGAGTATGTCGTTTTTGACCTTATCTGGAACCTCCCATCTGAAAATTTGAAAATTCTTAAAAAATTCGTCGAAAATCTTGATGTCTCCAATCTTTTGTTTTGTACGTTTTTTCCACGTGTCTTGACATGCAAAGTATCCCTGCAACGTTTGGTGAAGATCTGAGTATGTAGTTTTTGACCTTATCTGGAACCTCCTATCTGAAAATTTGAAAATTCTTCAAAAATTCGTCGAAAACCTTGATGTCACCAATCTCTTGTTTTGTACGTTTTTTCCACGTGTCTTGACATCCAATGTATTCCTGCAATGTTTGGTGGAGATCTGAGTATGTAGTTTTAGACCTTATCTGGAACCTCCTATCTGAAAATTTGAAAATTCTTCAAAAATTCGTCCAAAATCTTGATGTCTCCAATCTCTTGTTTTGTACGTTTTTTCCACGTGTCTCGACCTCCAATGGATCCCTGCAAAGTTTGGTGAAGATCTGAGTATGTCGTTTTTGACCTTATCTGGAACATCCTTTCTGAAAATTTGAAAATTCTTAAAAAATTCGTCGAAAATCTTGATGTCTCCAATCTCTTGTTTTGTACGTTTTTTCCACGTGTCTTGACATCCAATGGATCCCTGCAAAGTTTGGTGAAGATCTGAGTATGTCGTTTTTGACCTTATCTGGAACATCCTTTCTGAAAATTTGAAAATTCTTAAAAAATTCGTCGAAAATCTTGATGTCTCCAATCTCTTGTTTTGTACGTTTTTTCCACGTGTCTTGACATCCAATGTATCCCTGCAAAGTTTGGTGAAGATCTGAGTATGTAGTTTTTGACCTTATATTGAACCTCCCATCTGAAAATTTGAAAATTCTTCAAAAATTCGTCCAAAATCTTGATGTCTCCAATCTCTTGTTTTGTACGTTTTTTCCACGTGTCTTGACATCCAATGTATTCCTGCAATGTTTGGTGGAGATCTGAGTATGTAGTTTTAGACCTTATCTGGAACCTCCTATCTGAAAATTTGAAAATTCTTCAAAAATTCGTCCAAAATCTTGATGTCTCCAATCTCTTGTTTTGTACGTTTTTTCCACGTGTCTCGACCTCCAATGGATCCCTGCAAAGTTTGGTGAAGATCTGAGTATGTCGTTTTTGACCTTATCTGGAACATCCTTTCTGAAAATTTGAAAATTCTCAAAAAATTCGTCCAAAATCTTGATGTCTCCAATCTCTTGTTTTGTACGTTTTTTCCACGTGTCTCGACCTCCAATGGATCCCTGCAAAGTTTGGTGAAGATCTGAGTATGTCGTTTTTGACCTTATCTGGAACATCCTTTCTGAAAATTTGAAAATTCTTAAAAAATTCGTCGAAAATCTTGATGTCTCCAATCTCTTGTTTTGTACGTTTTTTCCACGTGTCTTGACATCCAATGTATCCCTGCAAAGTTTGGTGAAGATCTGAGTATGTAGTTTTTGACCTTATATTGAACCTCCCATCTGAAAATTTGAAAATTCTTAAAAAATTCGTCCAAAATCTTGATGTCTCCAATCTCTTGTTTTGTACGTTTTTTCCACGTGTCTCGACCTCCAATGGATCCCTGCAAAGTTTGGTGAAGATCTGAGTATGTCGTTTTTGACCTTATCTGGAACATCCTATCTGAAAATTTGAAAATTCTTAAAAAATTCGTCCAAAATCTTGATGTCTCCAATCTCTTGTTTTGTACGTTTTTTCCACGTGTCTTGACATCCAATGTATCCCTGCAAAGTTTGGTGAAGATCTGAGTATGTAGTTTTTGACCTTATCTGGAACCTCCCATCTGAAAATTTGAAAATTCCTAAAAAATCCGTGCAAAATCTTGATGACCCCAATCTCTTGTTTTGTACGTTTTTTCCACGTGTCTTGACATCCAATGTATCCATGCAAAGTTTGGTGAAGATCTGAGTATGTCGTTTTTGACCTTATCTGGAACATCCTTTCTGAAAATTTGAAAATTGTTAAAAAATTCGTCCAAAATCTTGATGTCTCCAATCTCTTTTTTGTACGTTTTTTCCACGTGTCTTGACATCCAATGTATCCCTGCAAAGTTTGGTGAAAATCTGAGTATGTAGTTTTTGACCTTATCTGGAACCTCCCATCTGAAAATTTGAAAATTCTTAAAAAATTCGTCGAAAATCTTGATGTCTCCGATCTCTTGTTTTGTACGTTTTTTCCACGTGTCTTGACATGCAAAGTATTCCTGCAAAGTTTGGTGAAGATCTGAGTATGTAGTTTTTGACCTCATCTGGAACCTCCTATCTGAAAATTTGAAAATTCTTAAAAAATTCGTCCAAAATTTTGATGTCTCCAATCTCTTGTTTTGTACGTTTTTTCCACGTGTCTTGACATCCAATGTATCCCTGCAAAGTTTGGTGAAGATCTGAGTATGTAGTTTTTGATCTTATCTGGAACCTCCCATCTGAAAATTTGAAAATTCTTAAAAAATTCGTCGAAAATCTTGATGTCTCCGATCTCTTGTTTTGTACGTTTTTTCCACGTGTCTTGACATCCAATGTATCCCTGCAAAGTTTGGTGAAGATCTGAGTATGTAGTTTTTGACCTTATATGGAACCTCCTTTCTGAAAATTTGAAAATTCTCAAAAAATTCGTCCATAATCTTGATGTCTCCAATCTCTTGTTTTGTACGTTTTTTCCACGTGTCTTGACATCCAATGTATCCCTGCAAAGTTTGGTGAAGATCTGAGTATGTAGTTTTTGACCTTATCTGGAACCTCCTATCTGAAAATTTGAAAATTCTTCAAAAATTCGTCGAAAATCTTGATGTCTCCAATCTCTTGTTTTGTACGTTTTTTCCACGTGTCTTGACATCCAATGTATTCCTGCAATGTTTGGTGGAGATCTGAGTATGTAGTTTTAGACCTTATCTAGAACCTCCTATCTGAAAATTTGAAAATTCTTCAAAAATTCGTCCAAAATCTTGATGTCTCCAATCTCTTGTTTTGTACGTTTTTTCCACGTGTCTCGACCTCCAATGGATCCCTGCAAAGTTTGGTGAAGATCTGAGTATGTCGTTTTTGACCTTATCTGGAACAACCTTTCTGAAAATTTGAAAATTCTTAAAAAATTCGTCGAAAATCTTGATGTCTCCAATCTCTTGTTTTGTACGTTTTTTCCACGTGTCTTGACATCCAATGTATCCCTGCAAAGTTTGGTGAAGATCTGAGTATGTAGTTTTTGACCTTATATGGAACCTCCTATCTGAAAATTTGAAAATTCTTAAAAAATTCGTCCAAAATCTTGATGTCTCCAATCTCTTGTTTTGTACGTTTTTTCCACGTGTCTCGACCTCCAATGGATCCCTGCAAAGTTTGGTGAAGATCTGAGTATGTCGTTTTTGACCTTATCTGGAACCTCCCATCTGAAAATTTGAAAATTCTTAAAAAATTCGTCGAAAATCTTGATGTCTCCGATCTCTTGTTTTGTACGTTTTTTCCACGTGTCTTGACATGCAAAGTATTCCTGCAAAGTTTGGTGAAGATCTGAGTATGTAGTTTTTGACCTCATCTGGAACCTCCTATCTGAAAATTTGAAAATTCTTAAAAAATCCGTGCAAAATCTTGATGACCCCAATCTCTTGTTTTGTACGTTTTTTCCACGTGTCTTGACATCCAATGTATTCCTGCAATGTTTGGTGAAGATCTGAGTATGTAGTTTTTGACCTTATATGGAACCTCCTATCTGAAAATTTGAAAATTCTTTAAAAATTCGACCAAAATCTTGATGTTCCGAATCCTATGTTTTGTATGTTTTTTCCACGTGTCTTGACATCCAATGTATCCATGCAAAGTTTGGTGAAGATCTGAGTATGTAGTTTTTGACCTTATATTGAACCTCCCATCTGAAAATTTGAAAATTCCTAAAAAATCCGTCCAAAATCTTGATGTCTCCAATCTCTTGTTTTGTACTTTTTTTCCACGTGTCTCGACCTCCAATGTATCCCTGCAAAGTTTGGTGAAGATCTGAGTATGTAGTTTTTGACCTTATATGGAACCTCCTATCTGAAAATTTGAAAATTCTTAAAAAATTCGTCCAAAATCTTGATGTCACCAATCCTATGTTTTGTATGTTTTTTCCACGTGTCTTGACATCCAATGTATCCATGCAAAGTTTGGTGAAGATCTGAGTATGTCGTTTTTGACCTTATCTGGAACCTCCCATCTGAAAATTTGAAAATTCTTAAAAAATTCGTCGAAAATCTTGATGTCTCCGATCTCTTGTTTTGTACGTTTTTTCCACGTGTCTTGACATGCAAAGTATCCCTGCAACGTTTGGTGAAGATCTGAGTATGTAGTTTTTGACCTTATCTGGAACCTCCTATCTGAAAATTTGAAAATTCTTCAAAAATTCGTCGAAAATCTTGATGTCTCCAATCTCTTGTTTTGTACGTTTTTTCCACGTGTCTTGACATCCAATGTATCCCTGCAATGTTTGGTGGAGATCTGAGTATGTAGTTTTTGACCTTATCTGGGACCTCCTATCAGAAAATTTGAAAATTCTTCAAAAATTCGTCCAAAATCTTGATGTCTCCAATCTCTTGTTTTGTACGTTTTTTCCACGTGTCTCGACCTCCAATGTATCCCTGCAAAGTTTGGTGAAGATCTGAGTATGTCGTTTTTGACCTTATCTGGAACATCCTTTCTGAAAATTTGAAAATTCTTAAAAAATTCGTCGAAAATCTTGATGTCTCCAATCTCTTGTTTTGTACGTTTTTTCCACGTGTCTTTACATCCAATGTATCCCTGCAAAGTTTGGTGAAGATCTGAGTATGTAGTTTTTGACCTTATATGGAACCTCCTTTCTGAAAATTTGAAAATTCTCAAAAAATTCGTCCATAATCTTGATGTCTCCAATCTCTTGTTTTGTACGTTTTTTCCACGTGTCTTGACATCCAATGTATCCCTGCAAAGTTTGGTGAAGATCTGAGTATGTAGTTTTTGACCTTATCTGGAACCTCCCATCTGAAAATTTGAAAATTCTTAAAAAATTCGACCAAAATCTTGATGTCTCCAATCTCTTGTTTTGTACGTTTTTTCCACGTGTCTTGACATCCAATGTATCCCTGCAAAGTTTGGTGAAGATCTGAGTATGTAGTTTTTGACCTTATATTGAACCTCCCATCTGAAAATTTGAAAATTCTTAAAAAATTCGTCCAAAATCTTGATGACCCGAATCTCTTGTTTTGTACGTTTTTTCCACGTGTCTTGACATCCAATGTATCCCTGCAAAGTTTGGTGAAGATCTGAGTATGTAGTTTTTGACCTTATATGGAACCTCCTTTCTGAAAATTTGAAAATTCTCAAAAAATTCGTCCATAATCTTGATGTCTCCAATCTCTTGTTTTGTACGTTTTTTCCACGTGTCTTGACATCCAATGTATCCCTGCAAAGTTTGGTGAAGATCTGAGTATGTAGTTTTTGACCTTATCTGGAACCTCCTATCTGAAAATTTGAAAATTCTTCAAAAATTCGTCGAAAATCTTGATGTCTCCAATCTCTTGTTTTGTACGTTTTTTCCACGTGTCTTGACATCCAATGTATTCCTGCAATGTTTGGTGGAGATCTGAGTATGTAGTTTTAGACCTTATCTGGAACCTCCTATCTGAAAATTTGAAAATTCTTCAAAAATTCGTCCAAAATCTTGATGTCTCCAATCTCTTGTTTTGTACGTTTTTTCCACGTGTCTCGACCTCCAATGGATCCCTGCAAAGTTTGGTGAAGATCTGAGTATGTCGTTTTTGACCTTATCTGGAACATCCTTTCTGAAAATTTGAAAATTCTTAAAAAATTCGTCGAAAATCTTGATGTCTCCCATCTCTTGTTTTGTACGTTTTTTCCACGTGTCTTGACATCCAATGTATCCCTGCAAAGTTTGGTGAAGATCTGAGTATGTAGTTTTTGACCTTATATGGAACCTCCTATCTGAAAATTTGAAAATTCTTAAAAAATTCGTCCAAAATCTTGATGTCTCCAATCTCTTGTTTTGTACGTTTTTTCCACGTGTCTCGACCTCCAATGGATCCCTGCAAAGTTTGGTGAAGATCTGAGTATGTCGTTTTTGACCTTATCTGGAACCTCCCATCTGAAAATTTGAAAATTCTTAAAAAATTCGTCGAAAATCTTGATGTCTCCGATCTCTTGTTTTGTACGTTTTTTCCACGTGTCTTGACATGCAAAGTATTCCTGCAAAGTTTGGTGAAGATCTGAGTATGTAGTTTTTGACCTCATCTGGAACCTCCTATCTGAAAATTTGAAAATTCTTAAAAAATCCGTGCAAAATCTTGATGACCCCAATCTCTTGTTTTGTACGTTTTTTCAACGTGTCTTGACATCCAATGTATTCCTGCAATGTTTGGTCAAGATCTGAGTATGTAGTTTTTGACCTTATATGGAACCTCCTATCTGAAAATTTGAAAATTCTTTAAAAATTCGACCAAAATCTTGATGTTCCGAATCCTATGTTTTGTATGTTTTTTCCACGTGTCTTGACATCCAATGTATCCATGCAAAGTTTGGTGAAGATCTGAGTATGTAGTTTTTGACCTTATATTGAACCTCCCATCTGAAAATTTGAAAATTCCTAAAAAATCCGTCCAAAATCTTGATGTCTCCAATCTCTTGTTTTGTACTTTTTTTCCACGTGTCTCGACCTCCAATGTATCCCTGCAAAGTTTGGTGAAGATCTGAGTATGTAGTTTTTGACCTTATATGGAACCTCCTATCTGAAAATTTGAAAATTCTTAAAAAATTCGTCCAAAATCTTGATGTCACCAATCCTATGTTTTGTATGTTTTTTCCACGTGTCTTGACATCCAATGTATCCATGCAAAGTTTGGTGAAGATCTGAGTATGTCGTTTTTGACCTTATCTGGAACCTCCCATCTGAAAATTTGAAAATTCTTAAAAAATTCGTCGAAAATCTTGATGTCTCCGATCTCTTGTTTTGTACGTTTTTTCCACGTGTCTTGACATGCAAAGTATCCCTGCAACGTTTGGTGAAGATCTGAGTATGTAGTTTTTGACCTTATCTGGAACCTCCTATCTGAAAATTTGAAAATTCTTCAAAAATTCGTCGAAAATCTTGATGTCTCCAATCTCTTGTTTTGTACGTTTTTTCCACGTGTCTTGACATCCAATGTATCCCTGCAATGTTTGGTGGAGATCTGAGTATGTAGTTTTTGACCTTATCTGGGACCTCCTATCAGAAAATTTGAAAATTCTTCAAAAATTCGTCCAAAATCTTGATGTCTCCAATCTCTTGTTTTGTACGTTTTTTCCACGTGTCTCGACCTCCAATGTATCCCTGCAAAGTTTGGTGAAGATCTGAGTATGTCGTTTTTGACCTTATCTGGAACATCCTTTCTGAAAATTTGAAAATTCTTAAAAAATTCGTCGAAAATCTTGATGTCTCCAATCTCTTGTTTTGTACGTTTTTTCCACGTGTCTTGACATCCAATGTATCCCTGCAAAGTTTGGTGAAGATCTGAGTATGTAGTTTTTGACCTTATATGGAACCTCCTTTCTGAAAATTTGAAAATTCTCAAAAAATTCGTCCATAATCTTGATGTCTCCAATCTCTTGTTTTGTACGTTTTTTCCACGTGTCTTGACATCCAATGTATCCCTGCAAAGTTTGGTGAAGATCTGAGTATGTAGTTTTTGACCTTATCTGGAACCTCCCATCTGAAAATTTGAAAATTCTTAAAAAATTCGACCAAAATCTTGATGTCTCCAATCTCTTGTTTTGTACGTTTTTTCCACGTGTCTTGACATCCAATGTATCCCTGCAAAGTTTGGTGAAGATCTGAGTATGTAGTTTTTGACCTTATATTGAACCTCCCATCTGAAAATTTGAAAATTCTTAAAAAATTCGTCCAAAATCTTGATGACCCGAATCTCTTGTTTTGTACGTTTTTTCCACGTGTCTTGATATCCAAAGTATCCCTGCAAAGTTTGGTGAAGATCTGAGTATGTCGTTTTTGACCTTATCTGGAACCTCCCATCTGAAAATTTGAAAATTCTTAAAAAATTCGTCGAAAATCTTGATGTCTCCAATCTTTTGTTTTGTACGTTTTTTCCACGTGTCTTGACATGCAAAGTATCCCTGCAACGTTTGGTGAAGATCTGAGTATGTAGTTTTTGACCTTATCTGGAACCTCCTATCTGAAAATTTGAAAATTCTTCAAAAATTCGTCGAAAACCTTGATGTCACCAATCTCTTGTTTTGTACGTTTTTTCCACGTGTCTTGACATCCAATGTATTCCTGCAATGTTTGGTGGAGATCTGAGTATGTAGTTTTAGACCTTATCTGGAACCTCCTATCTGAAAATTTGAAAATTCTTCAAAAATTCGTCCAAAATCTTGATGTCTCCAATCTCTTGTTTTGTACGTTTTTTCCACGTGTCTCGACCTCCAATGGATCCCTGCAAAGTTTGGTGAAGATCTGAGTATGTCGTTTTTGACCTTATCTGGAACATCCTTTCTGAAAATTTGAAAATTCTTAAAAAATTCGTCGAAAATCTTGATGTCTCCAATCTCTTGTTTTGTACGTTTTTTCCACGTGTCTTGACATCCAATGGATCCCTGCAAAGTTTGGTGAAGATCTGAGTATGTCGTTTTTGACCTTATCTGGAACATCCTTTCTGAAAATTTGAAAATTCTTAAAAAATTCGTCGAAAATCTTGATGTCTCCAATCTCTTGTTTTGTACGTTTTTTCCACGTGTCTTGACATCCAATGTATCCCTGCAAAGTTTGGTGAAGATCTGAGTATGTAGTTTTTGACCTTATATTGAACCTCCCATCTGAAAATTTGAAAATTCTTCAAAAATTCGTCCAAAATCTTGATGTCTCCAATCTCTTGTTTTGTACGTTTTTTCCACGTGTCTTGACATCCAATGTATTCCTGCAATGTTTGGTGGAGATCTGAGTATGTAGTTTTAGACCTTATCTGGAACCTCCTATCTGAAAATTTGAAAATTCTTCAAAAATTCGTCCAAAATCTTGATGTCTCCAATCTCTTGTTTTGTACGTTTTTTCCACGTGTCTCGACCTCCAATGGATCCCTGCAAAGTTTGGTGAAGATCTGAGTATGTCGTTTTTGACCTTATCTGGAACATCCTTTCTGAAAATTTGAAAATTCTCAAAAAATTCGTCCAAAATCTTGATGTCTCCAATCTCTTGTTTTGTACGTTTTTTCCACGTGTCTCGACCTCCAATGGATCCCTGCAAAGTTTGGTGAAGATCTGAGTATGTCGTTTTTGACCTTATCTGGAACATCCTTTCTGAAAATTTGAAAATTCTTAAAAAATTCGTCGAAAATCTTGATGTCTCCAATCTCTTGTTTTGTACGTTTTTTCCACGTGTCTTGACATCCAATGTATCCCTGCAAAGTTTGGTGAAGATCTGAGTATGTAGTTTTTGACCTTATATTGAACCTCCCATCTGAAAATTTGAAAATTCTTAAAAAATTCGTCCAAAATCTTGATGACCCCAATCTCTTGTTTTGTACGTTTTTTCCACGTGTCTTGACATCCAAAGTATCCCTGCCAAGTTTGGTGAAGATCTGAGTATGTAGTTTTTGACCTTATATTGAACCTCCCATCTGAAAATTTGAAAATTCTTAAAAAATTCGTCCAAAATCTTGATGTCTCCAATCTCTTGTTTTGTACGTTTTTTCCACGTGTCTTGACATCCAATGTATCCATGCAAAGTTTGGTGAAGATCTGAGTATGTCGTTTTTGACCTTATCTGGAACCTCCCATCTGAAAATTTGAAAATTCTTAAAAAATTCGTCGAAAATCTTGATGTCTCCAATCTTTTGTTTTGTACGTTTTTTCCACGTGTCTTGACATGCAAAGTATCCCTGCAACGTTTGGTGAAGATCTGAGTATGTAGTTTTTGACTTTATCTGGAACCTCCTATCTGAAAATTTGAAAATTCTTCAAAAATTCGTCGAAAATCTTGATGTCTCCAATCTCTTGTTTTGTACGTTTTTTCCACGTGTCTTGACATCCAATGTATTCCTGCAATGTTTGGTGGAGATCTGAGTATGTAGTTTTAGACCTTATCTGGAACCTCCTATCTGAAAATTTGAAAATTCTTCAAAAATTCGTCCCAAATTTTGATGTCTCCAATCTCTTGTTTTGTACGTTTTTTCCACGTGTCTCGACCTCCAATGGATCCCTGCAAAGTTTGGTGAAGATCTGAGTATGTCGTTTTTGACCTTATCTGGAACATCCTTTCTGAAAATTTGAAAATTCTTAAAAAATTCGTCGAAAATCTTGATGTCTCCAATCTCTTGTTTTGTACGTTTTTTCCACGTGTCTTGACATCCAATGTATCCCTGCAAAGTTTGGTGAAGATCTGAGTATGTAGTTTTTGACCTTATATGGAACCTCCTATCTGAAAATTTGAAAATTCTTAAAAAATTCGTCCAAAATCTTGATGTCTCCAATCTCTTGTTTTGTACGTTTTTTCCACGTGTCTCGACCTCCAATGGATCCCTGCAAAGTTTGGTGAAGATCTGAGTATGTCGTTTTTGACCTTATCTGGAACCTCCCATCTGAAAATTTGAAAATTCTTAAAGAATTCGTCGAAAATCTTGATGTCTCCGATCTCTTGTTTTGTACGTTTTTTCCACGTGTCTTGACATGCAAAGTATTCCTGCAAAGTTTGGTGAAGATCTGAGTATGTAGTTTTTGACCTCATCTGGAACCTCCTATCTGAAAATTTGAAAATTCTTAAAAAATCCGTGCAAAATCTTGATGACCCCAATCTCTTGTTTTGTACGTTTTTTCCACGTGTCTTGACATCCAATGTATTCCTGCAATGTTTGGTGAAGATCTGAGTATGTAGTTTTTGACCTTATATGGAACCTCCTATCTGAAAATTTGAAAATTCTTAAAAAATTCGACCAAAATCTTGATGTTCCGAATCCTATGTTTTGTATGTTTTTTCCACGTGTCTTGACATCCAATGTATCCATGCAAAGTTTGGTGAAGATCTGAGTATGTAGTTTTTGACCTTATATTGAACCTCCCATCTGAAAATTTGAAAATTCTTAAAAAATTCGTCGAAAATCTTGATGACCCCAATCTCTTGTTTTGTACGTTTTTTCCACGTGTCTTGACATCCAAAGTATCCCTGCAAAGTTTGGTGAAGATCTGAGTATGTAGTTTTTGACCTTATATGGTACCTCCTTTCTGAAAATTTGAGAATTCTTAAAAAATTCGTCCAAAATCTTGATGTCTCCAATCTCTTGTTTTGTACGTTTTTTCCACGTGTCTTGACATCCAATGTATCCCTGCAAAGTTTGGTGAAGATCTGAGTATGTAGTTTTTGACCTTATCTGGAACATCCTTTCTGAAAATTTGAAAATTGTTAAAAAATTCGTCCAAAATCTTGATGTCTCCAATCTCTTTTTTGTACGTTTTTTCCACGTGTCTTGACATCCAATGTATCCCTGCAAAGTTTGGTGAAGATCTGAGTATGTAGTTTTTGACCTTATCTGGAACCTCCCATCTGAAAATTTGAAAATTCTTAAAAAATTCGACCAAAATCTTGATGTCTCCAATCTTTTGTTTTGTACGTTTTTTCCACGTGTCTTGACACATAATGTATCCCTGCAGAGTTTGGTGAAGATCTGAGTATGTAGTTTTTGACCTTATATGGAACCTCCTATCTGAAAATTTGAAAATTCTTAAAAAATTCGTCCAAAATCTTGATGTCTCCAATCTCTTGTTTTGTACGTTTTTTCCACGTGTCTTGACATCCAATGTATCCCTGCAAAGTTTGGTGAAGATCTGAGTATGTAGTTTTTGACCTTATCTGGAACCTCCCATCTGAAAATTTGAAAATTCCTAAAAAATCCGTGCAAAATCTTGATGACCCCAATCTCTTGTTTTGTACGTTTTTTCCACGTGTCTTGACATCCAATGTATTCCTGCAATGTTTGGTGAAGATCTGAGTATGTAGTTTTTGACCTTATATGGAACCTCCTATCTGAAAATTTGAAAATTCTTAAAAAATTCGACCAAAATCTTGATGTTCCGAATCCTATGTTTTGTATGTTTTTTCCACGTGTCTTGACATCCAATGTATCCATGCAAAGTTTGGTGAAGATCTGAGTATGTAGTTTTTGACCTTATATTGAACCTCCCATCTGAAAATTTGAAAATTCTTAAAAAATTCGTCCAAAATCTTGATGACCCCAATCTCTTGTTTTGTACGTTTTTTCCAAGTGTCTTGACATCCAAAGTATCCCTGCAAAGTTTGGTGAAGATCTGAGTATGTAGTTTTTGACCTTATATTGAACCTCCCATCTGAAAATTTGAAAATTCTTAAAAAATTCGTCCAAAATCTTGATGTCTCCAATCTCTTGTTTTGTACGTTTTTTCCACGTGTCTTGACATCCAATGTATCCATGCAAAGTTTGGTGAAGATCTGGGTATGTCGTTTTTGACCTTATCTGGAACCTCCCATCTGAAAATTTGAAAATTCTTAAAAAATTCGTCGAAAATCTTGATGTCTCCAATCTTTTGTTTTGTACGTTTTTTCCACGTGTCTTGACATGCAAAGTATCCCTGCAACGTTTGGTGAAGATCTGAGTATGTAGTTTTTGACCTTATCTGGAACCTCCTATCTGAAAATTTGAAAATTCTTCAAAAATTCGTCGAAAATCTTGATGTCTCCAATCTCTTGTTTTGTACGTTTTTTCCACGTGTCTTGACATCCAATGTATTCCTGCAATGTTTGGTGGAGATCTGAGTATGTAGTTTTAGACCTTATCTGGAACCTCCTATCTGAAAATTTGAAAATTCTTCAAAAATTCGTCCAAAATCTTGATGTCTCCAATCTCTTGTTTTGTACGTTTTTTCCACGTGTCTCGACCTCCAATGGATCCCTGCAAAGTTTGGTGAAGATCTGAGTATGTCGTTTTTGACCTTATCTGGAACATCCTTTCTGAAAATTTGAAAATTGTTAAAAAATTCGTCCAAAATCTTGATGTCTCCAATCTCTTTTTTGTACGTTTTTTCCACGTGTCTTGACATCCAATGTATCCCTGCAAAGTTTGGTGAAGATCTGAGTATGTAGTTTTTGACCTTATCTGGAACCTCCCATCTGAAAATTTGAAAATTCTTAAAAAATTCGACCAAAATCTTGATGTCTCCAATCTTTTGTTTTGTACGTTTTTTCCACGTGTCTTGACACATAATGTATCCATGCAAAGTTTGGTGAAGATCTGAGTATGTAGTTTTTGACCTTATATGGAACCTCCTATCTGAAAATTTGAAAATTCTTAAAAAATTCGTCCAAAATTTTGATGTCTCCAATCTCTTGTTTTGTACGTTTTTTCCACGTGTCTTGACATCCAATGTATCCCTGCAATGTTTGGTGAAGATCTGAGTATGTAGTTTTTGACCTTATATGGAACCTCCTATCTGAAAATTTGAAAATTCTTAAAAAATTCGACCAAAATCTTGATGTCTCCAATCTCTTGTTTTGTACGTTTTTTCCACGTGTCTTGACATCCAATGTATCCCTGCAAAGTTTGGTGAAGATCTGAGTATGTAGTTTTTGACCTTATATTGAACCTCCCATCTGAAAATTTGAAAATTCTTAAAAAATTCGTCCAAAATCTTGATGTCTCCAATCTCTTGTTTTGTACGTTTTTTCCACGTGTCTTGATATCCAATGTATCCCTGCAAAGTTTGGTGAAAATCTGAGTATGTAGTTTTGACCTTATATGGAACCTCCTATCTGAAAATTTGAAAATTCTTAAAAAATTCGACCAAAATCTTGATGTTCCGAATCCTATGTTTTGTATGTTTTTTCCACGTGTCTTGACATGCAAAGTATTCCTGCAAAGTTTGGTGAAGATCTGAGTATGTAGTTTTTGACCTTATCTGGAACCTCCTATCTGAAAATTTGAAAATTCTTAAAAAATTCGTCGAAAATCTTGATGTCTCCGATCTCTTGTTTTGTACGTTTTTTCCACGTGTCTTGACATGCAAAGTATTCCTGCAAAGTTTGGTGAAGATCTGAGTATGTAGTTTTTGACCTTATCTGGAACCTCCCATCTGAAAATTTGAAAATTCCTAAAAAATCCGTCCAAAATCTTGATGACCCCAATCTCTTGTTTTGTACGTTTTTTCCACGTGTCTTGACATCCAATGTATCCCTGCAATGTTTGGTGAAGATCTGAGTATGTCGTTTTTGACCTTATCTGGAACCTCCCATCTGAAAATTTGAAAATTCTTAAAAAATTCGTCGAAAATCTTGATGTCTCCAATCTTTTGTTTTGTACGTTTTTTCCACGTGTCTTGACATGCAAAGTATCCCTGCAACGTTTGGTGAAGATCTGAGTATGTAGTTTTTGACCTTATCTGGAACCTCCTATCTGAAAATTTGAAAAATTCAAAAATTCGTCGAAAATCTTGATGTCTCCAATCTCTTGTTTTGTACGTTTTTTCCACGTGTCTTGACATCCAATGTATTCCTGCAATGTTTGGTGGAGATCTGAGTATGTAGTTTTAGACCTTATCTGGAACCTCCTATCTGAAAATTTGAAAATTCTTCAAAAATTCGTCGAAAATCTTGATGTCTCCAATCTCTTTTTTGTACGTTTTTTCCACGTGTCTTGACATCCAATGTATCCCTGCAAAGTTTGGTGAAGATCTGAGTATGTCGTTTTTGACCTTATCTGGAACATCCTTTCTGAAAATTTGAAAATTCTTAAAAAATTCGTCGAAAATCTTGATGTCTCCAATCTCTTGTTTTGTACGTTTTTTCCACGTGTCTTGACATCCAATGTATCCCTGCAAAGTTTGGTGAAGATCTGAGTATGTAGTTTTTGACCTTATATGGAACCTCCTATCTGAAAATTTGAAAATTCTTAAAAAATTCGTCCAAAATCTTGATGTCTCCAATCTCTTGTTTTGTACGTTTTTTCCACGTGTCTCGACCTCCAATGGATCCCTGCAAAGTTTGGTGAAGATCTGAGTATGTCGTTTTTGACCTTATCTGGAACCTCCCATCTGAAAATTTGAAAATTCTTAAAAAATTCGTCGAAAATCTTGATGTCTCCGATCTCTTGTTTTGTACGTTTTTTCCACGTGTCTTGACATGCAAAGTATTCCTGCAAAGTTTGGTGAAGATCTGAGTATGTAGTTTTTGACCTCATCTGGAACCTCCTATCTGAAAATTTGAAAATTCTTAAAAAATTCGTCCAAAATCTTGATGTCTCCAATCTCTTGTTTTGTACGTTTTTTCCACGTGTCTTGACATCCAATGTATCCCTGCAATGTTTGGTGAAGATCTGAGTATGTAGTTTTTGACCTTATCTGGAACCTCCCATCTGAAAATTTGAAAATTCCTAAAAAATCCGTCCAAAATCTTGATGACCCCAATCTCTTGTTTTGTACTTTTTTTCCACGTGTCTCGACCTCCAATGTATCCCTGCAAAGTTTGGTGAAGATCTGAGTATGTAGTTTTTGACCTTATATGGAACCTCCTATCTGAAAATTTGAAAATTCTTAAAAAATTCGTCCAAAATCTTGATGTCACCAATCCTATGTTTTGTATGTTTTTTCCACGTGTCTTGACATCCAATGTATCCATGCAAAGTTTGGTGAAGATCTGAGTATGTCGTTTTTGACCTTATCTGGAACCTCCCATCTGAAAATTTGAAAATTCTTAAAAAATTCGTCGAAAATCTTGATGTCTCCGATCTCTTGTTTTGTACGTTTTTTCCACGTGTCTTGACATGCAAAGTATTCGTGCAAAGTTTGGTGAAGATCTGAGTATGTAGTTTTTGACCTCATCTGGAACCTCCTATCTGAAAATTTGAAAATTCTTAAAAAATTCGTCCAAAATCTTGATGTCTCCAATCTCTTGTTTTGTACGTTTTTTCCACGTGTCTTGACATCCAATGTATCCCTGCAATGTTTGGTGAAGATCTGAGTATGTAGTTTTTGACCTTATCTGGAACCTCCCATCTGAAAATTTGAAAATTCCTAAAAAATCCGTCCAAAATCTTGATGACCCCAATCTCTTGTTTTGTACTTTTTTTCCACGTGTCTTGACATCCAATGTATCCCTGCAAAGTTTGGTGAAGATCTGAGTATGTAGTTTTTGATCTTATCTGGAACCTCCTATCTGAAAATTTGAAAATTCTTAAAAAATTCGTCCAAAATCTTGATGTCTCCAATCTCTTGTTTTCTACGTTTTTTCCACGTGTCTTGATATCCAATGTATCCCTGCAAAGTTTGGTGAAGATCTGAGTATGTTGTTTTTGACCTTATCTGGAACATCCTTTCTGAAAATTTGAAAATTGTTAAAAAATTCGTCCAAAATCTTGATGTCTCCTATCTCTTGTTTTGTACGTTTTTTCCACGTGTCTTGACATCCAATGTATCCCTGCAAAGTTTGGTGAAGATCTGAGTATGTAGTTTTTGACCTTATCTGGAACCTCCCATCTGAAAATTTGAAAATTCTTAAAAAATTCGACCAATATCTTGATGTCTCCAATCTCTTGTTTTGTACGTTTTTTCCACGTGTCTTGACACATAATGTATCCATGCAAAGTTTGGTGAAGATCTGAGTATGTAGTTTTTGACCTTATATGGAACCTCCTATCTGAAAATTTAAAAATTCTTAAAAAATTCGTCCAAAATCTTGATGTCTCCAATCTCTTGTTTTGTACGTTTTTTCCACGTGTCTTGACATCCAATGTATCCCTGCAAAGTTTGGTGAAGATCTGAGTATGTAGTTTTTGATCTTATCTGGAACCTCCCATCTGAAAATTTGAAAATTCTTAAAAAATTCGACCAAAATCTTGATGTCTCCAATCTTTTGTTTTGTACGTTTTTTCCACGTGTCTTGACACATAATGTATCCCTGCAAAGTTTGGTGAAGATCTGAGTATGTAGTTTTTGACCTTATCTGGAACCTCCCATCTGAAAATTTGAAAATTCCTAAAAAATCCGTGCAAAATCTTGATGACCCCAATCTCTTGTTTTGTACGTTTTTTCCACGTGTCTTGACATCCAATGTATTCCTGCAATGTTTAGTGAAGATCTGAGTATGTAGTTTTTGACCTTATATGGAACCTCCTATCTGAAAATTTGAAAATTCTTAAAAAATTCGACCAAAATCTTGATGTTCCGAATCCTATGTTTTGTATGTTTTTTCCACGTGTCTTGACATCCAATGTATCCATGCAAAGTTTGGTGAAGATCTGAGTATGTCGTTTTTGACCTTATCTGGAACCTCCCATCTGAAAATTTGAAAATTCTTAAAAAATTCGTCGAAAATCTTGATGTCTCCAATCTTTTGTTTTGTACGTTTTTTCCACGTGTCTTGACATGCAAAGTATACCTGCAACGTTTGGTGAAGATCTGAGTATGTAGTTTTTGACCTTATCTGGAACCTCCTATCTGAAAATTTGAAAATTCTTCAAAAATTCGTCGAAAATCTTGATGTCTCCAATCTCTTGTTTTGTACGTTTTTTCCACGTGTCTTGACATCCAATGTATTCCTGCAATGTTTGGTGGAGATCTGAGTATGTAGTTTTAGACCTTATCTGGAACCTCCTATCTGAAAATTTGAAAATTCTTCAAAAATTCGTCCAAAATCTTGATGTCTCCAATCTCTTGTTTTGTACGTTTTTTCCACGTGTCTCGACCTCCAATGGATCCCTGCAAAGTTTGGTGAAGATCTGAGTATGTCGTTTTTGACCTTATCTGGAACATCCTTTCTGAAAATTTGAAAATTCTTAAAAAATTCGTCGAAAATCTTGATGTCTCCAATCTCTTGTTTTGTACGTTTTTTCCACGTGTCTTGACATCCAATGTATCCCTGCAAAGTTTGGTGAAGATCTGAGTATGTAGTTTTTGACCTTATATGGAACCTCCTATCTGAAAATTTGAAAATTCTTAAAAAATTCGTCCAAAATCTTGATGTCTCCAATCTCTTGTTTTGTACGTTTTTTCCACGTGTCTTGATATCCAATGTATCCCTGCAAAGTTTGGTGAAGATCTGAGTATGTTGTTTTTGACCTTATCTGGAACATCCTTTCTGAAAATTTGAAAATTGTTAAAAAATTCGTCCAAAATCTTGATGTCTCCTATCTCTTGTTTTGTACGTTTTTTCCACGTGTCTTGACATCCAATGTATCCCTGCAAAGTTTGGTGAAGATCTGAGTATGTAGTTTTTGACCTTATCTGGAACCTCCCATCTGAAAATTTGAAAATTCTTAAAAAATTCGACCAATATCTTGATGTCTCCAATCTCTTGTTTTGTACGTTTTTTCCACGTGTCTTGACACATAATGTATCCATGCAAAGTTTGGTGAAGATCTGAGTATGTAGTTTTTGACCTTATATGGAACCTCCTATCTGAAAATTTAAAAATTCTTAAAAAATTCGTCCAAAATCTTGATGTCTCCAATCTCTTGTTTTGTACGTTTTTTCCACGTGTCTTGACATCCAATGTATCCCTGCAAAGTTTGGTGAAGATCTGAGTATGTAGTTTTTGATCTTATCTGGAACCTCCCATCTGAAAATTTGAAAATTCTTAAAAAATTCGACCAAAATCTTGATGTCTCCAATCTTTTGTTTTGTACGTTTTTTCCACGTGTCTTGACACATAATGTATCCCTGCAAAGTTTGGTGAAGATCTGAGTATGTAGTTTTTGACCTTATCTGGAACCTCCCATCTGAAAATTTGAAAATTCCTAAAAAATCCGTGCAAAATCTTGATGACCCCAATCTCTTGTTTTGTACGTTTTTTCCACGTGTCTTGACATCCAATGTATTCCTGCAATGTTTAGTGAAGATCTGAGTATGTAGTTTTTGACCTTATATGGAACCTCCTATCTGAAAATTTGAAAATTCTTAAAAAATTCGACCAAAATCTTGATGTTCCGAATCCTATGTTTTGTATGTTTTTTCCACGTGTCTTGACATCCAATGTATCCATGCAAATTTGGTGAAGATCTGAGTATGTCGTTTTTGACCTTATCTGGAACCTCCCATCTGAAAATTTGAAAATTCTTAAAAAATTCGTCGAAAATCTTGATGTCTCCAATCTTTTGTTTTGTACGTTTTTTCCACGTGTCTTGACATGCAAAGTATACCTGCAACGTTTGGTGAAGATCTGAGTATGTAGTTTTTGACCTTATCTGGAACCTCCTATCTGAAAATTTGAAAGTTCTTCAAAAATTCGTCGAAAATCTTGATGTCTCCAATCTCTTGTTTTGTACGTTTTTTCCACGTGTCTTGACATCCAATGTATTCCTGCAATGTTTGGTGGAGATCTGAGTATGTAGTTTTAGACCTTATCTGGAACCTCCTATCTGAAAATTTGAAAATTCTTCAAAAATTCGTCCAAAATCTTGATGTCTCCAATCTCTAGTTTTGTACGTTTTTTCCACGTGTCTCGACCTCCAATGGATCCCTGCAAAGTTTGGTGAAGATCTGAGTATGTCGTTTTTGACCTTATCTGGAACATCCTTTCTGAAAATTTGAAAATTCTTAAAAAATTCGTCGAAAATCTTGATGTCTCCAATCTCTTGTTTTGTACGTTTTTTCCACGTGTCTTGACATCCAATGTATCCCTGCAAAGTTTGGTGAAGATCTGAGTATGTAGTTTTTGACCTTATATGGAACCTCCTATCTGAAAATTTGAAAATTCTTAAAAAATTCGTCCAAAATCTTGATGTCTCCAATCTCTTGTTTTGTACGTTTTTTCCACGTGTCTCGACATCCAATGGATCCCTGCAAAGTTTGGTGAAGATCTGAGTATGTCGTTTTTGACCTTATCTGGAACCTCCCATCTGAAAATTTGAAAATTCTTAAAAAATTCGTCGAAAATCTTGATGTCTCCGATCTCTTGTTTTGTACGTTTTTTCCACGTGTCTTGACATGCAAAGTATTCCTGCAAAGTTTGGTGAAGATCTGAGTATGTAGTTTTTGACCTCATCTGGAACCTCCTATCTGAAAATTTGAAAATTCTTAAAAAATTCGTCCAAAATCTTGATGTCTCCAATCTCTTGTTTTGTACGTTTTTTCCACGTGTCTTGACATCCAATGTATCCCTGCAATGTTTGGTGAAGATCTGAGTATGTAGTTTTTGACCTTATCTGGAACCTCCCATCTGAAAATTTGAAAATTCCTAAAAAATCCGTCCAAAATCTTGATGACCCCAATCTCTTGTTTTGTACTTTTTTTCCACGTGTCTCGACCTCCAATGTATCCCTGCAAAGTTTGGTGAAGATCTGAGTATGTAGTTTTTGACCTTATATGGAACCTCCTATCTGAAAATTTGAAAATTCTTAAAAAATTCGTCCAAAATCTTGATGTCACCAATCCTATGTTTTGTATGTTTTTTCCACGTGTCTTGACATCCAATGTATCCCTGCAAAGTTTGGTGAAGATCTGAGTATGTCTTTTTTGACCTTATCTGGAACCTCCCATCTGAAAATTTGAAAATTCTTAAAAAATTCGTCGAAAATCTTGATGTCTCCGATCTCTTGTTTTGTACGTTTTTTCCACGTGTCTTGACATGCAAAGTATTCCTGCAAAGTTTGGTGAAGATCTGAGTATGTAGTTTTTGACCTCATCTGGAACCTCCTATCTGAAAATTTGAAAATTCTTAAAAAATTCGTCCAAAATCTTGATGTCTCCAATCTCTTGTTTTGTACGTTTTTTCCACGTGTCTTGACATCCAATGTATCCCTGCAATGTTTGGTGAAGATCTGAGTATGTAGTTTTTGACCTTATCTGGAACCTCCCATCTGAAAATTTGAAAATTCCTAAAAAATCCGTCCAAAATCTTGATGACCCCAATCTCTTGTTTTGTACTTTTTTCCACGTGTCTTGACATCCAATGTATCCCTGCAAAGTATGGTGAAGATCTGAGTATGTAGTTTTTGATCTTATCTGGAACCTCCTATCTGAAAATTTGAAAATTCTTAAAAAATTCGTCCAAAATCTTGATGTCTCCAATCTCTTGTTTTGTACGTTTTTTCCACGTGTCTTGATATCCAATGTATCCCTGCAAAGTTTGGTGAAGATCTGAGTATGTTGTTTTTGACCTTATCTGGAACATCCTTTCTGAAAATTTGAAAATTGTTAAAAAATTCGTCCAAAATCTTGATGTCTCCAATCTCTTGTTTTGTACGTTTTTTCCACGTGTCTTGACATCCAATGTATCCCTGCAAAGTTTGGTGAAGATCTGAGTATGTAGTTTTTGACCTTATCTGGAACCTCCCAACTGAAAATTTGAAAATTCTTAAAAAATTCGACCAATATCTTGATGTCTCCAATCTCTTGTTTTGTACGTTTTTTCCACGTGTCTTGACACATAATGTATCCATGCAAAGTTTGGTGAAGATCTGAGTATGTAGTTTTTGACCTTATATGGAACCTCCTATCTGAAAATTTAAAAATTCTTAAAAAATTCGTCCAAAATCTTGATGTCTCCAATCTCTTGTTTTGTACGTTTTTTCCACGTGTCTTGACATCCAATGTATCCCTGCAAAGTTTGGTGAAGATCTGAGTATGTAGTTTTTGACCATATCTGGAACCTCCCATCTGAAAATTTGAAAATTCTTAAAAAATTCGACCAAAATCTTGATGTCTCCAATCTTTTGTTTTGTACGTTTTTTCCACGTGTCTTGACACATAATGTATCCATGCAAAGTTTGGTGAAGATCTGAGTATGTAGTTTTTGACCTTATATGGAACCTCCTATCTGAAAATTTGAAAATTCTTAAAAAATTCGTCCAAAATCTTGATGTCTCCAATGTCTTGTTTTGTACGTTTTTTCCACGTGTCTTGACATCCAATGTATCCCTGCAAAGTTTGGTGAAGATCTGAGTATGTAGTTTTTGACCTTATCTGGAACCTCCCATCTGAAAATTTGAAAATTCCTAAAAAATCCGTGCAAAATCTTGATGACCCCAATCTCTTGTTTTGTACGTTTTTTCCACGTGTCTTGACATCCAATGTATTCCTGCAATGTTTGGTGAAGATCTGAGTATGTAGTTTTTGACCTTATATGGAACCTCCTATCTGAAAATTTGAAAATTCTTAAAAAATTCGACCAAAATCTTGATGTTCCGAATCCTATGTTTTGTATGTTTTTTCCACGTGTCTTGACATCCAATGTATCCATGCAAAGTTTGGTGAAGATCTGAGTATGTAGTTTTTGACCTTATATTGAACCTCCCATCTGAAAATTTGAAAATTCTTAAAAAATTCGTCCAAAATCTTGATGACCCCAATCTCTTGTTTTGTACGTTTTTTCCACGTGTCTTGACATCCAAAGTATCCCTGCAAAGTTTGGTGAAGATCTGAGTATGTAGTTTTTGACCTTATATTGAACCTCCCATCTGAAAATTTGAAAATTCTTAAAAAATTCGTCCAAAATCTTGATGTCTCCAATCTCTTGTTTTGTACGTTTTTTCCACGTGTCTTGACATCCAATGTATCCATGCAAAGTTTGGTGAAGATCTGAGTATGTCGTTTTTGACCTTATCTGGAACCTCCCATCTGAAAATTTGAAAATTCTTAAAAAATTCGTCGAAAATCTTGATGTCTCCAATCTTTTGTTTTGTACGTTTTTTCCACTTGTCTTGACATCCAATGTATCCCTGCAAAGTTTGGTGAAGATCTGAGTATGTAGTTTTTGACCTTATATGGAACCTCCTATCTGAAAATTTGAAAATTCTTAAAAAATTCGTCCAAAATCTTGATGTCTCCAATCTCTTGTTTTGTACGTTTTTTCCACGTGTCTCGACCTCCAATGGATCCCTGCAAAGTTTGGTGAAGATCTGAGTATGTCGTTTTTGACCTTATCTGGAACCTCCCATCTGAAAATTTGAAAATTCTTAAAAAATTCGTCGAAAATCTTGATGTCTCCGATCTCTTGTTTTGTACGTTTTTTCCACGTGTCTTGACATGCAAAGTATTCCTGCAAAGTTTGGTGAAGATCTGAGTATGTAGTTTTTGACCTCATCTGCAACCTCCTATCTGAAAATTTGAAAATTCTTAAAAAATTCGTCCAAAATCTTGATGTCTCCAATCTCTTGTTTTGTACGTTTTTTCCACGTGTCTTGACATCCAATGTATCCCTGCAATGTTTGGTGAAGATCTGAGTATGTAGTATTTGACCTTATCTGGAACCTCCCATCTGAAAATTTGAAAATTCCTAAAAAATCCGTCCAAAATCTTGATGACCCCAATCTCTTGTTTTGTACTTTTTTTCCACGTGTCTCGACCTCCAATGTATCCCTGCAAAGTTTGGTGAAGATCTGAGTATGTAGTTTTTGACCTTATATGGAACCTCCTATCTGAAAATTTGAAAATTCTTAAAAAATTCGTCCAAAATCTTGATGTCACCAATCCTATGTTTTGTATGTTTTTTCCACGTGTCTTGACATCCAATGTATCCCTGCAATGTTTGGTGGAGATCTGAGTATGTAGTTTTTGACCTTATCTGGGACCTCCTATCAGAAAATTTGAAAATTCTTCAAAAATTCGTCCAAAATCTTGATGTCTCCAATCTCTTGTTTTGTACGTTTTTTCCACGTGTCTCGACCTCCAATGTATCCCTGCAAAGTTTGGTGAAGATCTGAGTATGTCGTTTTTGACCTTATCTGGAACATCCTTTCTGAAAATTTGAAAATTCTTAAAAAATTCGTCGAAAATCTTGATGTCTCCAATCTCTTGTTTTGTACGTTTTTTCCACGTGTCTTGACATCCAATGTATCCCTGCAAAGTTTGGTGAAGATCTGAGTATGTAGTTTTTGACCTTATATGGAACCTCCTTTCTGAAAATTTGAAAATTCTCAAAAAATTCGTCCATAATCTTGATGTCTCCAATCTCTTGTTTTGTACGTTTTTTCCACGTGTCTTGACATCCAATGTATCCCTGCAAAGTTTGGTGAAGATCTGAGTATGTAGTTTTTGACCTTATCTGGAACCTCCCATCTGAAAATTTGAAAATTCTTAAAAAATTCGACCAAAATCTTGATGTCTCCAATCTCTTGTTTTGTACGTTTTTTCCACGTGTCTTGACATCCAATGTATCCCTGCAAAGTTTGGTGAAGATCTGAGTATGTAGTTTTTGACCTTATATTGAACCTCCCATCTGAAAATTTGAAAATTCTTAAAAAATTCGTCCAAAATCTTGATGACCCCAATCTCTTGTTTTGTACGTTTTTTCCACGTGTCTTGACATCCAAAGTATCCCTGCAAAGTTTGGTGAAGATCTGAGTCTGTAGTTTTTGACCTTATATTGAACCTCCCATCTGAAAATTTGAAAATTCTTAAAAAATTCGTCCAAAATCTTGATGTCTCCAATCTCTTGTTTTGTACGTTTTTTCCACGTGTCTTGACATCCAATGTATCCATGCAAAGTTTGGTGAAGATCTGAGTATGTCGTTTTTGACCTTATCTGGAACCTCCCATCTGAAAATTTGAAAATTCTTAAAAAATTCGTCGAAAATCTTGATGTCTCCAATCTTTTGTTTTGTACGTTTTTTCCACGTGTCTTGACATGCAAAGTATCCCTGCAACGTTTGGTGAAGATCTGAGTATGTAGTTTTTGACCTTATCTGGAACCTCCTATCTGAAAATTTGAAAATTCTTAAAAAATTCGTCGAAAATCTTGATGTCTCCAATCTCTTGTTTTGTACGTTTTTTCCACGTGTCTTGACATCCAATGTATTCCTGCAATGTTTGGTGGAGATCTGAGTATGTAGTTTTAGACCTTATCTGGAACCTCCTATCTGAAAATTTGAAAATTCTTCAAAAATTCGTCCAAAATCTTGATGTCTCCAATCTCTTGTTTTGTACGTTTTTTCCACGTGTCTCGACCTCCAATGGATCCCTGCAAAGTTTGGTGAAGATCTGAGTATGTCGTTTTTGACCTTATCTGGAACATCCTTTCTGAAAATTTGAAAATTCTTAAAAAATTCGTCGAAAATCTTGATGTCTCCAATCTCTTGTTTTGTACGTTTTTTCCACGTGTCTTGACATCCAATGGATCCCTGCAAAGTTTGGTGAAGATCTGAGTATGTCGTTTTTGACCTTATCTGGAACATCCTTTCTGAAAATTTGAAAATTCTTAAAAAATTCGTCGAAAATCTTGATGTCTCCAATCTCTTGTTTTGTACGTTTTTTCCACGTGTCTTGACATCCAATGTATCCCTGCAAAGTTTGGTGAAGATCTGAGTATGTAGTTTTTGACCTTATATTGAACCTCCCATCTGAAAATTTGAAAATTCTTAAAAAATTCGTCCAAAATCTTGATGACCCCAATCTCTTGTTTTGTACGTTTTTTCCACGTGTCTTGACATCCAAAGTATCCCTGCAAAGTTTGGTGAAGATCTGAGTATGTAGTTTTTGACCTTATATTGAACCTCCCATCTGAAAATTTGAAAATTCTTCAAAAATTCGTCCAAAATCTTGATGTCTCCAATCTCTTGTTTTGTACGTTTTTTCCACGTGTCTTGACATCCAATGTATTCCTGCAATCTTTGGTGGAGATCTGAGTATGTAGTTTTAGACCTTATCTGGAACCTCCTATCTGAAAATTTGAAAATTCTTCAAAAATTCGTCCAAAATCTTGATGTCTCCAATCTCTTGTTTTGTACGTTTTTTCCACGTGTCTCGACCTCCAATTGATCCCTGCAAAGTTTGGTGAAGATCTGAGTATGTCGTTTTTGACCTTATCTGGAACATCCTTTCTGAAAATTTGAAAATTCTCAAAAAATTCGTCCAAAATCTTGATGTCTCCAATCTCTTGTTTTGTACGTTTTTTCCACGTGTCTCGACCTCCAATGGATCCCTGCAAAGTTTGGTGAAGATCTGAGTATGTCGTTTTTGACCTTATCTGGAACATCCTTTCTGAAAATTTGAAAATTCTTAAAAAATTCGTCGAAAATCTTGATGTCTCCAATCTCTTGTTTTGTACGTTTTTTCCACGTGTCTTGACATCCAATGTATCCCTGCAAAGTTTGGTGAAGATCTGAGTATGTAGTTTTTGACCTTATATTGAACCTCCCATCTGAAAATTTGAAAATTCTTAAAAAATTCGTCCAAAATCTTGATGACCCCAATCTCTTGTTTTGTACGTTTTTTCCACGTGTCTTGACATCCAAAGTATCCCTGCAAAGTTTGGTGAAGATCTGAGTATGTAGTTTTTGACCTTATATTGAACCTCCCATCTGAAAATTTGAAAATTCTTAAAAAATTCGTCGAAAATCTTGATGTCTCCAATCTCTTGTTTTGTACGTTTTTTCCACGTGTCTTGACATCCAATGTATCCATGCAAAGTTTGGTGAAGATCTGAGTATGTCGTTTTTGACCTTATCTGGAACCTCCCATCTGAAAATTTGAAAATTCTTAAAAAATTCGTCGAAAATCTTGATGTCTCCAATCTTTTGTTTTGTACGTTTTTTCCACGTGTCTTGACATGCAAAGTATCCCTGCAACGTTTGGTGAAGATCTGAGTATGTAGTTTTTCACCTTATCTGGAACCTCCTATCTGAAAATTTGAAAATTCTTCAAAAATTCGTCGAAAATCTTGATGTCTCCAATCTCTTGTTTTGTACGTTTTTTCCACGTGTCTTGACATCCAATGTATTCCTGCAATGTTTGGTGGAGATCTGAGTATGTAGTTTTAGACCTTATCTGGAACCTCCTATCTGAAAATTTGAAAATTCTTCAAAAATTCGTCCCAAATTTTGATGTCTCCAATCTCTTGTTTTGTACGTTTTTTCCACGTGTCTCGACCTCCAATGGATCCCTGCAAGGTTTGGTGAAGATCTGAGTATGTCGTTTTTGACCTTATCTGGAACATCCTTTCTGAAAATTTGAAAATTCTTAAAAAATTCGTCAAAAATCTTGATGTCTCCAATCTCTTGTTTTGTACGTTTTTTCCACGTGTCTTGACATCCAATGTATCCCTGCAAAGTTTGGTGAAGATCTGAGTATGTAGTTTTTGACCTTATATGGAACCTCCTATCTGAAAATTTGAAAATTCTTAAAAAATTCGTCCAAAATCTTGATGTCTCCAATCTCTTGTTTTGTACGTTTTTTCCACGTGTCTCGACCTCCAATGGATCCCTGCAAAGTTTGGTGAAGATCTGAGTATGTCGTTTTTGACCTTATCTGGAACCTCCTATCTGAAAATTTGAAAATTCTTAAAAAATTCGTCGAAAATCTTGATGTCTCCGATCTCTTGTTTTGTACGTTTTTTCCACGTGTCTTGACATGCAAAGTATTCCTGCAAAGTTTGGTGAAGATCTGAGTATGTAGTTTTTGACCTCATCTGGAACCTCCTATCTGAAAATTTGAAAATTCTTAAAAAATCCGTGCAAAATCTTGATGACCCCAATCTCTTGTTTTGTACGTTTTTTCCACGTGTCTTGACATCCAATGTATTCCTGCAATGTTTGGTGAAGATCTGAGTATGTAGTTTTTGACCTTATATGGAACCTCCTATCTGAAAATTTGAAAATTCTTAAAAAATTCGACCAAAATCTTGATGTTCCGAATCCTATGTTTTGTATGTTTTTTCCACGTGTCTTGACATCCAATGTATCCATGCAAAGTTTGGTGAAGATCTGAGTATGTAGTTTTTGACCTTATATTGAACCTCCCATCTGAAAATTTGAAAATTCTTAAAAAATTCGTCCAAAATCTTGATGACCCCAATCTCTTGTTTTGTACGTTTTTTCCACGTGTCTTGACATCCAAAGTATCCCTGCAAAGTTTGGTGAAGATCTGAGTATGTAGTTTTTGACCTTATATGGAACCTCCTTTCTGAAAATTTGAGAATTCTTAAAAAATTCGTCCAAAATCTTGATGTCTCCAATCTCTTGTTTTGTACGTTTTTTCCACGTGTCTTGACATCCAATGTATCCCTGCAAAGTTTGGTGAAGATCTGAGTATGTAGTTTTTGACCTTATCTGGAACATCCTTTCTGAAAATTTGAAAATTGTTAAAAAATTCGTCCAAAATCTTGATGTCTCCAATCTCTTTTTTGTACGTTTTTTCCACGTGTCTTGACATCCAATGTATCCCTGCAAAGTTTGGTGAAGATCTGAGTATGTAGTTTTTGACCTTATCTGGAACCTCCCATCTGAAAATTTGAAAATTCTTAAAAAATTCGACCAAAATCTTGATGTCTCCAATCTTTTGTTTTATACGTTTTTTCCACGTGTCTTGACACATAATGTATCCCTGCAGAGTTTGGTGAAGATCTGAGTATGTAGTTTTTGACCTTATATGGAACCTCCTATCTGAAAATTTGAAAATTCTTAAAAAATTCGTCCAAAATCTTGATGTCTCCAATCTCTTGTTTTGTACGTTTTTTCCACGTGTCTTGACATCCAATGTATCCCTGCAAAGTTTGGTGAAGATCTGAGTATGTAGTTTTTGACCTTATCTGGAACCTCCCATCTGAAAATTTGAAAATTCCTAAAAAATCCGTGCAAAATCTTGATGACCCCAATCTCTTGTTTTGTACGTTTTTTCCACGTGTCTTGACATCCAATGTATTCCTGCAATGTTTGGTGAAGATCTGAGTATGTAGTTTTTGACCTTATATGGAACCTCCTATCTGAAAATTTGAAAATTCTTAAAAAATTCGACCAAAATCTTGATGTTCCGAATCCTATGTTTTGTATGTTTTTTCCACGTGTCTTGACATCCAATGTATCCATGCAAAGTTTGGTGAAGATCTGAGTATGTAGTTTTTGACCTTATATTGAACCTCCCATCTGAAAATTTGAAAATTCTTAAAAAATTCGTCCAAAATCTTGATGACCCCAATCTCTTGTTTTGTACGTTTTTTCCACGTGTCTTGACATCCAAAGTATCCCTGCAAAGTTTGGTGAAGATCTGAGTATGTAGTTTTTGACCTTATATTGAACCTCCCATCTGAAAATTTGAAAATTCTTAAAAAATTCGTCCAAAATCTTGATGTCTCCAATCTCTTGTTTTGTACGTTTTTTCCACGTGTCTTGACATCCAATGTATCCATGCAAAGTTTGGTGAAGATCTGAGTATGTCGTTTTTGACCTTATCTGGAACCTCCCATCTGAAAATTTGAAAATTCTTAAAAAATTCGTCCAAAATCTTGATGTCTCCAATCTTTTGTTTTGTACGTTTTTTCCACGTGTCTTGACATGCAAAGTATCCCTGCAACGTTTGGTGAAGATCTGAGTATGTAGTTTTTGACCTTATCTGGAACCTCCTATCTGAAAATTTGAAAATTCTTAAAAAATTCGTCGAAAATCTTGATGTCTCCAATCTCTTGTTTTGTACGTTTTTTCCACGTGTCTTGACATCCAATGTATTCCTGCAATGTTTGGTGGAGATCTGAGTATGTAGTTTTAGACCTTATCTGGAACCTCCTATCTGAAAATTTGAAAATTCTTCAAAAATTCGTCCAAAATCTTGATGTCTCCAATCTCTTGTTTTGTACGTTTTTTCCACGTGTCTCGACCTCCAATGGATCCCTGCAAAGTTTGGTGAAGATCTGAGTATGTCGTTTTTGACCTTATCTGGAACATCCTTTCTGAAAATTTGAAAATTGTTAAAAAATTCGTCCAAAATCTTGATGTCTCCAATCTCTTTTTTGTACGTTTTTTCCACGTGTCTTGACATCCAATGTATCCCTGCAAAGTTTGGTGAAGATCTGAGTATGTAGTTTTTGACCTTATCTGGAACCTCCCATCTGAAAATTTGAAAATTCTTAAAAAATTCGACCAAAATCTTGATGTCTCCAATCTTTTGTTTTGTACGTTTTTTCCACGTGTCTTGACACATAATGTATCCATGCAAAGTTTGGTGAAGATCTGAGTATGTAGTTTTTGACCTTATATGGAACCTCCTATCTGAAAATTTGAAAATTCTTAAAAAATTCGTCCAAAATCTTGATGTCTCCAATCTCTTGTTTTGTACGTTTTTTCCACGTGTCTTGACATCCAATGTATCCCTGCAATGTTTGGTGAAGATCTGAGTATGTAGTTTTTGACCTTATATGGAACCTCCTATCTGAAAATTTGAAAATTCTTAAAAAATTCGACCAAAATCTTGATGTCTCCAATCTCTTGTTTTGTACGTTTTTTCCACGTGTCTTGACATCCAATGTATCCCTGCAAAGTTTGGTGAAGATCTGAGTATGTAGTTTTTGACCTTATATTGAACCTCCCATCTGAAAATTTGAAAATTCTTAAAAAATTCGTCCAAAATCTTGCTGTCTCCAATCTCTTGTTTTGTACGTTTTTTCCACGTGTCTTGATATCCAATGTATCCCAGCAAAGTTTGGTGAAGATCTGAGTATGTAGTTTTTGACCTTATATGGAACCTCCTATCTGAAAATTTGAAAATTCTTAAAAAATTCGACCAAAATCTTGATGTTCCGAATCCTATGTTTTGTATGTTTTTTCCACGTGTCTTGACATGCAAAGTATTCCTGCAAAGTTTGGTGAAGATCTGAGTATGTAGTTTTTGACCTTATCTGGAACCTCCTATCTGAAAATTTGAAAATTCTTAAAAAATTCGTCGAAAATCTTGATGTCTCCGATCTCTTGTTTTGTACGTTTTTTCCACGTGTCTTGACATGCAAAGTATTCCTGCAAAGTTTGGTGAAGATCTGAGTATGTAGTTTTTGACCTTATCTGGAACCTCCCATCTGAAAATTTGAAAATTCCTAAAAAATCCGTCCAAAATCTTGATGACCCCAATCTCTTGTTTTGTACGTTTTTTCCACGTGTCTTGACATCCAAAGTATCCCTGCAAAGTTTGGTGAAGATCTGAGTATGTAGTTTTTGACCTTATATGGAACCTCCTTTCTGAAAATTTGAGAATTCTTAAAAAATTCGTCCAAAATCTTGATGTCTCCAATCTCTTGTTTTGTACGTTTTTTCCACGTGTCTTGACATCCAATGTATCCCTGCAAAGTTTGGTGAAGATCTGAGTATGTAGTTTTTGACCTTATCTGGAACATCCTTTCTGAAAATTTGAAAATTGTTAAAAAATTCGTCCAAAATCTTGATGTCTCCAATCTCTTTTTTGTACGTTTTTTCCACGTGTCTTGACATCCAATGTATCCCTGCAAAGTTTGGTGAAGATCTGAGTATGTAGTTTTTGACCTTATCTGGAACCTCCCATCTGAAAATTTGAAAATTCTTAAAAAATTCGACCAAAATCTTGATGTCTCCAATCTTTTGTTTTATACGTTTTTTCCACGTGTCTTGACACATAATGTATCCCTGCAGAGTTTGGTGAAGATCTGAGTATGTAGTTTTTGACCTTATATGGAACCTCCTATCTGAAAATTTGAAAATTCTTAAAAAATTCGTCCAAAATCTTGATGTCTCCAATCTCTTGTTTTGTACGTTTTTTCCACGTGTCTTGACATCCAATGTATCCCTGCAAAGTTTGGTGAAGATCTGAGTATGTAGTTTTTGACCTTATCTGGAACCTCCCATCTGAAAATTTGAAAATTCCTAAAAAATCCGTGCAAAATCTTGATGACCCCAATCTCTTGTTTTGTACGTTTTTTCCACGTGTCTTGACATCCAATGTATTCCTGCAATGTTTGGTGAAGATCTGAGTATGTAGTTTTTGACCTTATATGGAACCTCCTATCTGAAAATTTGAAAATTCTTAAAAAATTCGACCAAAATCTTGATGTTCCGAATCCTATGTTTTGTATGTTTTTTCCACGTGTCTTGACATCCAATGTATCCATGCAAAGTTTGGTGAAGATCTGAGTATGTAGTTTTTGACCTTATATTGAACCTCCCATCTGAAAATTTGAAAATTCTTAAAAAATTCGTCCAAAATCTTGATGACCCCAATCTCTTGTTTTGTACGTTTTTTCCACGTGTCTTGACATCCAAAGTATCCCTGCAAAGTTTGGTGAAGATCTGAGTATGTAGTTTTTGACCTTATATTGAACCTCCCATCTGAAAATTTGAAAATTCTTAAAAAATTCGTCCAAAATCTTGATGTCTCCAATCTCTTGTTTTGTACGTTTTTTCCACGTGTCTTGACATCCAATGTATCCATGCAAAGTTTGGTGAAGATCTGAGTATGTCGTTTTTGACCTTATCTGGAACCTCCCATCTGAAAATTTGAAAATTCTTAAAAAATTCGTCCAAAATCTTGATGTCTCCAATCTTTTGTTTTGTACGTTTTTTCCACGTGTCTTGACATGCAAAGTATCCCTGCAACGTTTGGTGAAGATCTGAGTATGTAGTTTTTGACCTTATCTGGAACCTCCTATCTGAAAATTTGAAAATTCTTCAAAAATTCGTCGAAAATCTTGATGTCTCCAATCTCTTGTTTTGTACGTTTTTTCCACGTGTCTTGACATCCAATGTATTCCTGCAATGTTTGGTGGAGATCTGAGTATGTAGTTTTAGACCTTATCTGGAACCTCCTTTCTGAAAATTTGAAAATTGTTAAAAAATTCGTCCAAAATCTTGATGTCTCCAATCTCTTTTTTGTACGTTTTTTCCACGTGTCTTGACATCCAATGTATCCCTGCAAAGTTTGGTGAAGATCTGAGTATGTAGTTTTTGACCTTATCTGGAACCTCCCATCTGAAAATTTGAAAATTCTTAAAAAATTCGACCAAAATCTTGATGTCTCCAATCTTTTGTTTTATACGTTTTTTCCACGTGTCTTGACACATAATGTATCCCTGCAGAGTTTGGTGAAGATCTGAGTATGTAGTTTTTGACCTTATATGGAACCTCCTATCTGAAAATTTGAAAATTCTTAAAAAATTCGTCCAAAATCTTGATGTCTCCAATCTCTTGTTTTGTACGTTTTTTCCACGTGTCTTGACATCCAATGTATCCCTGCAAAGTTTGGTGAAGATCTGAGTATGTAGTTTTTGACCTTATCTGGAACCTCCCATCTGAAAATTTGAAAATTCCTAAAAAATCCGTGCAAAATCTTGATGACCCCAATCTCTTGTTTTGTACGTTTTTTCCACGTGTCTTGACATCCAATGTATTCCTGCAATGTTTGGTGAAGATCTGAGTATGTAGTTTTTGACCTTATATGGAACCTCCTATCTGAAAATTTGAAAATTCTTAAAAAATTCGACCAAAATCTTGATGTTCCGAATCCTATGTTTTGTATGTTTTTTCCACGTGTCTTGACATCCAATGTATCCATGCAAAGTTTGGTGAAGATCTGAGTATGTAGTTTTTGACCTTATATTGAACCTCCCATCTGAAAATTTGAAAATTCTTAAAAAATTCGTCCAAAATCTTGATGACCCCAATCTCTTGTTTTGTACGTTTTTTCCACGTGTCTTGACATCCAAAGTATCCCTGCAAAGTTTGGTGAAGATCTGAGTATGTAGTTTTTGACCTTATATTGAACCTCCCATCTGAAAATTTGAAAATTCTTAAAAAATTCGTCCAAAATCTTGATGTCTCCAATCTCTTGTTTTGTACGTTTTTTCCACGTGTCTTGACATCCAATGTATCCATGCAAAGTTTGGTGAAGATCTGAGTATGTCGTTTTTGACCTTATCTGGAACCTCCCATCTGAAAATTTGAAAATTCTTAAAAAATTCGTCCAAAATCTTGATGTCTCCAATCTTTTGTTTTGTACGTTTTTTCCACGTGTCTTGACATGCAAAGTATCCCTGCAACGTTTGGTGAAGATCTGAGTATGTAGTTTTTGACCTTATCTGGAACCTCCTATCTGAAAATTTGAAAATTCTTCAAAAATTCGTCGAAAATCTTGATGTCTCCAATCTCTTGTTTTGTACGTTTTTTCCACGTGTCTTGACATCCAATGTATTCCTGCAATGTTTGGTGGAGATCTGAGTATGTAGTTTTAGACCTTATCTGGAACCTCCTATCTGAAAATTTGAAAATTCTTCAAAAATTCGTCCAAAATCTTGATGTCTCCAATCTCTTGTTTTGTACGTTTTTTCCACGTGTCTCGACCTCCAATGGATCCCTGCAAAGTTTGGTGAAGATCTGAGTATGTCGTTTTTGACCTTATCTGGAACATCCTTTCTGAAAATTTGAAAATTGTTAAAAAATTCGTCCAAAATCTTGATGTCTCCAATCTCTTTTTTGTACGTTTTTTCCACGTGTCTTGACATCCAATGTATCCCTGCAAAGTTTGGTGAAGATCTGAGTATGTAGTTTTTGACCTTATCTGGAACCTCCCATCTGAAAATTTGAAAATTCTTAAAAAATTCGACCAAAATCTTGATGTCTCCAATCTTTTGTTTTGTACGTTTTTTCCACGTGTCTTGACACATAATGTATCCATGCAAAGTTTGGTGAAGATCTGAGTATGTAGTTTTTGACCTTATATGGAACCTCCTATCTGAAAATTTGAAAATTCTTAAAAAATTCGACCAAAATCTTGATGTCTCCAATCTCTTGTTTTGTACGTTTTTTCCACGTGTCTTGACATCCAATGTATCCCTGCAAAGTTTGGTGAAGATCTGAGTATGTAGTTTTTGACCTTATATTGAACCTCCCATCTGAAAATTTGAAAATTCTTAAAAAATTCGTCCAAAATCTTGCTGTCTCCAATCTCTTGTTTTGTACGTTTTTTCCACGTGTCTTGATATCCAATGTATCCCAGCAAAGTTTGGTGAAGATCTGAGTATGTAGTTTTTGACCTTATATGGAACCTCCTATCTGAAAATTTGAAAATTCTTAAAAAATTCGACCAAAATCTTGATGTTCCGAATCCTATGTTTTGTATGTTTTTTCCACGTGTCTTGACATGCAAAGTATTCCTGCAAAGTTTGGTGAAGATCTGAGTATGTAGTTTTTGACCTTATCTGGAACCTCCTATCTGAAAATTTGAAAATTCTTAAAAAATTCGTCGAAAATCTTGATGTCTCCGATCTCTTGTTTTGTACGTTTTTTCCACGTGTCTTGACATGCAAAGTATTCCTGCAAAGTTTGGTGAAGATCTGAGTATGTAGTTTTTGACCTTATCTGGAACCTCCCATCTGAAAATTTGAAAATTCCTAAAAAATCCGTCCAAAATCTTGATGACCCCAATCTCTTGTTTTGTACGTTTTTTCCACGTGTCTTGACATCCAATGTATCCCTGCAATGTTTGGTGAAGATCTGAGTATGTAGTTTTTGACCTTATCTGGAACCTCCCATCTGAAAATTTGAAAATTCTTAAAAAATTCGTCGAAAATCTTGATGTCTCCAATCTTTTGTTTTGTACGTTTTTTCCACGTGTCTTGACATGCAAAGTATCCCTGCAACGTTTGGTGAAGATCTGAGTATGTAGTTTTTGACCTTATCTGGAACCTCCTATCTGAAAATTTGAAAATTCTTCAAAAATTCTTCGAAAATCTTGATGTCTCCAATCTCTTGTTTTGTACGTTTTTTTCACGTGTCTTCACATCCAATGTATTCCTGCAATGTTTGGTGGAGATCTGAGTATGTAGTTTTAGACCTTATCTGGAACCTCCTATCTGAAAATTTGAAAATTCTTCAAAAATTCGTCGAAAATCTTGATGTCTCCAATCTCTTTTTTGTACGTTTTTTCCACGTGTCTTGACATCCAATGTATCCCTGCAAAGTTTGGTGAAGATCTGAGTATGTCGTTTTTGACCTTATCTGGAACATCCTTTCTGAAAATTTGAAAATTCTTAAAAAATTCGTCGAAAATCTTGATGTCTCCAATCTCTTGTTTTGTACGTTTTTTCCACGTGTCTTGACATCCAATGTATCCCTGCAAAGTTTCGTGAAGATCTGAGTATGTAGTTTTTGACCTTATATGGAACCTCCTATCTGAAAATTTGAAAATTCTTAAAAAATTCGTCCAAAATCTTGATGTCTCCAATCTCTTGTTTTGTACGTTTTTTCCACGTGTCTCGACCTCCAATGGATCCCTGCAAAGTTTGGTGAAGATCTGAGTATGTCGTTTTTGACCTTATCTGGAACCTCCCATCTGAAAATTTGAAAATTCTTAAAAAATTCGTCGAAAATCTTGATGTCTCCGATCTCTTGTTTTGTACGTTTTTTCCACGTGTCTTGACATGCAAAGTATTCCTGCAAAGTTTGGTGAAGATCTGAGTATGTAGTTTTTGACCTCATCTGGAACCTCCTATCTGAAAATTTGAAAATTCTTAAAAAATTCGTCCAAAATCTTGATGTCTCCAATCTCTTGTTTTGTACGTTTTTTTCCACGTGTCTTGACATCCAATGTATCCCTGCAATGTTTGGTGAAGATCTGAGTATGTAGTTTTTGACCTTATCTGGAACCTCCCATCTGAAAATTTGAAAATTCCTAAAAAATCCGTCCAAAATCTTGATGACCCCAATCTCTTGTTTTGTACTTTTTTTCCACGTGTCTCGACCTCCAATGTATCCCTGCAAAGTTTGGTGAAGATCTGAGTATGTAGTTTTTGACCTTATATGGAACCTCCTATGTGAAAATTTGAAAATTCTTAAAAAATTCGTCCAAAATCTTGATGTCACCAATCCTATGTTTTGTATGTTTTTTCCACGTGTCTTGACATCCAATGTATCCATGCAAAGTTTGGTGAAGATCTGAGTATGTCGTTTTTGACCTTATCTGGAACCTCCCATCTGAAAATTTGAAAATTCTTAAAAAATTCGTCGAAAATCTTGATGTCTCCGATCTCTTGTTTTGTACGTTTTTTCCACGTGTCTTGACATGCAAAGTATTCCTGCAAAGTTTGGTGAAGATCTGAGTATGTAGTTTTTGACCTCATCTGGAACCTCCTATCTGAAAATTTGAAAATTCTTAAAAAATTCGTCCAAAATCTTGATGTCTCCAATCTCTTGTTTTGTACGTTTTTTCCACGTGTCTTGACATCCAATGTATCCCTGCAATGTTTGGTGAAGATCTGAGTATGTAGTTTTTGACCTTATCTGGAACCTCCCATCTGAAAATTTGAAAATTCCTAAAAAATCCGTCCAAAATCTTGATGACCCCAATCTCTTGTTTTGTACTTTTTTCCACGTGTCTTGACATCCAATGTATCCCTGCAAAGTTTGGTGAAGATCTGAGTATGTAGTTTTTGATCTTATCTGGAACCTCCTATCTGAAAATTTGAAAATTCTTAAAAAATTCGTCCAAAATCTTGATGTCTCCAATCTCTTGTTTTGTACGTTTTTTCCACGTGTCTTGATAACCAAAGTATCCCTGCAAAGTTTGGTGAAGATCTGAGTATGTTGTTTTTGACCTTATCTGGAACATCCTTTCTGAAAATTTGAAAATTGTTAAAAAATTCGTCCAAAATCTTGATGTCTCCTATCTCTTGTTTTGTACGTTTTTTCCACGTGTCTTGACATCCAATGTATCCCTGCAAAGTTTGGTGAAGATCTGAGTATGTAGTTTTTGACCTTATCTGGAACCTCCCATCTGAAAATTTGAAAATTCTTAAAAAATTCGACCAATATCTTGATGTCTCCAATCTCTTGTTTTGTACGTTTTTTCCACGTGTCTTGACACATAATGTATCCATGCAAAGTTTGGTGAAGATCTGAGTATGTAGTTTTTGACCTTATATGGAACCTCCTATCTGAAAATTTAAAAATTCTTAAAAAATTCGTCCAAAATCTTGATGTCTCCAATCTCTTGTTTTGTACGTTTTTTCCACGTGTCTTGACATCCAATGTATCCCTGCAAAGTTTGGTGAAGATCTGAGTATGTCGTTTTTGACCTTATCTGGAAACTCCCATCTGAAAATTTGAAAATTCTTAAAAAATTCGACCAAAATCTTGATGTCTCCAATCTTTTGTTTTGTACGTTTTTTCCACGTGTCTTGACACATAATGTATCCATGCAAAGTTTGGTGAAGATCTGAGTATGTAGTTTTTGACCTTATATGGAACCTCCCATCTGAAAATTTGAAAATTCTTAAAAAATTCGTCCAAAATCTTGATGTCTCCAATCTCTTGTTTTGTACGTTTTTTCCACGTGTCTTGACATCCAATGTATCCCTGCAAAGTTTGGTGAAGATCTGAGTATGTAGTTTTTGACCTTATCTGGAACCTCCCATCTGAAAATTTGAAAATTCTTAAAAAATCCGTGCAAAATCTTGATGACCCCAATCTCTTGTTTTGTACGTTTTTTCCACGTGTCTTGACATCCAATGTATCCATGCAAAGTTTGGTGAAGATCTGAGTATGTCGTTTTTGACCTTATCTGGAACCTCCCATCTGAAAATTTGAAAATTCTTAAAAAATTCGTCGAAAATCTTGATGTCTCCAATCTCTTGTTTTGTACGTTTTATCCACGTGTCTTGACATGCAAAGTATCCCTGCAACGTTTGGTGAAGATCTGAGTATGTAGTTTTTGACCTTATCTGGAACCTCCCATCTGAAAATTTGAAAATTCCTAAAAAATCCGTCCAAAATCTTGATGACCCCAATCTCTTGTTTTGTACGTTTTTTCCACGTGTCTTGACATCCAATGTATCCCTGCAAAGTTTGGTGAAGATCTGAGTATGTAGTTTTTGACCTTATCTGGAACCTCCCATCTGAAAATTTGAAAATTCTTAAAAAATTCGACCAAAATCTTGATGTCTCCAATCTCTTCTTTTGTACGTTTTTTCCACGTGTCTTGACACATAATGTATCCATGCAAAGTTTGGTGAAGATCTGAGTATGTAGTTTTTGACCTTATATGGAACCTCCTATCTGAAAATTTGAAAATTCTTAAAAAATTTGACCAAAATCTTGATGTCCCCAATCCTATGTTTTGTATGTTTTTTCCACGTGTCTTGACATCCAATGTATCCCTGCAGAGTTTGGTGAAGATCTGAGTATGTAGTTTTTGACCTTATCTGGAACCTCCCATCTGAAAATTTGAAAATTCTTAAAAAATTCGTCGAAAATCTTGATGTCTCCAATCTCTTGTTTTGTACGTTTTTTCCACGTGTCTTGACATGCAAAGTATCCCTGCAACGTTTGGTGAAGATCTGAGTATGTAGTTTTTGACCTTATCTGGAACCTCCTATCTGAAAATTTGAAAATTCTTAAAAAATTCGTCCAAAATCTTGATGTCTCCAATCTCTTGTTTTGTACGTTTTTTCCACGTGTCTTGACATCCAATGTATCCCTGCAATGTTTGGTGAAGATCTGAGTATGTAGTTTTTGACCTTATATGGAACCTCCTATCTGAAAATTTGAAAATTCTTAAAAAATTCGTCCAAAATCTTGATGTCTCCAATCTCTTGTTTTGTACGTTCTTTCCACGTGTCTTGACATCCAATGTATCCCTGCAATGTTTGGTGAAGATCTGAGTATGTAGTTTTTGACCTTATATGGAACCTCCTATCTGAAAATTTGAAAATTCTTAAAAAAATTTAACAAAATCTTGATGTCCCCAATCCTATGTTTTGTATGTTTTTTCCACGTGTCTTGACATACAATGTATCCCTGCAGAGTTTGGTGAAGATCTGAGTATGTAGTTTTTGACCTTATATGGAACCTCCCATCTGAAAATTTGAAAATTCCTAAAAAATCCGTCCAAAATTTTGTTGACCCCAATCTCTTGTTTTGTACGTTTTTTCCACGTGTCTTGACATCCAATGTATCCCTGCAAAGTTTGGTGAAGATCTGAGTATGTAGTTTTTGACCTTATCTGGAACCGCATTTCTGAAAATTTGAAAATTCTTAAAAAAATCGTCCAAAATCTTGATGTCTCCAATCTCTTGTTTTGTACGTTTTTTCCACGTGTCTTGACATCCAATGTATCCCTGCAAAGTTTGGTGAAGATCTGAGTATGTAGTTTTTGACCTTATCTGGAACCTCCTATCTGAAAATTTGAAAATTCTTAAAAAATTCGTCCAAAATCTTGATGTCTCCAATCTCTTGTTTTGTACGTTTTTTCCACGTGTCTTGATATCCAATGTATCCCTGCAAAGTTTGGTGAAGATCTGAGTACGTCGTTTTTGACCTTATCTGGAACATCCTTTCTGAAAATTTGAAAATTGTTAAAAAATTCGTCCAAAATCTTGATGTCTCCTATCTCTTGTTTTGTACGTTTTTTCCACGTGTCTTGACATCCAATGTATCCCTGCAAAGTTTGGTGAAGATCTGAGTATGTAGTTTTTGACCTTATCTGGAACCTCCCATCTGAAAATTTGAAAATTCTTAAAAAATTCGACCAAAATCTTGATGTCTCCAATCTCTTGTTTTGTACGTTTTTTCCACGTGTCTTGACACATAATGTATCCATGCAAAGTTTGGTGAAGATCTGAGTATGTAGTTTTTGACCTTATATGGAACCTCCTATCTGAAAATTTGAAAATTCTTAAAAAATTTGACCAAAATCTTGATGTCCCCAATCCTATGTTTTGTATGTTTTTTCCACGTGTCTTGACATCCAATGTATCCATGCAAAGTTTGGTGAAGATCTGAGTATGTAGTTTTTGACCTTATCTGGAACCTCCCATCTGAAAATTTGAAAATTCTTAAAAAATTCGTCGAAAATCTTGATGTCTCCAATCTCTTGTTTTGTACGTTTTTTCCACGTGTCTTGACATGCAAAGTATCCCTGCAACGTTTGGTGAAGATCTGAGTATGTAGTTTTTGACCTTATCTGGAACCTCCTATCTGAAAATTTGAAAATTCTTAAAAAATTCGTCCAAAATCTTGATGTCTCCAATCTCTTGTTTTGTACGTTCTTTCCACGTGTCTTGACATCCAATGTATCCCTGCAATGTTTGGTGAAGATCTGAGTATGTAGTTTTTGACCTTATATGGAACCTCCTATCTGAAAATTTGAAAATTCTTAAAAGAATTTAACAAAATCTTGATGTCCCCAATCCTATGTTTTGTATGTTTTTTCCACGTGTCTTGACATACAATGTATCCCTGCAGAGTTTGGTGAAGATCTGAGTATTTAGTTTTTGACCTTATCTGGAACCTCCCATCTGAAAATTTGAAAATTCCTAAAAAATCCGTCCAAAATCTTGTTGACCCGAATCTCTTGTTTTGTACGTTTTTTCCACGTGTCTTGACATCCAATGTATCCCTGCAAAGTTTGGTGAAGATCTGAGTATGTAGTTTTTGACCTTATCTGGAACCGCATTTCTGAAAATTTCAAAATTTTTAAAAAAATCGTCCAAAATCTTGATGTCTCCAATCTCTTGTTTTGTACGTTTTTTCCACGTGTCTTGACATCCAATGTATCCCTGCAAAGTTTGGTGAAGATCTGAGTATGTAGTTTTTGACCTTATATGGAACCTCCTATCTGAAAATTTGAAAATTCTTAAAAAATTCGTCCAAAATCTTGATGTCTCCAATCTCTTGTTTTGTACGTTTTTTCCACGTGTCTCGACCTCCAATGGATCCCTGCAAAGTTTGGTGAAGATCTGAGTATGTCGTTTTTGACCTTATCTGGAACCTCCCATCTGAAAATTTGAAAATTCTTAAAAAATTCGTCGAAAATCTTGATGTCTCCGATCTCTTGTTTTGTACGTTTTTTCCACGTGTCTTGACATGCAAAGTATTCCTGCAAAGTTTGGTGAAGATCTGAGTATGTAGTTTTTGACCTCATCTGGAACCTCCTATCTGAAAATTTGAAAATTCTTAAAAAATTCGTCCAAAATCTTGATGTCTCCAATCTCTTGTTTTGTACGTTTTTTCCACGTGTCTTGACATCCAATGTATCCCTGCAAAGTTTGGTGAAGATCTGAGTATGTAGTTTTTGACCTTATCTGAAACCTCCTATCTGAAAATTTGAAAATTCTTAAAAAATTCGTCCAAAATCTTGATGTCTCCAATCTCTTGTTTTGTACGTTTTTTCCACGTGTCTTGATATCCAATGTATCCCTTCAAAGTTTGGTGAAGATCTGAGTATGTCGTTTTTGACCTTATCTGGAACATCCTTTCTGAAAATTTGAAAATTGTTAAAAAATTCGTCCAAAATCTTGATGTCTCCTATCTCTTGTTTTGTACGTTTTTTCCACGTGTCTTGACATGCAAAGTATCCCTGCAACGTTTGGTGAAGATCTGAGTATGTAGTTTTTGACCTTATCTGGAACCTCCTATCTGAAAATTTGAAAATTCTTCAAAAATTCGTCGAAAATCTTGATGTCTCCAATCTCTTGCTTTGTACGTTTTTTCCACGTGTCTTGACATCCAATGTATCCCTGCAATGTTTGGTGGAGATCTGAGTATGTAGTTTTTGACCTTATCTTTAACCTCCTATCTGAAAATTTGAAAATTCTTCAAAAATTCGTCCAAAATCTTGATGTCTCCAATCTCTTGTTTTGTACGTTTTTTCCACGTGTCTCGACCTCCAATGTATCCCTGCAAAGTTAGTGAAGATCTGAGTATGTCGTTTTTGACCTTATCTGGAACATCCTTTCTGAAAATTTGAAAATTCTTAAAAAATTCGTCGAAAATCTTGATGTCTCCAATCTCTTGTTTTGTACGTTTTTTCCACGTTTCTTGACATCCAATGTATCCCTGCAAAGTTTGGTGAAGATCTGAGTATGTAGTTTTTGACCTTATATGGAACCTCCTTTCTGAAAATTTGAAAATTCTCAAAAAATTCGTCCATAATCTTGATGTCTCCAATCTCTTGTTTTGTACGTTTTTTCCACGTGTCTTGACATCCAATGTATCCCTGCAAAGTTTGGTGAAGATCTAAGCATGTAGTTTTTGACCTTATATGGAACCTCCTATCTGAAAATTTGAAAATTCTTAAAAAATTCGTCGAAAATCTTGATGTCACCAATCCTATGTTTTGTATGTTTTTTCCACGTGTCTTGACATCCAATGTATCCATGCAAAGTTTGGTGAAGATCTGAGTATGTCGTTTTTGACCTTATCTGGAACCTCCCATCTGAAAATTTGAAAATTCTTAAAAAATTCGTCGAAAATCTTGATGTCTCCGATCTCTTGTTTTGTACGTTTTTTCCACGTGTCTTGACATGCAAAGTATTCCTGCAAAGTTTGGTGAATATCTGAGTATGTAGTTTTTGACCTCATCTGGAACCTCCTATCTGAAAATTTGAAAATTCTTAAAAAATTCGTCCAAAATCTTGATGTCTATAATCTCTTGTTTTGTACGTTTTTTCCACGTGTCTTGACATCCAATGTATCCCTGCAATGTTTGGTGAAGATCTGAGTATGTAGTTTTTGACCTTATCTGGAACCTCCCATCTGAAAATTTGAAAATTCCTAAAAAATCCGTCCAAAATCTTGATAACCCCAATCTCTTGTTTTGTACGTTTTTTCCACGTGTCTTGACATCCAATGTATCCCTGCAAAGTTTGGTGAAGATCTGAGTATGTAGTTTTTGACCTTATCTGGAACCTCCTATCTGAAAATTTGAAAATTCTTAAAAAATTCGTCCAAAATCTTGATGTCTCCAATCTCTTGTTTTGTACGTTTTTTCCACGTGTCTTGATATCCAATGTATCCCTGCAAAGTTTGGTGAAGATCTGAGTATGTCGTTTTTGACCTTATCTGGAACATCCTTTCTGAAAATTTGAAAATTCTTAAAAAATTCGACCAAAATCTTGATGTTCCGAATCCTATGTTTTGTATGTTTTTTCCACGTGTCTTGACATCCAATGTATCCATGCAAAGTTTGGTGAAGATCTGAGTATGTAGTTTTTGACCTTATATTGAACCTCCCATCTGAAAATTTGAAAATTCTTAAAAAATTCGTCCAAAATCTTGATGACCCCAATCTCTTGTTTTGTACGTTTTTTCCACGTGTCTTGACATCCAAAGTATCCCTGCAAAGTTTGGTGAAGATCTGAGTATGTAGTTTTTGACCTTATATGGAACCTCCTTTCTGAAAATTTGAGAATTCTTAAAAAATTCGTCCAAAATCTTGATGTCTCCAATCTCTTGTTTTGTACGTTTTTTCCACGTGTCTTGACATCCAATGTATCCATGCAAAGTTTGGTGAAGATCTGAGTATGTCGTTTTTGACCTTATCTGGAACCTCCCATCTGAAAATTTGAAAATTCTTAAAAAATTCGTCGAAAATCTTGATGTCTCCAATCTTTTGTTTTGTACGTTTTTTCCACGTGTCTTGACATGCAAAGTATCCCTGCAACGTTTGGTGAAGATCTGAGTATGTAGTTTTTGACCTTATCTGGAACCTCCTATCTGAAAATTTGAAAATTCTTCAAAAATTCGTCGAAAATCTTGATGTCTCCAATCTCTTGTTTTGTACGTTTTTTCCACGTGTCTTGACATCCAATGTATTCCTGCAATGTTTGGTGGAGATCTGAGTATGTAGTTTTAGACCTTATCTGGAACCTCCTATCTGAAAATTTGAAAATTCTTCAAAAATTCGTCCAAAATCTTGATGTCTCCAATCTCTTGTTTTGTACGTTTTTTCCACGTGTCTCGACCTCCAATGGATCCCTGCAAAGTTTGGTGAAGATCTGAGTATGTCGTTTTTGACCTTATCTGGAACATCCTTTCTGAAAATTTGAAAATTCTTAAAAAATTCGTCGAAAATCTTGATGTCTCCAATCTCTTGTTTTGTACGTTTTTTCCACGTGTCTTGACATCCAATGTATCCCTGCAAAGTTTGGTGAAGATCTGAGTATGTAGTTTTTGACCTTATATGGAACCTCCTATCTGAAAATTTGAAAATTCTTAAAAAATTCGTCCAAAATCTTGATGTCTCCAATCTCTTGTTTTGTACGTTTTTTCCACGTGTCTCGACCTCCAATGGATCCCTGCAAAGTTTGGTGAAGATCTGAGTATGTCGTTTTTGACCTTATCTGGAACCTCCCATCTGAAAATTTGAAAATTCTTAAAAAATTCGTCGAAAATCTTGATGTCTCCGATCTCTTGTTTTGTACGTTTTTTCCACGTGTCTTGACATGCAAAGTATTCCTGCAAAGTTTGGTGAAGATCTGAGTATGTAGTTTTTGACCTCATCTGGAACCTCCTATCTGAAAATTTGAAAATTCTTAAAAAATTCGTCCAAAATCTTGATGTCTCCAATCTCTTGTTTTGTACGTTTTTTCCACGTGTCTTGACATCCAATGTATCCCTGCAATGTTTGGTGAAGATCTGAGTATGTAGTTTTTGACCTTATCTGGAACCTCCCATCTGAAAATTTGAAAATTCCTAAAAAATCCGTCCAAAATCTTGATGACCCCAATCTCTTGTTTTGTACTTTTTTTCCACGTGTCTTGACATCCAATGTATCCCTGCAAAGTTTGGTGAAGATCTGAGTATGTAGTTTTTGATCTTATCTGGAACCTCCTATCTGAAAATTTGAAAATTCTTAAAAAATTCGTCCAAAATCTTGATGTCTCCAATCTCTTGTTTTGTACGTTTTTTCCACGTGTCTTGATATCCAATGTATCCCTGCAAAGTTTGGTGAAGATCTGAGTATGTTGTTTTTGACCTTATCTGGAACATCCTTTCTGAAAATTTGAAAATTGTTAAAAAATTCGTCCAAAATCTTGATGTCTCCTATCTCTTGTTTTGTACGTTTTTTCCACGTGTCTTGACGTCCAATGTATCCCTGCAAAGTTTGGTGAAGATCTGAGTATGTAGTTTTTGACCTTATCTGGAACCTCCCATCTGAAAATTTGAAAATTCTTAAAAAATTCGACCAATATCTTGATGTCTCCAATCTTTTGTTTTGTACGTTTTTTCCACGTGTCTTGACACATAATGTATCCATGCAAAGTTTGGTGAAGATCTGAGTATGTAGTTTTTGACCTTATATGGAACCTCCTATCTGAAAATTTGAAAATTCTTAAAAAATTCGTCCAAAATCTTGATGTCTCCAATCTCTTGTTTTGTACGTTTTTTCCACGTGTCTTGACATCCAATGTATCCCTGCAAAGTTTGGTGAAGATCTGAGTATGTAGTTTTTGACCTTATCTGGAACCTCCCATCTGAAAATTTGAAAATTCCTAAAAAATCCGTGCAAAATCTTGATGACCCCAATCTCTTGTTTTGTACGTTTTTTCCACGTGTCTTGACATCCAATGTATTCCTGCAATGTTTGGTGAAGATCTGAGTATGTAGTTTTTGACCTTATATGGAACCTCCTATCTGAAAATTTGAAAATTCTTAAAAAATTCGACCAAAATCTTGATGTTCCGAATCCTATGTTTTGTATGTTTTTTCCACGTGTCTTGACATCCAATGTATCCATGCAAAGTTTGGTGAAGATCTGAGTATGTAATTTTTGACCTTATATTGAACCTCCCATCTGAAAATTTGAAAATTCTTAAAAAATTCGTCCAAAATCTTGATGACCCCAATCTCTTGTTTTGTACGTTTTTTCCACGTGTCTAGACATCCAAAGTATCCCTGCAAAGTTTGGTGAAGATCTGAGTATGTAGTTTTTGACCTTATATGGAACCTCCTTTCTGAAAATTTGAGAATTCTTAAAAAATTCGTCCAAAATCTTGATGTCTCCAATCTCTTGTTTTGTACGTTTTTTCCACGTGTCTTGACATCCAATGTATCCCTGCAAAGTTTGGTGAAGATCTGAGTATGTAGTTTTTGACCTTATCTGGAACCTCCTATCTGAAAATTTGAAAATTCTTAAAAAATTCGTCCAAAATCTTGATGTCTCCAATCTCTTGTTTTGTACGTTTTTTCCACGTGTCTTGATATCCAATGTATCCCTGCAAAGTTTGGTGAAGATCTGAGTACGTCGTTTTTGACCTTATCTGGAACATCCTTTCTGAAAATTTGAAAATTGTTAAAAAATTCGTCCAAAATCTTGATGTCTCCTATCTCTTGTTTTGTACGTTTTTTCCACGTGTCTTGACATCCAATGTATCCCTGCAAAGTTTGGTGAAGATCTGAGTATGTAGTTTTTGACCTTATCTGGAACCTCCCATCTGAAAATTTGAAAATTCTTAAAAAATTCGACCAAAATCTTGATGTCTCCAATCTCTTGTTTTGTACGTTTTTTCCACGTGTCTTGACACATAATGTATCCATGCAAAGTTTGGTGAAGATCTGAGTATGTAGTTTTTGACCTTATATGGAACCTCCTATCTGAAAATTTGAAAATTCTTAAAAAATTTGACCAAAATCTTGATGTCCCCAATCCTATGTTTTGTATGTTTTTTCCACGTGTCTTGACATCCAATGTATCCATGCAAAGTTTGGTGAAGATCTGAGTATGTAGTTTTTGACCTTATCTGGAACCTCCCATCTGAAAATTTGAAAATTCTTAAAAAATTCGTCCAAAATCTTGATGTCTCCAATCTCTTGTTTTGTACGTTCTTTCCACGTGTCTTGACATCCAATGTATCCCTGCAATGTTTGGTGAAGATCTGAGTATGTAGTTTTTGACCTTATATGGAACCTCCTATCTGAAAATTTGAAAATTCTTAAAAGAATTTAACAAAATCTTGATGTCCCCAATCCTATGTTTTGTATGTTTTTTCCACGTGTCTTGACATACAATGTATCCCTGCAGAGTTTGGTGAAGATCTGAGTATGTAGTTTTTGACCTTATCTGGAACCTCCCATCTGAAAATTTGAAAATTCCTAAAAAATCCGTCCAAAATCTTGTTGACCCGAATCTCTTGTTTTGTACGTTTTTTCCACGTGTCTTGACATCCAATGTATCCCTGCAAAGTTTGGTGAAGATCTGAGTATGTAGTTTTTGACCTTATATGGAACCTCCTTTCTGAAAATTTGAGAATTCTTAAAAAATTCGTCCAAAATCTTGATGTCTCCAATCTCTTGTTTTGTACGTTTTTTCCACGTGTCTTGACATCCAATGTATCCATGCAAAGTTTGGTGAAGATCTGAGTATGTCGTTTTTGACCTTATCTGGAACCTCCCATCCGAAAATTTGAAAATTCTTAAAAAATTCGTCGAAAATCTTGATGTCTCCAATCTCTTGTTTTGTACGTTTTTTCCACGTGTCTTGACATGCAAAGTATCCCTGCAACGTTTGGTGAAGATCTGAGTATGTAGTTTTTGACCTTATCTGGAACCTCCTATCTGAAAATTTGAAAATTCTTCAAAAATTCGTCGAAAATCTTGATGTCTCCAATCTCTTGCTTTGTACGTTTTTTCCACGTGTCTTGACATCCAATGTATCCCTGCAATGTTTGGTGGAGATCTGAGTATGTAGTTTTTGACCTTATCTGGAACCTCCTATCTGAAAATTTGAAAATTCTTCAAAAATTCGTCCAAAATCTTGATGTCTCCAATCTCTTGTTTTGTACGTTTTTTCCACGTGTCTCGACCTCCAATGTATCCCTGCAAAGTTAGTGAAGATCTGAGTATGTCGTTTTTGACCTTATCTGGAACATCCTTTCTGAAAATTTGAAAATTCTTAAAAAATTCGTCGAAAATCTTGATGTCTCCAATCTCTTGTTTTGTACGTTTTTTCCACGTTTCTTGACATCCAATGTATCCCTGCAAAGTTTGGTGAAGATCTGAGTATGTAGTTTTTGACCTTATATGGAACCTCCTTTCTGAAAATTTGAAAATTCTCAAAAAATTCGTCCATAATCTTGATGTCTCCAATCTCTTGTTTTGTACGTTTTTTCCACGTGTCTTGACATCCAATGTATCCCTTCAAAGTTTGGTGAAGATCTGAGCATGTAGTTTTTGACCTCATCTGGAACCTCCTATCTGAAAATTTGAAAATTCTTAAAAAATTCGTCCAAAATCTTGATGTCTCCAATCTCTTGTTTTGTACGTTTTTTCCACGTGTCTTGACATCCAATGTATCCCTGCAATGTTTGGTGAAGATCTGAGTATGTAGTTTTTGACCTTATCTGGAACCTCCCATCTGAAAATTTGAAAATTCCTAAAAAATCCGTCCAAAATCTTGATGACCCCAATCTCTTGTTTTGTACGTTTTTTCCACGTGTCTTGACATCCAATGTATCCCTGCAAAGTTTGGTGAAGATCTGAGTTTGTAGTTTTTGACCTTATCTGGAACCTCCCATCTGAAAATTTGAAAATTCCTAAAAAATCCGTGCAAAATCTTGATGACCCCAATCTCTTGTTTTGTACGTTTTTTCCACGTGTCTTGACATCCAATGTATTCCTGCAATGTTTGGTGAAGATCTGAGTATGTAGTTTTTGACCTTATATGGAACCTCCTATCTGAAAATTTGAAAATTCTTAAAAAATTCGACCAAAATCTTGATGTTCCGAATCCTATGTTTTGTATGTTTTTTCCACGTGTCTTGACATCCAATGTATCCATGCAAAGTTTGGTGAAGATCTGAGTATGTAGTTTTTGACCTTATATTGAACCTCCCATCTGAAAATTTGAAAATTCTTAAAAAATTCGTCCAAAATCTTGATGACCCCAATCTCTTGTTTTGTACGTTTTTTCCACGTGTCTTGACATCCAAAGTATCCCTGCAAAGTTTGGTGAAGATCTGAGTATGTAGTTTTTGACCTTATATGGAACCTCCTTTCTGAAAATTTGAGAATTCTTAAAAAATTCGTCCAAAATCTTGATGTCTCCAATCTCTTGTTTTGTACGTTTTTTCCACGTGTCTTGACATCCAATGTATCCATGCAAAGTTTGGTGAAGATCTGAGTATGTCGTTTTTGACCTTATCTGGAACCTCCCATCTGAAAATTTGAAAATTCTTAAAAAATTCGTCGAAAATCTTGATGTCTCCAATCTTTTGTTTTGTACGTTTTTTCCACGTGTCTTGACATGCAAAGTATCCCTGCAACGTTTGGTGAAGATCTGAGTATGTAGTTTTTGACCTTATCTGGAACCTCCTATCTGAAAATTTGAAAATTCTTCAAAAATTCGTCGAAAATCTTGATGTCTCCAATCTCTTGTTTTGTACGTTTTTTCCACGTGTCTTGACATCCAATGTATTCCTGCAATGTTTGGTGGAGATCTGAGTATGTAGTTTTAGACCTTATCTGGAACCTCCTATCTGAAAATTTGAAAATTCTTCAAAAATTCGTCCAAAATCTTGATGTCTCCAATCTCTTGTTTTGTACGTTTTTTCCACGTGTCTCGACCTCCAATGGATCCCTGCAAAGTTTGGTGAAGATCTGAGTATGTCGTTTTTGACCTTATCTGGAACATCCTTTCTGAAAATTTGAAAATTCTTAAAAAATTCGTCGAAAATCTTGATGTCTCCAATCTCTTGTTTTGTACGTTTTTTCCACGTGTCTTGACATCCAATGTATCCCTGCAAAGTTTGGTGAAGATCTGAGTATGTAGTTTTTGACCTTATATGGAACCTCCTATCTGAAAATTTGAAAATTCTTAAAAAATTCGTCCAAAATCTTGATGTCTCCAATCTCTTGTTTTGTACGTTTTTTCCACGTGTCTCGACCTCCAATGGATCCCTGCAAAGTTTGGTGAAGATCTGAGTATGTCGTTTTTGACTTTATCTGGAACCTCCCATCTGAAAATTTGAAAATTCTTAAAAAATTCGTCGAAAATCTTGATGTCTCCGATCTCTTGTTTTGTACGTTTTTTCCACGTGTCTTGACATGCAAAGTATTCCTGCAAAGTTTGGTGAAGATCTGAGTATGTAGTTTTTGACCTCATCTGGAACCTCCTATCTGAAAATTTGAAAATTCTTAAAAAATTCGTCCAAAATCTTGATGTCTCCAATCTCTTGTTTTGTACGTTTTTTCCACGTGTCTTGACATCCAATGTATCCCTGCAATGTTTGGTGAAGATCTGAGTATGTAGTTTTTGACCTTATCTGGAACCTCCCATCTGAAAATTTGAAAATTCCTAAAAAATCCGTCCAAAATCTTGATGACCCCAATCTCTTGTTTTGTACTTTTTTTCCACGTGTCTTGACATCCAATGTATCCCTGCAAAGTTTGGTGAAGATCTGAGTATGTAGTTTTTGATCTTATCTGGAACCTCCTATCTGAAAATTTGAAAATTCTTAAAAAATTCGTCCAAAATCTTGATGTCTCCAATCTCTTGTTTTGTACGTTTTTTCCACGTGTCTTGATATCCAATGTATCCCTGCAAAGTTTGGTGAAGATCTGAGTATGTCGTTTTTGACCTTATCTGGAACATCCTTTCTGAAAATTTGAAAATTGTTAAAAAATTCGTCCAAAATCTTGATGTCTCCTATCTCTTGTTTTGTACGTTTTTTCCACGTGTCTTGACATCCAATGTATCCCTGCAAAGTTTGGTGAAGATCTGAGTATGTAGTTTTTGACCTTATCTGGAACCTCCCATCTGAAAATTTGAAAATTCTTAAAAAATTCGACCAATATCTTGATGTCTCCAATCTTTTGTTTTGTACGTTTTTTCCACGTGTCTTGACACATAATGTATCCATGCAAAGTTTGGTGAAGATCTGAGTATGTAGTTTTTGACCTTATATGGAACCTCCTATCTGAAAATTTGAAAATTCTTAAAAAATTCGTCCAAAATCTTGATGTCTCCAATCTCTTGTTTTGTACGTTTTTTCCACGTGTCTTGACATCCAATGTATCCCTGCAAAGTTTGGTGAAGATCTGAGTATGTAGTTTTTGACCTTATCTGGAACCTCCCATCTGAAAATTTGAAAATTCCTAAAAAATCCGTGCAAAATCTTGATGACCCCAATCTCTTGTTTTGTACGTTTTTTCCACGTGTCTTGACATCCAATGTATTCCTGCAATGTTTGGTGAAGATCTGAGTATGTAGTTTTTGACCTTATATGGAACCTCCTATCTGAAAATTTGAAAATTCTTAAAAAATTCGACCAAAATCTTGATGACCCCAATCTCTTGTTTTGTACGTTTTTTCCACGTGTCTTGACATGCAAAGTATCCCTGCAAAGTTTGGTGAAGATCTGAGTATGTAGTTTTTGACCTTATATGGAACCTCCTTTCTGAAAATTTGAGAATTCTTAAAAAATTCGTCCAAAATCTTGATGTCTCCAATCTCTTGTTTTGTACGTTTTTTCCACGTGTCTTGACATCCAATGTATCCATGCAAAGTTTGGTGAAGATCTGAGTATGTCGTTTTTGACCTTATCTGGAACCTCCCATCTGAAAATTTGAAAATTCTTAAAAAATTCGTCGAAAATCTTGATGTCTCCAATCTTTTGTTTTGTACGTTTTTTCCACGTGTCTTGACATGCAAAGTATCCCTGCAACGTTTGGTGAAGATCTGAGTATGTAGTTTTTGACCTTATCTGGAACCTCCTATCTGAAAATTTGAAAATTCTTCAAAAATTCGTCGAAAATCTTGATGTCTCCAATCTCTTGTTTTGTACGTTTTTTCCACGTGTCTTGACATCCAATGTATTCCTGCAATGTTTGGTGGAGATCTGAGTATGTAGTTTTAGACCTTATCTGGAACCTCCTATCTGAAAATTTGAAAATTCTTCAAAAATTCGTCCAAAATCTTGATGTCTCCAATCTCTTGTTTTGTACGTTTTTTCCACGTGTCTCGACCTCCAATGGATCCCTGCAAAGTTTGGTGAAGATCTGAGTATGTCGTTTTTGACCTTATCTGGAACATCCTTTCTGAATATTTGAAAATTCTTAAAAAATTCGTCGAAAATCTTGATGTCTCCAATCTCTTGTTTTGTACGTTTTTTCCACGTGTCTTGACATCCAATGTATCCCTGCAAAGTTTGGTGAAGATCTGAGTATGTAGTTTTTGACCTTATATGGAACCTACTATCTGAAAATTTGAAAATTCTTAAAAAATTCGTCCAAAATCTTGATGTCTCCAATCTCTTGTTTTGTACGTTTTTTCCACGTGTCTCGACCTCCAATGGATCCCTGCAAAGTTTGGTGAAGATCTGAGTATGTCGTTTTTGACCTTATCTGGAACCTCCCATCTGAAAATTTGAAAATTCTTAAAAAATTCGTCGAAAATCTTGATGTCTCCGATCTCTTGTTTTGTACGTTTTTTCCACGTGTCTTGACATGCAAAGTATTCCTGCAAAGTTTGGTGAAGATCTGAGTATGTAGTTTTTGACCTCATCTGGAACCTCCTATCTGAAAATTTGAAAATTCTTAAAAAATTCGTCCAAAATCTTGATGTCTCCAATCTCTTGTTTTGTACGTTTTTTCCACGTGTCTTGACCTCCAATGTATCCCTGCAAAGTTTGGTGAAGATCTGAGTATGTAGTTTTTGACCTTATATGGAACCTCCTATCTGAAAATTTGAAAATTCTTAAAAAATTCGTCCAAAATCTTGATGTCACCAATCCTATGTTTTGTATGTTTTTCCACGTGTCTTGACATCCAATGTATCCATGCAAAGTTTGGTGAAGATCTGAGTATGTCGTTTTTGACCTTATCTGGAACCTCCCATCTGAAAATTTGAAAATTGTTAAAAAATTCGTCCAAAATCTTGATGTCTCCAATCTCTTTTTTGTACGTTTTTTCCACGTGTCTTGACATCCAATGTATCCCTGCAAAGTTTGGTGAAGATCTGAGTATGTAGTTTTTGACCTTATCTGGAACCTCCTATCTGAAAATTTGAAAATTCTTAAAAAATTCGACCAAAATCTTGATGTCTCCAATCTTTTGTTTTGTACGTTTTTTCCACGTGTCTTGACACATAATGTATCCATGCAAAGTTTGGTGAAGATCTGAGTATGTAGTTTTTGACCTTATATGGAACCTCCTATCTGAAAATTTGAAAATTCTTAAAAAATTCGTCCAAAATCTTGATGTCTCCAATCTCTTGTTTTGTACGTTTTTTCCACGTGTCTTGACATCCAATGTATCCCTGCAAAGTTTGGTGAAGATCTGAGTATGTAGTTTTTGACCTTATCTGGAACCTCCCATCTGAAAATTTGAAAATTCCTAAAAAATCCGTGCAAAATCTTGATGACCCCAATCTCTTGTTTTGTACGTTTTTTCCACGTGTCTTGACATCCAATGTATCCATGCAAAGTTTGGTGAAGATCTGAGTATGTCGTTTTTGACCTTATCTGGAACCTCCCATCTGAAAATTTGAAAATTCTTAAAAAATTCGTCGAAAATCTTGATGTCTCCAATCTCTTGTTTTGTACGTTTTTTCCACGTGTCTTGACATGCAAAGTATCCCTGCAACGTTTGGTGAAGATCTGAGTATGTAGTTTTTGACCTTATCTGGAACCTCCTATCTGAAAATTTGAAAATTCTTCAAAAATTCGTCGAAAATCTTGATGTCTCCAATCTCTTGTTTTGTACGTTTTTTCCACGTGTCTTGACATCCAATGTATCCCTGCAATGTTTGGTGGAGATCTGAGTATGTAGTTTTTGACCTTATCTGGGACCTCCTATCAGAAAATTTGAAAATTCTTCAAAAATTCGTCCAAAATCTTGATGTCTCCAATCTCTTGTTTTGTACGTTTTTTCCACGTGTCTCGACCTCCAATGTATCCCTGCAAAGTTTGGTGAAGATCTGAGTATGTCGTTTTTGACCTTATCTGGAACATCCTTTCTGAAAATTTGAAAATTCTTAAAAAATTCGTCGAAAATCTTGATGTCTCCAATCTCTTGTTTTGTACGTTTTTTCCACGTGTCTTGACATCCAATGTATCCCTGCAAAGTTTGGTGAAGATCTGAGTATGTAGTTTTTGACCTTATATGGAACCTCCTTTCTGAAAATTTGAAAATTCTCAAAAAATTCGTCCATAATCTTGATGTCTCCAATCTCTTGTTTTGTACGTTTTTTCCACGTGTCTTGACATCCAATGTATCCCTGCAAAGTTTGGTGAAGATCTGAGTATGTAGTTTTTGACCTTATATGGAACCTCCTATCTGAAAATTTGAAAATTCTTAAAAAATTCGTCCAAAATCTTGATGTCACCAATCCTATGTTTTGTATGTTTTTTCCACGTGTCTTGACATCCAATGTATCCATGCAAAGTTTGGTGAAGATCTGAGTATGTCGTTTTTGACCTTATCTGGAACCTCCCATCTGAAAATTTGAAAATTCTTAAAAAATTCGTCGAAAATCTTGATGTCTCCGATCTCTTGTTTTGTACGTTTTTTCCACGTGTCTTGACATGCAAAGTATTCCTGCAAAGTTTGGTGAAGATCTGAGTATGTAGTTTTTGACCTTATATGGAACCTCCTATCTGAAAATTTGAAAATTCTTAAAAAATTCGTCCAAAATCTTGATGTCTCCAATCTCTTGTTTTGTACGTTTTTTCCACGTGTCTTGACATCCAATGTATCCCTGCAAAGTTTGGTGAAGATCTGAGTATGTAGTTTTTGACCTTATCTGGAACCTCCCATCTGAAAATTTGAAAATTCCTAAAAAATCCGTGCAAAATCTTGATGACCCCAATCTCTTGTTTTGTACGTTTTTTCCACGTGTCTTGACATCCAATGTATCCATGCAAAGTTTGGTGAAGATCTGAGTATGTCGTTTTTGACCTTATCTGGAACCTCCCATCTGAAAATTTGAAAATTCTTAAAAAATTCGTCGAAAATCTTGATGTCTCCAATCTCTTGTTTTGTACGTTTTTTCCACGTGTCTTGACATGCAAAGTATCCCTGCAACGTTTGGTGAAGATCTGAGTATGTAGTTTTTGACCTTATCTGGAACCTCCTATCTGAAAATTTGAAAATTCATCAAAAATTCGTCGAAAATCTTGATGTCTCCAATCTCTTGTTTTGTACGTTTTTTCCACGTGTCTTGACATCCAATGTATCCCTGCAATGTTTGGTGGAGATCTGAGTATGTAGTTTTTGACCTTATCTGGGACCTCCTATCAGAAAATTTGAAAATTCTTCAAAAATTCGTCCAAAATCTTGATGTCTCCAATCTCTTGTTTTGTACGTTTTTTCCACGTGTCTCGACCTCCAATGTATCCCTGCAAAGTTTGGTGAAGATCTGAGTATGTCGTTTTTGACCTTATCTGGAACATCCTTTCTGAAAATTTGAAAATTCTTAAAAAATTCGTCGAAAATCTTGATGTCTCCAATCTCTTGTTTTGTACGTTTTTTCCACGTGTCTTGACATCCAATGTATCCCTGCAAAGTTTGGTGAAGATCTGAGTATGTAGTTTTTGACCTTATATGGAACCTCCTTTCTGAAAATTTGAAAATTCTCAAAAAATTCGTCCATAATCTTGATGTCTCCAATCTCTTGTTTTGTACGTTTTTTCCACGTGTCTTGACATCCAATGTATCCCTGCAAAGTTTGGTGAAGATCTGAGTATGTAGTTTTTGACCTTATATGGAACCTCCTATCTGAAAATTTGAAAATTCTTAAAAAATTCGTCCAAAATCTTGATGTCACCAATCCTATGTTTTGTATGTTTTTTCCACGTGTCTTGACATCCAATGTATCCATGCAAAGTTTGGTGAAGATCTGAGTATGTCGTTTTTGACCTTATCTGGAACCTCCCATCTGAAAATTTGAAAATTCTTAAAAAATTCGTCGAAAATCTTGATGTCTCCGATCTCTTGTTTTGTACGTTTTTTCCACGTGTCTTGACATGCAAAGTATTCCTGCAAAGTTTGGTGAAGATCTGAGTATGTAGTTTTTGACCTCATCTGGAACCTCCTATCTGAAAATTTGAAAATTCTTAAAAAATTCGTCCAAAATCTTGATGTCTCCAATCTCTTGTTTTGTACGTTTTTTCCACGTGTCTTGACATCCAATGTATCCCTGCAAAGTTTGGTGAAGATCTGAGTATGTAGTTTTTGACCTTATCTGGAACCTCCCATCTGAAAATTTGAAAATTCCTAAAAAATCCGTGCAAAATCTTGATGACCCCAATCTCTTGTTTTGTACGTTTTTTCCACGTGTCTTGACATCCAATGTATCCATGCAAAGTTTGGTGAAGATCTGAGTATGTCGTTTTTGACCTTATCTGGAACCTCCCATCTGAAAATTTGAAAATTCTTAAAAAATTCGTCGAAAATCTTGATGTCTCCAATCTCTTGTTTTGTACGTTTTTTCCACGTGTCTTGACATGCAAAGTATCCCTGCAACGTTTGGTGAAGATCTGAGTATGTAGTTTTTGACCTTATAAGGAACCTCCTATCTGAAAATTTGAAAATTCATCAAAAATTCGTCGAAAATATTGATGTCTCCAATCTCTTGTTTTGTACGTTTTTTCCACGTGTCTTGACATCCAATGTATCCCTGCAATGTTTGGTGGAGATCTGAGTATGTAGTTTTTGACCTTATCTGGGACCTCCTATCAGAAAATTTGAAAATTCTTCAAAAATTCGTCCAAAATCTTGATGTCTCCAATCTCTTGTTTTGTACGTTTTTTCCACGTGTCTCGACCTCCAATGTATCCCTGCAAAGTTTGGTGAAGATCTGAGTATGTCGTTTTTGACCTTATCTGGAACATCCTTTCTGAAAATTTGAAAATTCTTAAAAAATTCGTCGAAAATCTTGATGTCTCCAATCTCTTGTTTTGTACGTTTTTTCCACGTGTCTTGACATCCAATGTATCCCTGCAAAGTTTGGTGAAGATCTGAGTATGTAGTTTTTGACCTTATATGGAACCTCCTTTCTGAAAATTTGAAAATTCTCAAAAAATTCGTCCATAATCTTGATGTCTCCAATCTCTTGTTTTGTACGTTTTTTCCACGTGTCTTGACATCCAATGTATCCCTGCAAAGTTTGGTGAAGATCTGAGTATGTAGTTTTTGACCTTATATGGAACCTCCTATCTGAAAATTTGAAAATTTTTAAAAAATTCGTCCAAAATCTTGATGTCACCAATCCTATGTTTTGTATGTTTTTTCCACGTGTCTTGACATCCAATGTATCCATGCAAAGTTTGGTGAAGATCTGAGTATGTCGTTTTTGACCTTATCTGGAACCTCCCATCTGAAAATTTGAAAATTCTTAAAAAATTCGTCGAAAATCTTGATGTCTCCGATCTCTTGTTTTGTACGTTTTTTCCACGTGTCTTGACATGCAAAGTATTCCTGCAAAGTTTGGTGAAGATCTGAGTATGTAGTTTTTGACCTCATCTGGAACCTCCTATCTGAAAATTTGAAAATTCTTAAAAAATTCGTCCAAAATTTTGATGTCTCCAATCTCTTGTTTTGTACGTTTTTTCCACGTGTCTTGACATCCAATGTATCCCTGCAATGTTTGGTGAAGATCTGAGTATGTAGTTTTTGACCTTATCTGGAACCTCCCATGTGAAAATTTGAAAAATCCTAAAAAATCCGTCCAAAATCTTGATGACCCCAATCTCTTGTTTTGTACGTTTTTTCCACGTGTCTTGACATCCAATGTATCCCTGCAAAGTTTGGTGAAGATCTGAGTATGTAGTTTTTGACCTTATCTGGAACCTCCTATCTGAAAATTTGAAAATTCTTAAAAAATTCGTCCAAAATCTTGATGTCTCCAATCTCTTGTTTTGTACGTTTTTTCCACGTGTCTTGACATCCAATGTATCCATGCAAAGTTTGGTGAAGATCTGAGTATGTCGTTTTTGACCTTATCTGGAACCTCCCATCTGAAAATTTGAAAATTCTTAAAAAATTCGTCGAAAATCTTGATGTCTCCAATCTCTTGTTTTGTACGTTTTTTCCACGTGTCTTGACATGCAAAGTATCAATGCAACGTTTGGTGAAGATCTGAGTATGTAGTTTTTGACCTTATCTGGAACCTCCTATCTGAAAATTTGAAAATTCTTCAAAAATTCGTCGAAAATCTTGATGTCTCCAATCTCTTGTTTTGTACGTTTTTTCCACGTGTCTTGACATCCAATGTATCCCTGCAATGTTTGGTGGAGATCTGAGTATGTAGTTTTTGACCTTATCTGGGACCTCCTATCAGAAAATTTGAAAATTCTTCAAAAATTCGTCCAAAATCTTGATGTCTCCAATCTCTTGTTTTGTACGTTTTTTCCACGTGTCTCGACCTCCAATGTATCCCTGCAAAGTTTGGTGAAGATCTGAGTATGTCGTTTTTGACCTTATCTGGAAAATCCTTTCTGAAAATTTGAAAATTCTTAAAAAATTCGTCGAAAATCTTGATGTCTCCAATCTCTTGTTTTGTACGTTTTTTCCACGTGTCTTGACATCCAATGTATCCCTGCAAAGTTTGGTGAAGATCTGAGTATGTAGTTTTTGACCTTATATGGAACCTCTTTTCTAAAAATTTGAAAATTCTCAAAAAATTCGTCCATAATCTAGATGTCTCCAATCTCTTGTTTTGTACGTTTTTTCCACGTGTCTTGACATCCAATGTATCCCTGCAAAGTTTGGTGAAGATCTGAGTATGTAGTTTTTGACCTTATATGGAACCTCCTATCTGAAAATTTGAAAATTCTTAAAAAATTCGTCCAAAATCTTGATGTCACCAATCCTATGTTTTGTATGTTTTTTCCACGTGTCTTGACATCCAATATATC